>NC_090923.1:696353552-696667297 GCF_040938575.1 Ambystoma mexicanum
GAATACTGAGCATTAGCCAAGGCCTGCACCCTCCTGCCTGCATATATTGGAGCCACACTTGAGATTATTGACGGGCCTTTGTCAGTGACTTCAAAACCTAATACCAGAAAATACTCTTTTTCTGCGATAATGATGTCCTTAATAATGTGTGACCTCAGATGAAGTTTTACTCAGTCAACACTGGCTCTTCATATACAAACTCTACCATCATTATATCCACTGAAGACAGGAGTCTTAGGTTTGGAATTTCATGCATTAATGAGAGTGTGTAATGTCTGTTTAGAGGATAACTATTAGAGGTCTCAAAGAATTGATGTCAATAAATACAATACTGATCCTTTACCGGCATCTCCTTTTTTGGTGACTTTTTATGCTGGTGCCAGTCACCAGATTTATTCGTCACACTATTCAAGAACTGCATACTGGCAGGAGCCCTATCTTTAACCAAATGAATACTCTTTGGTTCACCGACCCGTTCTTCCTCTATTGTTTTTGGGAGGGGGTTGGTACAGCAATTAGACTCTTATCAGTAGTAGGCGCCCATACCAGTATCCTCGAGACCACTGGTTTCGAGAATACTGCATAAAGCTTTTCCTTTTTATGGGATGCCTAAATAGCCCCAACACAGGGGGTATAATATCCATTGGTCATGAAGTTGAGGGACCCTGTAAAACAACCTGTTTCCCCTCCCTCATTAGACAGCATTTACCCACCCCCTGCCCTTCACCATAGTCTATATTTGGCAACACCCCACAATCTTCATTTAGCTCACTGTCTTGACCTTCTTCATCTAGTTCAGTAGACTGATATCTTATTCATATCAAAGGAGGGACTATCCCCCTCAAAATCCTTTAACGGGACTAGCCTCTCCTCCATATGCTTCTCGCTCACAGGTGCATTTTTGATGTCTTTATTACTGGGTTTAAAGAAGTCCCTTCTTTTTTTTATCAAAGACACTCCTATCAAGTTGCATCTGTTTGTCCACCTCGATTCTTAATTTCCTCCGAAATTTCCTTGAGCCCTTATTATTTTGTTTAGGCGGGAGTTTACAATTTCTTTGTTTTTTTTTCATGTTTTTCCAGCATCCCCTCTTTACCAGTTGTTTGGGTGTGGGGTAGACTATTCACTTGCTGACTAGCCTCCCCCAAGAGGAGGCTAGTCATATGCCCTTGGACCAAACCCGGGATCAAAGACACTGGGGAAAAACCCAGTGACGCTTCTCCCTTGGCCATTGTAGCACCTAGATTCTCTAAAATCTCTAGTGTTGGAGAAAGGGTAGCCCCTTTCTGAGCACTCATAGTTTCTTTAGAAACAACTCCAATCAGTGGAGTGTCTATGTTCCAGGGCAAAGTGTTATAGAGTGAGACGGCCTTAATATAACCCTCCAATTAGTGCACTTTATTCAATAGATCTTTAACTGATGTTCATATCCTCTGTCCATAGACTTCAGAATTTGAGACAAAACAGGGAAGGACATTTGATCCATAATTGTTAATTGATCCTCTTGAGGCCCCATCCAGATACCCTTGTCTACTCTTGGGTCCAAAGAAACACCCACCCCGCCCACATCCCTTTTACGCTCCTCACTCATCCAATCATACTCTTGTAAATCTGCTCTTTTGGATGGATTTCCTTTAGTAGCCGCCATGGAGGTGAAGCCGCTCCTCTAGTGCTCCACAAACGTTGTTTTAAAAGGGGCAACCTCCTGCTCAGGCGACTCATGAATTGGCAGCTCCTTAGTTTTAAAATCCCAAGACAAACAAACACACTTTACTGCCCAGTGTGAGATCGCTGGAGCCTAAATCGAGTTATCCGAGACCAGGTCTTCCTGCAAATTCACAGTATCTAGCACCATTGAGTAATCTCGCCCTCTATGTTTGAAAGGGCCTGATTTATATCCCCAAAAACCCCCACCATTGTTTCCTCCAGTACTGGTATACCAAACACTGCATGGTCCAAAAGCACTCTGTCTGACAGAGAGTTCCGGCCAACAGTCGTTGCCAATTCCCTCAGACTTCTTCCTCCAGAATCCTCTAAAGTATTACCTGGAGCGGTATAAAGACTTCCTGCTAATAACTGCCCCCCTTGCCTTCCTTGTGACCTAGTATTCTATACACCAGAAGTGCCCGGCTGGGGTGGCACCCCTTCCGACAAGCTAGCCATGCTTCTCAGCGTGATTACCATAGTAAGCTTTTACTACCTAAAGTTATCTGCTCCAAGGCTGGTGCTTATTACCTTTACTGATACCAAGATGAGGACCACCCCTAAAGGCAGCAACTACCACCTTTTTTCCAAATTTGCCCACACAGTTAATAAAAGTGCAGTAGATCATATAACTTTAGAAATAACAATAAATAAAAATATGAATATTAATTAATTCAAAAACAGTTTCCGTTTCAATCAGTTCTTCCGTGTTTCCCTTACAAACAGTTATAAGGAGGAAAGAACACTCGCAGCCCCCTGCCGTAACAGTATCTCCTCCTACATTCAAATGGACTTAAAAAATAGCGGAGAATAACACAGTTAAAGCGTTGAAATAATATTGCAATAAAAGGACCGCTTTAAGTCTGTTCCACACAGAAATGCTGTGTTTTGAAAAAATAAGGCAGATAAAACAGGACTCGATTCTTGCACTTCTATCTGAAATGTAAACTTTCCTTTGTTGCATTCAATCGGCTCTCTAAAGGCCCCAGGCTTTCCGTAGGAATCGTGTGCTTCAAACAGCCATAAAATCAGCATAATAGACTGAGGCATTAGCGGTAGAAGGCCTATGCAGGTGCTCCTCCAAAACCAGTTAGAAACAGTCCTATAAGTGATGAAAGCCTGTGGGATCAAAGAGTCTAGCCCCACAGTCGTCAGCCGCACACTAATGTTAACCCCTCAGGTAGAAGCACGCCAGGCCAAAGTCAAGCACAGGCAGAGCGGTTCCAAATTACTCACTCATGACGAAGGCCAGTTAGCATCAAGCACGTCAGCCCCGACAGCGAGCCTGAGCTGACTCAGCTCACGAAGTTCACACTTCTCACACTTATCGCTCTGCTTTCACGATATTGATGCTTTTGAAGCAGCACTGATTTGTGGGTAATCTCCTTAAGGGTGCAGTATAACAAACGGCAGCAGGTACAGTTTCTCAAAAGAGACCACACTTCTCCTCACACTTATTCTCCAAAGGCAATACCGACTCTCTGTCCACACTAAGAAGAGAACCCACATCCAAGCCTGTGTCTCTCCAGCATCTAACTCTTCTGTTGCCTCCCAGGCCCTTGGCATGGCCCTTGCCTCTCATTTCATCTCTAAAACCCAGGATATCCTGCCCACCCTCTCGCCCCCTCCCCCTCTCCTCTCCTTCTGCAAATTCTGGTCCTCCTACAGCCACCTCCCACCTTCTTTCTCGTCCTTTCCAATTTTCTCCCCTGATGAGGTCTAGGAAATTCTCATCAAAACAGGTTCCTCCCTGTTCTTCCAAAACCATCAAGGACCACATTGAGACCATTGCTCCTGCCCTGGCTAATTTCAGCAACCTCTCCTTCGCCCCAGGAACCTTCCCCTCCCCCTTTGAAGCACTCTCTTGTGCAACCTCTTCTTAAAAAACCCACAGCCGACCCTTCTTGCCCTGCTAAATATCGCCCAATCTCCATCACTCGCTTTCTAGGCAAACTCCTGGAAAAGCTGGCCATCTCACAGCTTAAGCTTTACTCTTACTCTGTTGGTTGTCTCCATTACCATCAATCTGGCTTTAGAGCTGCTAGAAGCACAGAAAATGCTCTCCTGAACATCTGTTAAGATCTGCGCAACAACCCTGACTGTAACATCCCCTTGGTATCACCAATCAGGTCCTGGCCTGGCTGACCTCTTTCCTCTCGGATCGACCCTCCCAGGTCCAACTTGTATCCTTCCTTTCATCTATTTCCCTTTCTACCAGCGGTGTTCCCCAGGGGTCTAACCTCTCTCCCTGGCTCTTCAACCAATACCTGCCAACTCTCGCCCACTGCATTGCCATTTTCTACTCCATTTTCCAGTGTTATGCTGATGACACTCAACTCATTTTCAGGCTTCCCTCGGCCACCTTCCCTCCTTCTCTCATCTCTGATTGTCTATATGGCATTTAGGATTGGTGTGCCACCAAGGATCTCTTCCTGAACACTCGCTGGCCGGCCTCCCTTGGCCCCCATCCTGCCCCACCTACACGGCTAAGAACCTTGGGTCATCTTTGATTGTACACTTTCCTTCTCTGCCCAGATATCTGATGTCTCTAAAAAGTAATACTTCCTACTGCAGTTACTCAGGGGTACTGTACCTTTCCTCTCCTTCCCCCAGAAGCTCACTGTCTCCCGAGCCCTGGTTCTCTCTAGGTTGGACTATTGTAACAACTTCTTACTAAATATTCCTGCCTCTACTCTCCACTCTGTGCAACTTATCCAGAACAGGACAGCGAGACTTGTCCTTGGCCTCAAGCCCTGGGATCCTATCTATCCAGATCTGAAATCTCTCCACTGGCTCCCAGTGGATGTAAGGATTACATTGAAAAACCTTTGCAATGTTCACAAGGCTTTCTGGGGCCTGGTTCCAAAATACCTTCAGCTGTCCCTCCATAAATACCTCCCCTCTCGAGCTCTTTGCTCCTCTACCTCTAACTCCACCAGGGTCTGTGTCAGTTGTTTTTCAGAAACAAGCTGGGGGTAGATTGCTTTCTTTGGCTGGGGTCTCCCTCTGGAACAGCCTCCCTGCCCCTCTGAAATTTGAGGAGAACCATCTCTGGTTCCGGAAATGCCTCAAGTCCTTCCTCTTTGCTTCTGCCTTCGCTCCTCCCCTCTCCTGCTGATCTGCTCTCTCTCGGCACTGTACACCTGGCATACCCTTAGACTTTCGGGCCCAGGTACCATCTCACACTGCCACCCACCCACACTGTCTCCTGGCAATCCCTTGCACTGGGGTCTGTATATGTAACCATATAGCCCCACACCCTGTGTGTTGCTGTTAACCCAGCACTTGCCACTTGCAAATCGAATCTCGACAAACAGATCCGAGCCCAAGAAGTATGGTGGCTAATTGAGAACCACCCTGATGAGCCACGCTTGAACGACTCAGCTCAAGTGTTGTGTTTACCCTCTGTGGGACTTCCCCACATCTATCATAGGTTTCATTATTGTGTATGATTACCAAGTCTTTAATGTTGTAATTGTTTGCAATCATTGATATTTTTCTCTCCCCTTGTTTTTCCCCTCTCCCACCTGCCCCTCCTTGGTTTCCCTTGGTGTTACCTCTAGTTTCATGATTTACATTAGTTTTTTGTACAATAGAAATTGTAGTTTGTACTGTTTTTGAACCAAAACATGATTTCTTTTTTGTATGTCTTTGTATGTTTGATGTTGGACTCTTTGTCACTCGGGAATATATTTGTTGATTTACTTTGATTATTGAATTTAATACAGAATGAGTTTATACTCCAACCCTTGAGGTGTTCTGATCTTTTTGTTAATAGGTTTGAATGTGATAGGTTCCAATTCAACAAATGAATATTTGTACTCCAGAATAGAAATCAATTTTCTGGACCTATAGAGGTCGACTTTGAGCGGTTACCCTAATTTATCTAACCCAGTCCCTCTTTTTTGGCACAGCAACAACCCCTCTTTTCTGTCTATACCATATAGCCCCACACCCTGTCTGTTGCTGTTGACCCAGCACTTGCCACTTGCTGGCTGCACTACCACAGTCTGTTGCATGTTATTATTTATTTATTATTTATCTGTTTTTCCTTTGCTCTGCACTTTCCACTCCCCCCCTTCCATGCACGTTTCCGCTTTCCCTCTCCTGTGCACTTGCACATTCTCAATGTCACTGGGCCTAGTAAGATTGTTGTTTTTGTTCTCCCTTGTTCCCCTCCCTTGCCTTGTCACGCTCTGAAACACTTGTGTATGAGCGTGATACAAATAAAATATCAATAGACTACAATAAAATTCACAGCTGCCTGCAAAATGCATGCATGTTTCAGTGCTATGGCTGCCTCCTCTCCTTACAGTAGGCAATGATGATCTATCTCAATGCTTTGGCCTTTTACTAGGCCTAGTACATTTAAATGGGGTACTTGGGGATCTGTCCTTCTCCCACACTTTGCAAATGTATGAGAAATTCTCAGTGCTTTGACCCACTCCTATTTCTGGTAAATCCCCTTAGGGTCTTCAATGCTCTGTCCTCCTCCTATGCCTACACAATGCATGTGAGATTCTCAGTTATGTGGCCTTCTCCTCTGCATAGTAATTGCAGGTGGGGTTGCCAATGCTTTGTCCTTCTCTGAAGCCTTGTAAACGCACATGGGTTCTCAGTGCTCTGACCCTCTCCTATACCTACAAAAAGCACATGGGGCTTTCAATACTTTGGTCATCTCAGTGACTATGTACTTTTGTTCATGTATAAATGTATTTATCCAATGTGTTACAAGTAATAGACTGCACGAGTAATGCACATCATTGTGAATGTTAAAGATTACTTTGGAATGACATGTTATTTTCTCTTTTTTGCAACTATTGAATTGTATGAACTTCTAATCTGTTTGCACCAATCATTACTTATCAGTCAAATATAATTGTGTAGCATTTAGGATTGTGAGTTGTGATTGAATCTGTTTAGGCAATTGATTTGCCACAGTGTGCCCAGGTCTTGTCCCCGAAGTATTCGCGGGACCCCTCTCTGTACCTAAAGTTTGACCTTGTAGCCAAGATCAGACCGGGAGCAACTAAATTACCTTTAATCTCATTATTTTTTCCCAATTTCTTAAAAATCGAGAAACCAAAGTGCACCTCTGCTAGGGTGAATTCTCAGAAATATGCTAATTTCTCTGTACCTTAGAGACCCCCAGCTCTTTTGCTGGACTCTAGGAATTTAATTTTATACCTGGAGAAAGTGAGACCCTTTTTTCCCACTCCCTCATGTATTTTAATGTGATTTTGAACTCTGTGTTTCTTTTGGTTGTGGAGTCTGACAAACTCCATAGGCATCATCTTTTTACATTGTGTCACACAGCACCTTCAGTGCAGTGACACAGGGAAGTCTTCTTAGATTTCCCAAGGTTTAAATACCTTTTCTTGGATAAACTACTGTTTCCAAGAGCAGTGAAGTGAAATTGACTTTACTTACATTGTAAACTTTCTAGACCCAGCACACACTTTATTACAATAGGTTGCTGGAGGGGTTACTTAGTATTCCCTTTTGCCTCGCTTCTCATGTAACATTTATATTTTACCCTTTCCTCGATGAATAGCTGATGGCAGTGGTTTACTTTTAACTACTCTGGTGTGCATTCACCGCGGGCTGCATTTGCAGCTGCAGTAAAGCACCCAAGGGTGCCATTTTTGTCAAAATGGCCCCGGTCTTCTTTTTTCACCATTTCTTTGTGGAAAGGTCCTTCTTGAGATTTAATCTGCATGCCAAAACAGGTTTGGTCCCTTTGTTCATTTTGCCTTTGGCAGCATTCATGAGTGAAGCCCGAATCTGGCTTCAGGGAGTCTGGCGGGGGCAGGAAGCGAGGGAGGTGCCCGAAACTCCCTGTGCTTAGTCTCCTAGGAGACAGGAATGCACTCTTAGGTGATTGGCCATCTGCCTGTCCAGCAGGAACAGCCACCCTGCTGGCTGACTGACAGCTAGGCTGGTATGGCTAGGAGAAACCTGCATAAAAGGCAAGGGTTTTTGGCTTGGAAGGCAGAGTCGACCACTGGACGAAGGAATCCAAAGAAGAAATTGTAGAGGACGCCTGTTGCAACTCTTGGACCGTTGGTTTGCCTGGTGACCCCCTTCTGCTGTGCTGAAACTCCAATTTCATTTTGACTAGAGAAGCCCTGCAAGGACGACTTTTCTCCTTTAGTTGGTGGGACCAATCAACTCCAAAGTAAGCCACCTGGATATCCTCTCCGAGCCAGATGAAATTCCACCACAGTCGCTGCTGGAACCGAATAGCCAGGGAGAGGAACACCAGATTGTGTGCGTTGCTGTTAAGCTGGCCAAGAGCTCGAGGAAGATCCTCTGGACTCCCAGGAAGCAAGACTGACCGAGTCTGAGCCACCTCAACAGAGTGCTGGACCCCAGATGCAAGGAAAGCCCATTTCAACCGTAGAAACCTCAGTCTTGCTATTTGCGGTAGTTGCGAGGAGTTGAAACACCAAAGTGCCACTTGTTTGAAGATTGCCAGTTATGGTCGGATATCGTCCCATTGCAGTGCAGGAGTCACTAGACATCCTCCCTCTTGTCCCCATGACTGAGGCCCAGGAACACTTGGATATGCAGAGCTGGACAGGAACAGAAGGCATCTGCTGCACTTTTCTTCAACCTAAAGGTACTGTACAGTCTACGAGAACTTACCTCTTGTTATGTAACTGCACTTGTTCTCTGTTGGTAAAACTTGTTGTGGTTGCTCTGTAGAGTTGCTGACAGCTTCTTTACTTCACAAGCCTAAACAGCTTGTGGCCCTGCTTTGAATTCTTCTTTTCTCCAAAGACTTCTAAAACATTGTGCAATACATTTACTCACCTGCAAGAAGTGCTTCTGCTCACCTAGACTTTTGCCCAGTTGACTTTGGCCTAGCCTGGGTCCCTGAATGACTCTTCTTCCCTCTGACGTGTTTTGTCTTCCTTCCAGGAAGGAGTTAACTAACTTTGAATTGAGGGTTACCAAAAGTACTTACCTGCTTCAGAATATTAGTGTGAACTCTTGTTCTGTTCTAATAATCTTTTTCCTTTGACAAATTCTAAAGTCTGATTCTAAATGCAAACAATGGTATATTAATGTCCACAGTGTCCAAGTTACTAAAGTCACCTGAGGGTTTAGGAAGTGTCTGTTTGTCATCCCAAAAGGGTACTTACTGATTTAGAAATATTAAGAGTGTGCATTTTGAAGTGTATTTGTGTGATACTATTATATTGCCCTCTTATGAAGAAGGCTTACTGAACTGACTGTTAAATAAATTAATAATTGTGTAATCAAGAAACCTTGTGTGTATTAGTTTATTTGAATACTTGTCACTGTGAATCTCTGTGTAACTTTCCTACAGCTCACACTGACCCCTCCTGAGATAAGCCTGGCTGCTCAACACACTACCCACCGGTGCAGTATAGACGTATACCAAAGGTTGGGTTCCTATTGCCACGAGGTCAGGGTTGTTGTAGTGCACCCAAAGGGTACTGCATACAATCTTGCCTAACAACCTCCACACATATTCCTTTGTTCTCTAATCTTTCGAGGCTATTCCGACTTTAGAGGTTGCACCGTTCAACTCATATTAGCAATTGCATTTTTGAAAATTGAAGCACTCAAATCAAATAGAGCTGAAACCCTAGGCTTTTCCCCAAGAAGAAGCAGCATGCATACTTAACCTGATCAAAAGTACTGACCATGACCTTTGTCCAACAAGCACACCTGAAGAATTTGTTAACCAATTTAAGAGACTAATTCGGAGAGACATCAGGCAAAAGTTCCACGCCACCACACTTTGTGAATATTACAGAGCCCATCGTATTCCGCAGGAACTTAGAATCAATCTGGGACCTACACTCTACAAAGACAACCCAGAACTCGTTAAGAGGTGGACATTAATTCTCAATTTATGTTTTTATTTACTCATTTTGACCATCGAAGAACTATCTAAGTATCTAGATTCTATAGAAATAGATCTAGAATCCACCAAATCCACTCTCATGTATCTAATCACAAAAGAGGAACTAGTACCTGTCCGGGAGGACAGCTACAAAAAGGAAATACGATCTAAAAAAATCAGAACATTTAGGAGGGACACCCTCGACTACAAGTTGGACATTGTCTACACATGGACAGAATGCTGCTCTCAAAAAGACTGAACACAAAGCGGTAGAACCCCTTTTTGTTAAGAACAAACAAGTACCTCCACCCGACATTTCATCTTCTGAAGAATCAAGCAGTGAAATAGAAAACCTGGACAAAGTGCCAGATAGGGGAACGAGTCCCTAGATTTGACACCCAAACGGCATCCTCATGAAAAACTCTGACATCCTCTACCTCAACTACTTCTTACTCTTTTTTAGATCGGGTTCAACAAGAAGAGACAAGAAGAAAAAATCCAACAAGAAAAGTGAACTTTCCACCAGAGAAGACTTAGTCATCAACATTTTGAGTCATAAATTAACCAAATGTTTACGAGCCACACTGCAAAAGGGTGTTTCCTGTGTTCCTCATTACAGCAGTTCCCTGCTAAAAGAAAAAAAAAATGACTTCTTCAAGCTGACGAAAAAAAATGAAATAAACGTTTTTTGAATCAATTGAATTTGCAGACAGTAGGGCATATTCTGAATTCCTTGAAATTAAACCTAAAAGCACATATATGTCTCTGACTCAAAATTCCCTATAAGACGCTTTTCAGAAACAAATCCTCAAGGTTCTCCAAAAACTGAAATTCCAAAAAAGAGCACATTCTAATTTCTCACATCATGAACATGAAGTGCTAGACAGACTATGGAATAAACCGGATGTCAGTATTAAACCTGCAGACAAAGGAGGAGCCTTGCTAATAAGTGATACAATTAAATAAACACCAAAATCGAAAGTGACCTGCAGGTCGGGACACTTATTTGGAAATCTTCAATGATCCGACGGAACAAGTACGCAACTTACTCAGGACAGTCCACAAAGAGGTTGAAGCTGATGGACTAATTTCTCATTGCACCAACGTTTTCTGAACCAACCTGTACCCATCAATGCCGGTTATCTACACCTTACCTAAAGTTCATAAAAATCTACTTAACCCCCAAGGATGACCAATAATTACAGCTAACAATAGTCTCCTTGAACCATTAGCTCAATACATCGATAGTGTCATACAAACACTTACACATGGATTCACTACTCACATCAAAGATACAAACCATTTCCTAACTAATCTTGGTGGAATTCCATTTGCAGCAAATAGGGAAATCCTATTTACTATGGATGTCTCAAGCCTGTACACAGACATCACTCATCACGCTGGGCTGGAAGCCATGGATTGGCTCTTTTTTTTTTTTTTTTTTTTTTTTTTTTATTGTTTGATCAAAAAAATAAGATTTTACAATACGGACTATGAATTCTATCAACATCGTTGTCATCACCAGCTTTGCCAGAGTTTTTCTCTCTTTTGTCGTTAAGTTCGTTGTTGGATTCGCGCAGTTAGCCTGTGCTTTACAACGTCCATTTATCTGGTTCGATTGTCTATTGCTTGTCATTTTCATTTAATAAATTGCTTTCGATGTGTCGGACCATTTGTGCCATTGCGATTTGCCATGTTGTTCTTTCTCCTCCTAATAGTCGCGCCCACCATGTCGCTTCTTCTGCCAAAATGTCAAACCCTGCCATAGGTGCGAGATATTGTAATCTGATACTAGCAGTGGCTGGGCAGCTCATGATTAAGTGCCTTAGTGTTTCTTTTGGAGGGACAGAAGTGGTTTTGCAAAAGCGGCATCCATTTGTTGTGACTTGTCCGCGAATGTATAGTATCTCCCTTGTTTTGTACAAATTTAGCCGTGCACGCAGAATAGCGGTACGAATATGTTTACTTGGGCATTGGATGACATATCTTTGTAGTTCGTTCCTTTTTAGAGTGTTGCCAGGGAGATGTGAGGTGAGTTTTAGTTTAGATGCGTTATCTATTGTCATGGCCCAGTCATTGTCTTTTAGTTTTTTTAGTATTTTGCATGGGTTGCTTATGAGCTCCTGCTCTTCGCATGCGATGATCTTCATAGCTAGTTGATTTTTGTCTTGCCAGTCGTTTAGCATTTTACATTTTCTACTGTTCATTTCACATTTTAATAGCTTGAGGACTTCGTTATTGTGTGCAAGTAGACATTTTCTGTACAGCATAAGGGAGTTGCAGAGAACTGTACATTCTAACGATAGTAAACTCAGCTCACGCCTGATTGCTGACCCTGATACTGACAGTGGAAGATGTAATACTGTGCGCCAGAACAGCGCTTCCAACTTAGCCCATAAGCCTGTTGGCAAGGTGGGCATCGCTTCTGCACCGTACGTGATTGACGGCACCACTTTCATTTTATAGAAATTGATAGTTGGTATTAATGAGAATTTTCCAAATTTGCCATCCACGAATTTAGCTTGTGCAGCTAGTTTCTTAATCTTTGCATAAAGTTCTGTCTGCATAGCTGTTTCCTTTTGAGAGCTGTCCATAGGTACTCCTAAGTATTTGCATTGCGCAACGGTCTCCAGATTGATTTGACCCAGATGCCATTTAAACTTATTTCTTTGTTGATTTCTTTGTTTGTTACCATTGTTTTGGAGAATCATAACTTTGGTTTTGCTCGTGTTTATTTGCAAGTGATTTTTTATGGCATAGATTTGTAACGCATCAAGTTTTCGCTGCAGACCTATTTCCGTCTGATCGAATATGGTTAAATCATCGGCGTACAGAAGGTGCCCAATCTTCGTTTGCCCCAGCTTTGGCGGAAATGCTCTGGTTGTTTCGTTTATGCAATTAATATCGCCAATGTAAGCCAAGAAGAGTGCGGAAGCTAACGGGCATCCTTGTTTTACGCCTCGAGTGCTATGCATTTCGTCTGATAGCAGTCCATTACGATTCAAACGCACTTTCATTGAGGTGTCACAATGTAGTGCTTGGATTGGGGCCAGTAGCTCAACGGGACATTGCCACGCTTTTAGTTTGTCCCATAGTATTGATCTTTCTACTCGGTCAAAGGCTTGAGTGAAGTCAATGTATACAGCATATAGATGTTGCTTATTTTGCAGTGCGTTTGCTTTTAACGTGCTGCATAATAAGATGTTGCAAGTTGTACCTGCGCTTTTCTTGAATCCTAATTGAAATGGGTCATTGCACTTGGCTCCCACTGCCCATTTTTGGAATTTGGCCATTAGGAGTGAGGCATACACCTTACCCATTACATCCAGTAGTGCAATCGGGCGAAAATTCTCGGGATTACTCATATTGCCTTTCTTGTAGATTGGGATGATTATCGCTTTGGTCCAGGAATGGGGTATGGACTGAGTTTCTGTGCAGCGCTGAAATATGACACTCATTAGCTTTGCCCAATCTTTTGGATGACTTTTTAATTCAGCATTCGAGATCCCATCTGGGCCTGGTGCCCTGGAGTTTTTTAGTTTAGTGATGATGTTCACGATGTCCTCTTCTTGTTCTAATTCAACCCAGGGGACTGTGGGTACTTGTTGTTCTTTGTCGGGTGTGAGTAAGGCTGATTGGAAGACTTTGGTGAAATGCGTTATCCAAGTTGCTTGATTGATGTTGTTTAAGATCTGGTTGTTCGACGTGTTATCGGCGTCCTTTATTAGAGACCAGAATTCTCGGCTATTGTTAGTGACGAGAGCTTTAGTTATTTTCTCAGCATCCGCTTGGTATAATTTGTGTCGATGAAATTTCACCCAGTCCTTGTACCTTTTCTTTACAGCATTTATGGCGTGTGTGATGTCTGTGTTCGTGTACTTACGTATTTCTCTTATTGCTCTTCTATAGTTGCGCCTTGTCTCCACTAATTCCTTGTTGAAGATGTGTTTGGGACTCTGGTCGGAGACTAGTCTGTTTCCTCGTTTTTGCTGCATGTATGGAATCAGTAATGGTTGATAGTTTATACCGTCAGCAACCTCTGAGGTTTTGTTTTCAGTGTAATTCTTTGTTACTTCGCAGATCTCTGCAGGCTTTATTCTTAATCGTAGTCCTTGCGTATTAGCTTCGATGTGAGTGTCGTGATATGTGTTTGTTTTACTGGATAAGAACCAGGCTGTTTCAAGTAGATTATGGTCACTCATGGACGTGCGATGTATCGTAAATGCTTCAGTAATTGGTAATAATGACTGCGATACAAATATGTAGTCGATGGTGGCTGTTGCGGGTAGACGCTCCCACGTAGGTGGCCTGTCTAATGCTGGAAGTGCGACGTCTAGGTTATGGAGCCCATGGAGCTCACAAAACTTTAGCCATTCTTTCCCTCTATGCGCTGATGCCTGTTGTGCTGCTGTTGATGATTTTTTTATCTCGTTACAAGTTGCGTTTAAATCACCACACATAATGATGTCTGCTGTGGGATAGTCAATCAATGCGGCTACAAGTAGGTTCTCGCACAAATCAATGAATGCTTTTGTTGTTATTGCCGCTGGGTTCCAGTATCCATTAGCTATGACTACATTTCTAGATTGCGCATTTTGGTTGTTCTGAACCTGCACCGAGATTACAATTGCTAGCAGGAATTGATTTGTCAATAAGATTTTCTCAATTTGTATTCTAGTTCCAATGCGGCATGCTATCAGCAATCCTGAGGTTGGGCGCCCCTTGTTTCCTCTGATGGCCGGGACTAGAGTAATTTGATATCCTTCCAATCTTGGGGTTGTTTGTAGCCACGTTTCCTGCAGGCAGATGATGTCATATTCCCCTAAATTGGGGCCACCTGGCATCGTTAGGTGGGAGTGACCTCTTGTATTCCAGGAACATAGGGTAAGTCGTGTCGGCCTTTCTTTTGATGTGTCGCAAGTAGATGGTTCTCCTTTCATGGATGGCTATTGTGACCGATGATTTGCAAGCATTTTGGGCAGCCAGGATTGGCTCTTATTGACCATAAATGAAGTTCCCAAAGCCGACCAACTATTGGCCATGAAATTACTCACAATTGTCTTAAACAATAACTTTTTATGTTTGAATACAGGTACTTGGTACAGATTTCTGGTACCTCGATGGGAGCAGTGATGGCTCCAAATTACGAAAACACATATATGGTCTATTTAGAGGAAGCTCATGTCTTGCACAATGAGAAATGACTGCATTTTTTGTACAGATGGACTCATTAGCCCCCAAGATCAAGTTCACCAGTAAATTCAGCATGACGTTGATTGAATATTTGGACATACTCATCTACATCAAATCAGGAAAACATTGAACTACTACATATACAAAACCCACAGACAGAAATAGCTTATTATACGCACAAGTTTCCATCCTAAGTGATTAATTCCAGAAACGTAGCTACAATTTGGATTCAGTAAGAACATGTGCGGAAAAGGTCAAAAATATCACAAGAATTTCAGCCTTACAATTCAAAGAACACCCAACCACCAATGATCTAGTCTATGTCACAACACCTCACACTCTCAACAGAGTGTCCAGAACAAGAAAATCATCAGGAACAATTGAAGAACCTTATTAGTAGATCCCACTCTGGCCAGATTGTTTTCTAACCCCCCCGCTACTTACCTACAATAAAAGCAAATCCTTACATGATCACCTAATTAAGAAAGACTTTGCATCCCAAAAAATTAAACAAGTCTTTAAATGTACTTTACCTTGCAATAATTGCAACAACTGTCATAACGTGATCAAGCGTAACTCAATTACACATGCCCACAAAGGTTATAACATTGCCCTTCACCACTCCACCACATGTGACACAAGAATGTAATTTACAGCATAAAATGCCCTTGCGGATTGTATCACGTAGGAATGACTACTAGGATAGCTAAAACGTGCTGGGTTGAGCACAAATCCAACATCAGACAACCATCTGAAAAATCACCTTTTGCACAGCACATTAAGCAATTCAGACGTACCATTGCACAAATACAATTCATAATTCTGGAACATGTATGTTTACGCAGAAGGGGCGGCAACCTTAACAGACTATTACAGCAAAGACAGATCTACTGGATTGAACGCCTGGACTCCATGTTCCACGAGGGATGAATTTAGACTGGGACTTCAAGTTGTTACTTGTAGTTGTACAACCAACCTATTTCTTTCAGATGCAAACTGTTATTGACTTATGTTTTCTCTCACTCTTTCCATGACCTCTATAACCTTTTCCCACAATGTGGGCCTTGGTTTCATGTTGACAATCCCACCCATCTATCACTCTGTTAAAACTATGTTAAAAGTACATGCTAAAATGTTGTAATTATCCTGATTTCAGCAAGCACGTAAATCTACAACATGGGATTGCCACTTTCATCTACCAATCGGTCTATGTTCTAACATCCCCACTTTTTGGGTCCCATGCAGACTCATCCTGTCTGTATCACTTTTTAATCACAACATTTACTCTGTGCCACAGGCAGAAACACATCTTCAAGATGGTCCACTGCAGTCACTATGATGTCAGTCTTAAACATTCTTTCCAAGCATCAGCATACGCGTCCAGGTTGCTCAGAAATCAGCAAGCCTTTCGGCCAGCTGACTCACCGTTAAAAGTCAGCGCATGTGCCCACGTCGCCTAGCAACCATCTGTGCCCAGGCACGTGTTCGACCATCAAGTCTGCACTCATCTGCCAACTCTGCTTTCTGCATTCCTTAAAGTAAGTCAATTCCTTTTCCGACGCAGGAGATAATGAATTTTGCTCTCGACTTGGGATGAGCGGCGTTCCCGTGCGAGCCACCCTGTGGTTGCCCTTTCTATTGTAAATTAGCTAATTGTCTTTCGGCATTTGTGTCCCACAGGACATGTGCCTTGCACATTGATTTTTTCAACACCTTGCTAAGCAACTGATCTACAGAACCCTGAGGTAAGTGCTGGTCACCCTTACCTCTGAATGTTAGAAAACGTATAGCTCCTCCTTGCGGTCACAGCGTGGGACCCAGCGCTATCTTTCAGTGACTGGTCCCATGTTTGAATGCTAAACTCAAACCAATGTTCTGCCTGCCAATCTCAACACACATCATACTTTCTCACCAGATAAGGCTTTTGTCTGTCCCGCATGAGAAGACTGGTGCGCAGCCACCCTGATAACTCTCAGGTTAGTCACACAATTAACTCCTCTATTTACATACGATTATTCTCTCCCACAGGAGACATACAGAATCACAGCTATCTTCTACCTGATGAACGGAATCATTGCCCGAAATGCGTCATAGTTATTAGGAAGAATCTAGCTGAGCTTCACCAAATTGTTTTAGTCCAGAAGTCCTCCCCACTAAGATATCCACTCACATTAATTCTTCAATTGTGTATTTCACTATTTGATTTTGTTCATATACAAATGTATTTTCCAATGTGTCACATGTAATAGACTGCACGAGTAGTGCACATTATTACAAATGTTTAAGCTTACTTTGGAATTAAATGTTATTGTTCTCTTTTTTGCCACTATTGAATTGTTTGAACTTCTGATCTATTTGCGATAATCATTACTTATCAGTAAAATGTTATTGTGTAGCACTTAGTATTGTGATTTGTGACTGAATCTATTTAGGCAATTGATTTGCCACAGTGTACCCAGGTCTTGTCCCACAAAGTATTCGCGGGGTCCCTCTTTGTACCTTAGTTTTGACCTTGTAGCCAAGATCAGACCGGGAGCACCAAATCCACCTTTAATCGCATACATTTTTCCCAATTTCTTAAAAATCAAGCAACCAAGTGTGCACCTCCACACATTTTCTTTTGTCAATATATCAGCCTTTTGCTGCACCTAGAAAATGCATATGGGCTTCTCAGTGATTTGGCCTTCTATGCCTAGGGAACGGACATGGTGTTCTAAGTGTTGTGGTCTTCTCCTCCATCTACAAAATGTTTCTGAATTTCTTAGGGGCTTCAACCTCTGCTATGGCCAGTAAATGTCCCAGGTTTACTCCTTGTTTCAGTCTTCTATACCTTCTAAAATGCCAGTGGCATTCTCAATGCTTCAATGTTCTCATATTCCTCGTAAATATACGTGGAACTATCAGTGGATTGGCCTTCTCCTCTGCCAACAAAATGCATGTGTGCTACTTTTTGCTTTGGCCTCCTTCTGCACCTACAAATCCACGTGGGGTTGTCAAGGTTTCAGCCATCTTGTCTGCCTGTGGGTTTATTATTGCCATTCAGCATTCAGATAATGGCATCTGAAAATAGAATCAATGGCAAAAGTATTCCAAAATTAAGTAGCAAATGGCAACGACCTGACCAAACCTGATATCTGCTAAGGGGATTTCATCTAGGCACCAAGGGGGCAACTGTAAAATAATGCTTTACATGAGTACCCACCTTGAATAGCCTCAAACCCTATGTAACCAGTAGTTACCTTATCTTAACACCTTTCAAGTCTACCTCACTGTGGAGTTCTTGACAAGTCTAATTTCGATTTTCCAGTAGGTAATGGCTCCTTAACTAAAAATAATTTTGCAAGACCTTTCTGTGTTTATAAAATGGCGTTGTGCAAAAAAGTAGTCCTATGTAGCCTAGAGATAGAATGATCTGTACATATCTCAAACAGGAAAGGAGTTTCTATGAACAAAGGTATCCATAACATACAGGCTTAATTAATTGACAACAATCGTCTATTACTGAGTAGTTCCTTCCACACGTTCCATATGACAGGGTGCTCTAAATTGTCATTTTTCTGAATTTGGAGCAATCTGGCAGCTGAATCTCTACATGATGTGTCCTTTGTACCCTTTGAGTACTCTACCTCTACAATTTGGCAAATCCGAAGAACCACAATGTCTTTACAGAAATTAGCATAGTCTATGCAAACTACCTGAGGTATATTTCCAATCAACTGGCAGAAAAACAAAACCCCAGCTATTGCACTGAAAATAAACTACACACATCTCAGGTTTAACGGAAAACCTATTCACACATGTGCAGTATGTCTACAATATTATTTCCTCACGGCTGAAAAAACGGAGAAAACATCTAAATAGCATCTTCATATTCACAAAAAGATTCAACAAGTATGAAATAGTTTAGACATTGTGCAAATATAGACGGGTCTTTGAAGGACATCACATTGCACTCTTAATGCAAAACACAGTCTTCCACTCATCACCTGCCCTCTATAGCCAGTAAGCCACTGTGAACTTATTTGGCCACATTCGGGGACATCTGAAAATCATGTGTTTTGGTAGAACCAGGTTTTCCTGAACTTTATCTAGTGTTCAGGCAGGTTGTTGCAACTGTTTATGGCCAATACATTATCAAAAGGGCAAGCATGATTCCATTCCAAGATTAGTCTTGTGTAGAAAGAGGCAGATGCAGAAGGTTAGAGAGCAATTGAGGGAATGGATTTCAGTTTGGTGAGAATTAGAAAATGAAACATTAATAGGATTTAGTTGAGTGAGAGGTTGAATATTATAGCAGCAATTAGTTGAGGGGGTTGTAAAACATTAAAGAAAGAGTTACTTGAAGAGAGGTAGAACTTTAAAATAGAAAATAGATGCAGAATAGAAGGAAAATTGAAATAGGATTTAGTTTTGCTGAGTGACAGGAAATTGAAAGAGGATTTACTTGAGAGAGAGCTCAAAAATGGAAATGGGATTTAGTTGAGGGAGATTTAGAACAATGAAATGGGATTGTCCATCTTCGTTTAACACTTACTATGAGGAGTGAGGAGAAAACTACTGGCCACATGGCATGTCAGATAGTAAGAGCAGAGAGAAATGAGAGTAGGGTATCCCAGAATTATTTGTTTTAAGGCAGGAGGCTCCATTCGGTGGTTGTAACATAGTGTGACCTATGCTTGTGATGAGAGAAATATATTGTTGGCTAGAGAAAGTTTTTTTTTATTCTTGCAAGGCAGGCGTAGATTGTATTCAGTTGCTGTAACTCAGTGTGCACCACATGCCATCATCTAGTGTCAAATAGTGGTAGGCTGCAGAGAATCCAAGTGAACACCTTACATAACACAAATGCACATGCCATTTTATATCAGGAGTGGGGGAGAAGAACATCCCGAAATCTTTGGAGGCAAGCAGTAGATTACATTCAGAGGTTGTAACAGAGTGCAACATATTTTTGCGACACATGCAATGCGTGTTGCTTGAAGAGAAAAAGTCTTAGTTTTCTTTGGAGACAGTTAGAGGTTGCATTCAGTAGCTGTAAATCAGTGTGCAATGTCTAAGTGATGAGGGAAAATACCTGTTGCACAGGAACAATCTTGGAATTCTTTGCGGACAGGAGAGTTGTATTCATGACATGTGTGTAAAACATTGTGATATCTATTTCGTGAGAAGAGAGAACAGTTCCTTGACAAAAAAGTCTTACAAGTCTTGATTACTTTTCCTTTAAAGAAATATGTTGACAATTGACATAGACATATCTGGGAGGCATTCAAGCCATTTCTTAAAGAGATCAGCACATCAACAAAGGCAGAGGCTTTGTGGATTCTGACTTAGGGTGCAGTTGAAGACATTTGTGGGCCTTTCTAAATGTCTGTGTGAGATTATGAGAGAAGTAAAGAAACAGTGATGGGTCTTTTCATATCTATCATTGATGAGTGTGATTTTGCAGTTGATAGGGAGTTACATGTATTACTAGAAAAATGGCTCAAACATATTATGGTGATAGGAACAAGCTAACTAAAGTTACTTTCTCTGGTTAACTGAAAAATGTTTCTATTAATACAATGGCGGATATTTCAGTATAGTGATTTTTGTATTTGTAGCATCGTGGTGCATAATCACCCAGGTTTGTGATTTGTTCAAATGGATTGCCCTTCTCGATGCCCGGAGGTATCAGGTCATGGATAAATACTTACTTTTTGTCGGCAAATACAAATGGAACAATATATTTTATATGGTGCTAATATATTTTGAGCAGTTGAAAGGCAAATGACAGAGGAGCTTCTTGCTCCTGGTCACATACATGATTAAGCTTCTGGCATGCCTGAGCCCCTGGCAGGCCTGATCAAATAAAAGTATACAGCTCTATAGGGACCAATTTATGGTATCAATCTGTTGTACATGATTAACTCTGTGACCAATCTTGCTATATTATATTTGAGAGCCTCAAAGAATAATCAAGATTTCCTTTGTTAACTTAGTCTGTGTCTGAGTGTCCACTATTAACAAAAATGTCACCATGAAAGGTTTGCAGATGATACGTATGAATTACATTGTGAAAGATATGAGTAGGGGCATGGAGCCGCTGTACAATCTCAGTTACATTGAATGTGATCATTGAGTCAACGATTTTAACTGCTGAATTTCTCCGAATATATTTTATTAAGATGATGGTCTTCCACCCCCATATCTTACCCATATGTGTTAATCTGCCACACATACCACCAATAGGCTGATGAAGAGTTGATTAAAGCTAGCGTACACTGGGTGGAATGTTGATGCATGCAGGAGATTGCCTGCCAAGACATAGAGGATATCTGTTTACAGCTCTTAGGTCCCTCTACCAGGGCTCTCGCTACTAGACATCACATTTAAGACCCCTTTAGAACACATTGCTCATAGTGGGGACTTATTTATAAATAGATTATGTTTGAAGATGGCTTACTTTCAAGAAAACGGAAGGCCATTGACACTACCTCCAATTCTGCACTGTAGGGATGGAGAGACATTCTGTTGAATTTATTTCCATAGAGCTTTCAAGCGCCATTATAACAATGTCGGGAGTCCATTCTCTGTAATGTCTCTGAAGCGGGCAGTGAAAGCTGTCACACAGCTGCCCTTTGGCAACATGTGTATGCATAGCAGTGCTGCATTGTCCCACCTGGATGCACTCTCTACTTTCCCTTATTTGTAAGGTGCCACCAAAGTGGCCCGGGGGCATGAGGGCAGCTACAGAAAGATGGAAGCAATAGAAGCGCACAAGGCTTAACTCAGGACATTACCTGAAAAGATGTGTCTTAAGCAGTTTTTTTAAAACATCCAAGGAAGGACAGTTTCTTAGCTCCAAAGGCAAGACATTCCATTTAGTGGGTGAAGGAACCCAGAAAAAAACATGTGTTACCAGTTCCAGCAAAGCTCTCACTATTTGCAGCATTTTTGCAATATTAGAGCGGAGACCGAACTTCAGGTTTATTATTAAGTCTGCCGGCTATATATGCAGGGTAAAGCCCAGCAATTCATGTGTACGTAATGGTAAGTAGCCGGAAGTCGATCCTGGAGGCAATGGGGAGCCAATTTGGACTTTGGCGCACCTCGGATACATACGCAAATTTCTGCACGCCCATAATTGCTCTGATAGTACTGTTTTGTACATCTTGAAGTCTGCAAAGTTCTCTTTTTCCCACACCCACCAAAAGGGAGCTACAGTAATCAATTGTTGATTAAATGATGGCACAAGCTACTGTTTCACAGCCCTTTTGAGAGAGGAAGGGGCGAATGTGTGAGAGCAGCCATATGTAATAGGCTGACACTGACACCAGGCTATCAACCTTGGCTGTCATGTTAAGTGCCTGATCAATAATCACTCCAAATATGTTTATTTTCCTTTTGGTGGGAATAATGTGATTTGCAATACTAAAGGAGTCATAATCCTAAGAGCCTGGAACCGCTGATCATGAGCTCCATTTTCTCTTGGTTCAAGGCAAGCCATTCATGTATTAAATCATAAGTTTCCAGCACCGTTTTTGCGTCTTTCTCATAATTACCTGAGAATGGAATGAATCATTGCAAATCATCTGCATAGTTAGAGAAGCATTGGGGGACTCCATAACAAAGTGGGACTGGATCTGTTTCCGTGAGGTTAATGCATACATGCATGGTCCTGTTCCCAAGAACAGATTGGAATAGCAAGCAAATAATAAACCTGCTTGTCCAATTTTGGTAACGTGGAGGGAACGGCAGGCTTATGCCCGAAAGGTCATGGATCATTGGTTAGTTGCAACACAGTGAAAATACAATTATTACCGAATAATAAAAGGGGCTGTCCAGTCAAGGTTGTACCAAACATATCAAATTAATTTATATAACAACAACAGACAGTATAACAACACTATGAAATAGAACCTACCCTGTAAGGAAATGCAGAGAACAGACAGTTTCAAAGAAGGAAAGGGGATGCACTCTGATTACTGACAGGAGGGTAGCGCGTATGGTTAATAACCACAACGTTTTAAGGTTACTTGGCTTCAGCACAAAGGGAACAATGGTTCTTAATATGTCTCTAGGGGCCTTCTGGGATGGGACAGGTGGGCAGAACCACAATGTGACCTGTGCTGAAGGTGTTCTTGGAGCTTGGCAGGGTCGAGTCGGCTTCAGTTCTCTTTGCAGGCTTCTGTGACAGAGTTCAAGATGTGAGTCAGCTGTAGGTATCAGGCAGGAAGACGGTTCAGCGAGCAAAGCTGAACGACCGGCTGCAGGCTGCCTTACACAGCGACTCAGGGTCAGAAATCGTTGTCTCTTTGCTGATCAGTGGGTTTGTAGAACTGGTTGAGTACTGGTCGAGACATCTCAGATGTCTTTAAGTGATGACTGTGGCTTGACAATGGTCAGCTTTGCATTCAGTTGTTGCAGCTCTAGGTTGATGCTTGTTGAGGCACTTCTCCCAGCTTCTTCAATGGGATTGTGTCATCCTTTAAGGCACATGGCCCAAAACTGAGTAGTGTGTTGCAGGCTGCTGCCTTGTCCTTAGTTGTAAGTTCAGAGACCTTCCGGCTGTTCCTATGCAAAAGGCTTGCAGCAGAGTCTAGCAGGGCACGCTGTGTGCTCTCTGGGTACCGGTCTTGGAGTGACTGGAGGGTCCTCTATATTTCCCTCTGTTACCTGTGAGATGTTTATGGGAGGGATCTTGCTTCTCTCTTTGAATATCCTGGCCTTCCTTCACTGACGTAAGATGTAAAGCAGACTGTTCATTCAGCCAGGATCCAAGGAAGAGCTCTTCTTTCTGTTTCTTGTGAAGCCTTCAGATGATCTGCCTAAAGCCAATGGTGCCACAGTGATTGGTGTAGACTAAGCCTACCTTAATGAACATCCTGGGGTCCCTACCGACAATCTCCGGTATGTATGAGGTCGTAACCAGAGTGCTATGCAACAGGAAAGGTAAGGGGGTGAGAGCAGGAACAAGGTGTGGCCCCAGAACTAAAATGGCAGAAACCTTCTCTCAGCAGAAAGATCTCCTGCCACACTCCCTTGTGATACTAAGTCCCACCCATCTTCCTGTCTATCATTGATCAAAGAGTCTCTCTTGTTAATGGTCATCTCTATATGGTTCCTGTTAAAGCAGCAGGCCTTCCTTAAATGGGGTCCACCGGAGCGGGGTGGCTTCTGTACAAAGTAGTCGCAGGCACAGAAGCTCACTGTAATTGATACTGAGGGTGGGAGCTGGCTTCAGGTTGACACAGTTACATATGAAAGGTTGTTGGGTTTCCTGTCTCCTTTGTTAACTTCTGCAGCCAGGCCCCATGTGGGCCTGTTTGAAGTATCCTCTATTGCTATGTTAATTGCTGCCACCCGCTGCAGTGCCTAACAAAATAGCAGGGGAGCAGGGTGGATCCTTGGAGCCTGTCTTAGTTAATATGGCTAGCCATGGCATGGGGAATCTTGATTTCTAGTATGAAATCAATTCATACTAGAGACAAAAGGGAAATAACAAGCAAAAAGCTACTCCCACTTATCCTACCTTATCCTACCTATTTTAAACAAAGGGCCTCACTTATCCTACCTATCCTACCTATTTTAAACAAAGGGCCTCATTCCGAGTTTGGCGGTAACCATGGAGTAAATAGCTCCATGGTTGGCAACCATGGATCTATTTACTCCATGGAAATCCGGCATGGTGAATGGAGTAATTACCGGTCCATTCCAAGGTTGAAGGGACCGGTAATTCCCCATTCACCATAGCCCATCCCCATTCCCATTTTCGCCCCCATAGGGCTCAATGGGAATGGGGATGTCGGTAATTACGGCACCGTAAATTACGGTGCCGTAATTTACTCCAAGGTCCCTTTGCGGGTTGGTTTTTTAACGCCTGCTAAAAGCAGGCGTTAAATGCCAACCCGCAAAGGGAACTTGGAATATGGCGGTAAGGGTTAACGGTCACCGTTACCATTAACGGTGACTGTTAACCCTTACCGCCATACTCAGAATGAGGCCCAAAGTGTCATCATCATGCACGGACCCCACAGTATTAGTTGATATCTTCAACCATACCATGCCCCAAGCCATGAACGCCATTACCCCAATCAAACTAAGGAAACCCAAACCGCGTGCACACCTCAACTTGTGGTTCACGTCACATTTGAGAGTGTTACGTAAAGAAAAGTGAAACGTTGAAGCCTGCTGGAAAAGTCATCCTTCTGACGCCAACAAGGACAGCCTCACTATAGCGTCCCTTAACTATAAAGAGGCTATCTTCCAAGTGAAAAAAACTACCTATAAAAAGCGTACTATGCAAGCCGAGTCCAACAGCAAAGAGCTCTTCAAGATTCTGAAAGAATTTGAATCGCCAGTAACTAACTCCTCTGGACACTTGCAGCAAAGACAACACATGGTGCTCGAATATACAAAAAGCACTCCTTGACAAAATCGATACACTCCAATCCAAAATGAACGCCAAACAAAGTAGCCTCCAATCGACCAGCAGCTCAACTGCCCACTCGCACAACCACCCCTATTTCTCACACTCACAAACCCTTCAGTTTCTCACCACTATCACATAGGTTGAAAACATCATCCACAAACTGAAACCTTCCAACTGCCAAGGTGACACATGCCCAGCCCCTATTATTAAGAAGGCCACACATGAACTAGGCCCTTTTATCACTGCCATTATAAACTTGTCATTCAACGCAGGCATCGTCCAGGATAACCTTAAGAGCGCTTGGGTCCTCACCCTTCTCAAAAAACCCAGCCTTGACCCGAGCATACCCTCTAACTACAGGCCCATTACAACTGAACCATTCTTGCTTAAAACACTGGACCGGGCTGCCTATCTACAGATCCAGGGATACATGGAGTCTAACAAACTCCTTGGCCACCGGCAATCTGGCTTCCGGCCCAGGCACGGCACCGAAACTGCCCTCATTGATTTAAAAAGCAAATTGAGGACCTGAAAGACTAATGGAAACTGGCCCTTCTACTATTACTAGATTTATCGGCAGCCTTCAATTTGGTCATCCACCAAATCCTCTGCCAGCATCTTAAATCAGATGCCCACTTCTCGAATTGTGCCACCTCCTGGATTAGATCCTTCCTGGATAATAGATCTATGCGGGTCTTCTCCCCTTCAGCCTCTGCTGAGCCCTCACTCATTCTCTTCGGTGTCCCTCAAGGATCCTGTGTTTCTCCAACACTATACAACGTGTTTACAAAACCACTCTTCGATATTCTTGACTATCTGGGTGTCACCTACACTAACTATGCCGATGACACCCAGATACTCATCCCTATCACCAGAGACCATACAGTGGACACTAAATCCTTGAAAGTCTATCTGGTCATTCAAGCCTGGATGGCACAACACAAGCTTTGCCTCAGCGATGATAAGATGGAGCTCCACATCTTGGGCTCCCATTATCGTCTTAATAAACTAGATTCTTCATTCAAGTCGTTCACCATCGATGGCAATACCATCAAGGTTTCTAATGATACTAAAACGCTAGGCATCTACCTCAACTCTACCCTATCACTGTCCAGACAAACCAATGATATAATCTTAGCATCCGCCTACATGTGCAAACTTATTAAAGCTTGTTGTCCCTTCCTTACTACTGCTAATTCACTATCCTAGCCAGAACACTCATTATGTCAAAGATTGACTATTATAATGCCCTCTATTTAGGGACAAGCCAACATAACCTAAATAAACTTCAGGTCACACAGAACAACACTATCAGGGCAGCCCTAAATATTCCAAGGAATCATCGCATCTCGGACACCAGACTTAATTTACGATGGCTCTCAGTAGCTCAGAGAATCTCTCTGAGAACACTTGCCCTCACCCACAAGTGTCTGGTCAACCAGGCTCCCATCTACTTGGCTAGCCGATTCACACCCCACACCTCTACCCGACCTCTGAGAATTGCCCAAGCCCACTGGCTCTCTCTTCCCAGGTTCAAGCTTCAGAAAGCTGGCAGGAATAGTTTCCCGGTCCTAGCCACCAAACTGTGGAATACTCTGCCCAACTCGCTTAGATCGGAACCCTCGCTCACTCCTTCAAGAGCAAAACCAAACTGAGGCTCTCTGCTCAAGACAATCTTCCTATTGAATGACTCTGCACCTTGCTGCTGCCACTGTCTGGCCAGCACCTTGATTGTAATAATGTATACATAACCTGTATGTAATTTTTTAAATATGACTATATATATTCTACACCTATTGTATATTATGTACTGTACATATACACTGCAGTCTGTACCGTGTCCGACCATCTAAAATCTGTAATCTGTAATATGTGTCACTGTAACTCAAGATATGCGCCCATATGCCTTTGAACCAGGTGCGCTATACAAATAAAGAAAACACAAATAAAAATACAAAAGTATGTTTCAAGGAGAGAGAGGTGCATAATTGAGTGAATGCTTCACTTCATGTGTCTAAGTACCAGAGTACTTGCATACAGGACAGAATGGAATATTGGGGCATTGCAAAGAGAGTGAGATGCATGCTTGGGCTGCACTGTGTTTTCAAGGACCAGGTCTAAATATTGTGAACAAAAGATCGACTTTGCGGAATCCAGCTTGTGTAGGCTGACCCCACAATATGGATCTTCTGTTCCTGGTTCCCTCTCTGTGTCCATTTTTTTACAGGGGGGGTTCTCCAGGCAACTCCCTTCTGCATACCAGATTCCTCTCCTTCACCTCCCCACTCCCTCTGCTCACCTACTATGGCCCAGATCCAGCAACATTTCTGGTCTATCAGCCACATACCTGGAAAAACATATACTGCATATCGCATTTCTGTACGCAACCTTTTGTGCATCGGCCTTCTGGCATCGCCACCGCCTACAGACTCGAACGGCTTTCATTTATGCAGCATAAATCTGTATGCCTTGATGGAACTGCTTAACTCTTTGGGTCTATGTAGACATGAATTGCATAAGCAAGTGTGTCATCAAGAGGGATTATAATGGAATAAATGGCTGTGGAGTAAGTGTGCACTCAGAGGCATGGTTGTTCAGAGCATGCCACACTGTACAATCACAATTAGTGAATTTTGTTTGACCTTCGGATTTTTCCCCAGTAAAGTCAGAAGGTGTGTGTTGGCTTAACATGTTCTTTCGAGTTCTTCATCACTGATGGAGTGGAATTGTTTTGTAATTTAAGATTACTCAGTGTGTTGTAAAGTATCGGGGAGAGAGGCACATCTGCATTCACATACAAGAGGGTCACCTCCTCATTTGCACCGTTCTCTTTTTTTCGAGAGGTGAGTAACTGTGAGATCTTTTTTACTGTGTTTGTACTTATTGTGTTCTGTTATGCCATTAGAATTTGTAGCATGCACCACAGCCATTTGCTTGTTCTCCAGACCCTGGCAGATTTGTTGGAGAATGGGTGAGTTGTCTTAGTTAAGAGAGCAAGAGTAGCTAAGGTTGCAGTGTTTTGTGTTGAGGTTGCACATCTGAAGTACCCTGAGCTCTGCATATATATTTACAGGCCGATTTATGGAATTAACGTGCGCCGAAAATTTCGGCGCAAGCGTGCGAAAACGTGTGATTCGCAGTGAAAGAGCGAAAATTGCAGTGCAAGTGCGAATATTGCAGGGAAACCAGCGCACATCTATTCATGGAAGTCCGTGCGCGAGTAAAATCAGGGATGTGCGCTGAAAAAGTGTGCGGCGCACGCCGGCGCACAGGTCATCTAACGGCGTGCGCTAAGGCCACAGCGAAAGTGCACATAGCGCGGCGCACATAACAAAAGTAGGTGGAACATGGGGCGTAACACTCGGAATGGGGAACAACTCGTGAAAATGTGGGCGTCACGGGGGAAGTACAGGAGGCAAGTGCGCGGAACGCCCACACGCTCGCCTACAACACGTATTCATGGAATCGAATAGGGAAAACCAGCGCATGGGCAAAGACGCGCACAGACCCAAACCCGTCCGCCACACGAAGGCAGGCGGTAGCGTCCCTGCGCTGGAAAAAATGTGCGCCAAAATGTGCGGTAACAAAAAGCACGAATATACAGCTCTGATGAATGTCCCATACTGTGGCCCCCTAGGACAAATGACGTGCAAAGGGGTACGCGACAAACAGCGACACCCGCTGAGTGAAAAATTAGCTTGTGCGTGTATTTCGGGTGTGCGCGGGAAGTTTTACACGCGATCGGGCCTGGGGGAGCAGGGTACGTGTATTTCAGGGGTGCGCTTGAAGTTCTACACACGATTGGCCTTGGGCGAGCGGGGTGATGCAAATCTGGGGTTCGCAGGAAGTTTAACACGCGATAGGCCCTGTGTGTGTGGGGTGCGTGTATTCCTGGGGTTCGCTTGAAGTTGCACATGCAATTGGCCTGGGTACGTGTAAATCTCGGGTTCGCGGGAAGTCTCACAGACGATAGGCCCTGTGCGAGTGGGGTGCGTGTATTCCTGGGGTTCTCGTGAAGTTTCACACGCGATTGGCCTGGGTACGTGTAAATCTGGGGTGCGCAGGAAGTTTCACACGCGATTGGCCTTGGGCAAGCGGGGTACGTATATTTCGGGGGTGCGCATGAAGTTTCACACGCGACAGGCCCTGTGCGAGTGGGGTACGTGTATATCTGGGGTGCAGGGGAGTGTGGGTCCTCCCAGGTGTTCCCTTTACACCCTCCACGGCCCCTGCAGGCAGCCCACACAACAGGGGACTACCCTGCACCCCTGGTCATGTCCCGCAGGCAGCCCATCCACCATGGCAGTGCCCCCCAGGCAAGCCACATGTCAGCTTGCACTACTGATCACCAACGCATGACCCCCTCCACCCCCACCCCCCAGCAGTGCAGGGCACCTGCCAGCAGGCCCCCACTCATGTCCCCTTGTACAACCACCCCCCCAGCACTAAGGGGCACCTGCCAGCAGGCTCCCACTCATGTCCCACTCATGTCCCCTTGCACCCCCACCCCCCAGCAGTGCATGGCACCTGCCAGCAGGCCCCCACTCATGTCCCCTTGCACACCCACCCCCCAGCACTGAGGGGGACCTGCCAGCAGGCCCCCACTCATGTCCCCTTGCACTCCCACCCCCAGCAGTGCAGGGCACCTGCCAGCAGGCCCCCACTCATGTCCCACTCATGTCCCCTTGCACCCCCACCCCCCAGCAGTGCAGGGCACCTGCCAGCAGGCCCCCACTCGTGTCCCCTTGCACACCCACCCCCAGCACTGAGGGGCACCTGCCAGCAGGCCCCCACTCATGTCCCCTTGCACACCTTAAACCTTAAACAAATGGTACACACCCGAACTCAAAGCCCTCCGCCTAAAAAAGCGAAAAAGCGAAGCTGATTGGAAATCATGCCCCTCCAGTGAAAAGAAAGCCATCCTTGACACAATCTCTCGGCATTACAAAGCTGAAATCTGTTTAGCTAAACGGAATTCCTATAACATCCGCATTGCCAACTCCAACTCAAGTATGAAGGAGCTCTTTTCCATACTGAAGGAACTTGAGTCACCCATTGCCACACCCGACACCTGCACTAAGAACCAGACCTGGTGCACAGACATCCAACAAGCACTAGCAAATAAAATAAACACCTTACAAAATAAAATTCAACTAAAAAAAGACTCCCTAAACCTCACTAACCCTCCCACATCTCCGCCCAAAGCCTCACCAAGTACACACACTAACTCATTCACCTTCTCTAAAACCACCACCCTTGAGGTCGAGAAAATCATCCTCTCTCTTAAACCATCAAACTGTAAAGGCGATATCTGCCCTGCACACATAATAAAGGACGCAGCCAGAGACCTGTCGCCCTTTATCTCTAAACTTATTAACGCTTCTTTTTCCTCAGGCAGTATCCCTTCCAACCTAAAACAATCTTGGGTGCTCCCCCTCCTCAAAAAACAGACGCTTGATCCCCTCATCCCCACCAACTACCGACCCATCACCACGGTACCCTTCCTACTGAAAATCTTGGACAAAGTTTCCTATGTCCAGATTCAAAAATACCTAGAACTACACAAGCTACTAGGCGCCAGACAATAAGGTTTCCGCCCATTACATGGCACGGAAACAGCCCTCATCGATCTGAAAACCCAAATTGATGATCTGAGGGACAAGGGCAAAACAGCACTCCTCCTCTTACTCGACCTCTCCGCGGCTTTCGACCTCGTCGACCACAAGGTCCTCTGTAGACACCTTGACTCAGCTGCTCATTTCTCCCCAGAAGCTATCAAATGGATTGAATCCTTTCTGAGTGAGAGAACTATGAGAGTCTTCTCCCCTTCAGCAGCAGCAAACCCCACTCCTATCACTTGCGGAGTCCCGCAGGGCTCATGCGTCTCCCCCACACTATATAACATCTTCACCAAACCCCTGTTCGATGATTTGGACCATCTGGGTGTCACCTACACTAACTATGCTGATGACACTCAGATTCTCCTCCCACTTTCAGGGGATCACAGTAAGGACAGAGAGTTGGTGAATAGGGTATATCTCATCATTCAGGCATGGATGGCATCTCATGGTCTATGCCTGAATGATGACAAAACAGAGCTCATCATCTTAGGTACCCCTGCTAATATCAAGAAACTAGGCCTTGAATATGCCGAATTCAACATAGATGGCAATCTCATCAGAGTATCCAGGGAAGTAAAAACCCTTGGCTTTTATCTGGATGCTACTATGTCATTTACTAAACAGGTCAACTCACTAGCATCTACCACTGCGTACACGTGCAAATTAATAAGGGCAGGCAGACCATTCCTATCCAATGACAGCTGCCTGATCCTGGCAAGAGCACTCATACTATCTAGGCTTGATTATTGTAATGCCCTCTATAGCGGTGCCAACAAAGCCATTATCCACAGGCTTCAAATCTTACAGAACAATGCCTTGAGAGCTGCCCTCGGCATTAATAAGAGAGATCATATCTCTACCACCAGACGCCAACAGAAATGGCTCTCCACAGACAACAAAATCAAACTAAAGTTGGCCTCCCTAACCCATAAAGCCCTCAACAATGCCGCCCCCAGTTATCTGATGGACAAGGTAAAGAGAAAGTCCTCCATCCGACAAACAAGAACCACCAATTCCAACTGTCTGATAATTCCCAGATTCAAACTCTCCACCATTGGCGGGAACAGCTTCCCGGTGAAAGCTGCCACGCTCTGGAACTCTCTGCCACACAACCTAAGAGCCGACCAACCATACTTGCACTTTAGAAGACACCTCATCAGTCACCTTAACACCAACAACCCTTGTATTTAGCTGCACTTTCTACACCCATGTATAGATAGTGACACTTTGTTCGTGATTCTGCCCTCGCCTCTAACAGCCCTGCACACATCTGTACACTTACCTCCTGTATAGATAAATTGTCTTTTATGCTTAAAGATTTGTATACCTCTTATTCCTGTAATCCTGAATATTTTTATTTCAGGATTACCCGCCTCTAACAGCCCTGTACATATCTGTATATCTACCCCTGCATAGATATTGACTTTGTATGCATGAAGATTTGTATATTTCTTACCCTTGTAATTCTGATTATTTTTATTACTACTTCAAAGTGTATTTTTCTGCAACATTGTAAGCTTCGAATTATCTTTTGCCTGCGCCCTGTTGCCCCTGGGTAAGGTGCGCCATACAAATAAATAAACAAACAAACAAACAAACCCACCCCCCAGCACTGAGGGGCACCTGCCAGCAGGCCCCCACTCATGTCGAACTCATGACCCTTGCACCTCACCCCCCAGCATTGCAGGGCACCTGCCAGCAGGCCCTCACTCATGTCCCCCAGCACCCTCACCCCCCAGCACTGAGGGGCACCTGCCAGCAGGCCCCCACTCATGTCCCCTTGAAGCACTGAGGGGCACTTGCCAGCAGGCCCCCACTCATGTCCCCCAGCACCCCCACCCCCCAGCAGTGCAGGGCACATTCCAGCAGGCACCACTCATGTCCCCTTGCACCCCCACTCCCCCGCAGTGCAGGTCACCTGCCAGCAGGCCCCCACTCATGTCCCCCAGCACCCCCACTCCCCAGCAGTGCAGGGCACATGCCAGTAGGCCCCCACTCATGTCCCCTTGCACCCCCAACCCCCAGCAGTGTAGGCCACCTGCCATCAGGCCCCCACTCATGTACCCCAGCACCCCACCCTCCAGCACTGAGGGGCACCTGACAGCAGGCCCCCACTCATGTCCCTCCTCATGTCCCCTTGTACCCCCACCCCCCAGCAGTGCAGGGCACCTGCCAGCAGGCTCCCACTCATGTCCCATAACACCCCCACCACCCAGCACAGAGGGGCACCTGCCAGCAGGCCCCCACTCATGTTCCCTTGCACACCCACCCCCCAGCACTGAGGGGCACCTGCCAGCAGGCCCCCACTCATGTCCCCCAGCACTCCCACCCCCAAGCAGTGCAGGGCACATGCCAGCAGGCCCCCACTCATGTCCCCTTGCACCCCCACCCCCAGCAGTGCAGGGCACCAGCCAGCAGGCCCCCACTCATGTCCCACTCATGTCCCCTTGCACCCCCACCCCCCAGCAGTGCAGGGCACCTGCCAGCAGGCCCCCGCTCATGTCCCCTTGTACACCCACCCCCCAGCACTAAGGGGCACCTGCCAGCAGGCCCCCACTCATGTCCCACTCATGTCCCCTTGCACCCCCACCCCCCAGCAGTGCATGGCACCTGCCAGCAGGCCCCCACTCATGTCCCCTTGCACACCCACCCCCCGCAGTGCAGGGCACCTGCCAGCAGTCCCCCACTCATGTCCCACTCGTGTCCCCTTGCACACCCACCCCCCAGCAGTGCAGGGCACCTGCCAGCAAGCCCCCACTTGTGTCCCCTTGCACACCCTACCCCTAGCACTGAGGGGCACCTGCCAGCAGGAGAAGGTCCTTAATGTACTGCACTTCTTGGCCACTGGATCATTTCAGCGGACAAGTGCCATAGTGGGGGGGTGTCACAGGCTACGCAGTCACGCTGCCTACACCAGGTCTTGGCCATCATGACTGCACGCCCATCAGTACGCAGGCACATATACCTGCCCAGAACACCTGCAGAAGGGCAGGCTGTCGTCCAGGTTTTTTATGGGGTGGCACACTTCCTCAAAGTGCTAGGTGCCAATGACTGCACCCATGTGGCTCTACGTCCCCCCAGGGCATCTGAGCACATCTATAGAAACCGCAAGCACTGGCATTCCATCAACGTCCAGGTAGTATGTGATGCCAAGGGAATCATCACCTCAGTATATGCCAACTATCCAGGGTCCACCCACAACAGTTTCATTTACAGAATGTCAACCCTAAACCGGGACCTAGAAGCTGGGCGGCAAGGCGATACATGGCTGATCGGTGAGTATAAATGCCACAGCACATGCATGCATGTCAGATACTGAGTAATGTCACAACCCCACTAATGATACCCATCACCACCTCCCCAGGGGACAGTGCCTACCCTCTGAGCACCCACATGATGACCCCAATTCGGAACCCCACCACGCCACCCGAGGTAAGACACAACACAGCCCATATTGCAACCCGGGGCATAGTGGAGCGCACATTCGGAGTGCTCAAGTCACGCTTTCGCTCCCTTGACCGTTCTGGCGGGCAGCTGTTATACGCTCCCCCAGTAGTGTGCAGGATCATAGTGGCAGCATGTGTCCTGCACAACGTTGCAACACGCCGTGGCCTGCCCGTGGACATGGTGGTGCCCCCACATCCCCAACCACATTCACGCCCGCTGCGCATGGGAGGGGAAAGGGTATGGGGTGAGGCAGCGCGTACGCAGCTGGTGGCTAATTACTTCACCTAAAATCACACCCCTGTGGAGTGCACACAGCCCTGGCACATACCAGCTGACTATCAATGATGATGAGTCAAGTGACAGTCAACTGTCACAACCATACCAGCCTGAGATTGTTCACCTGGAAGTGTTCCATTTGTGCATCCCTACCTACACAAACACCACCAATGCTGTGTCATCAAAAGACACACTTCTATGCTGCTAAAATCATTACCCCCTTGCAAGATACAACATGACAACAGTGCCATGTCACCCAACATCTCCCCAGCACCGCCACCCAACACACCATGGCATGTCATTCTATGTGAGAGCAAACAAAGGAATCCCCAAAACATGACACAAGTGTCACAAAGTACAGTGTCCCGAATGGAAAATGGCCACACACAATATGCTCCCATTAATGTAGAACTGACAACACACATGACCAAAGACTTACCACAATACAATGCAGCTAGCCAACCCCAAACATAACAATGACATGGCAGTACTAAGTTAAAGGATACGTAGTCTTACAACCTGATGATGCTAGCACATCGACCACTTCCAACTGTACAGTGTTGGTGCCACGCAAATCTGGAAGTTCACTGCTTACAACATGAACTCCATCTCCAAAGTAGACGGCCTTGTGAAGACATGAGGAATGAACCTGCAAATTAGGAGGGAGACATGGATGCACAAGCACACATCAATACACCATGCAGTGTACAATACTACAACAATATGCACTAGGAATGTATACACAGTATTGACTACAGACTGCCCACACATGTTATGGGAGTCCAACGTCATTGTGTAAGTCACTGTCACTTGGGCACACCCTTTGCAAGCCCATGGAAACGGGAAGCAGGAGGGGTGTGTGTCTCACAAACCCAAGCATCTAACCCAAACTCAGGACAAGCCTGCATGTGCCCAGCCGGAATACAGTGGATGCCCACGGGAGCCACACAAGGCAACACACTGTAACACAAACTCAAAAATCAAAAACCAAAAACCAAAAATCAAAAATCAAAAATGGCCATGTGGGGGCCAGGGGGGGTGGGGGAGGCCACCCAGGAGGTCCGAGGACAGGGTGCACACCAACAGCCACCTGTGTGGATGTTGCGAAAAAAAAACACCTCCATGGGCTCATGGCCTGCACGGCTACGCTATCGTGAGAGATTCAGAATCGCTGTGGTCGCTCTCATCACTCTGTGCTGCTGCCGCCACTTCCCTTCCCTCTGGCCCTGGGATTCTAAAAAAATGGCTTCCCGCAGAGTGTCCAGGGCCGCCCGTCTGTCCCTGTTGGACACCAACATGTCCTCCCCGAGTGATCGGCAAATGGAGTCTGTTGCCTGCTGTAGTCGCTCCATCTGCCTTTCTGGGGGGAAAATTGGAAGTGGCCACCCTATCCATAGCTTGAGCCATCATCTCAGATGCTGCTGCCTGTTGGTTTGCCATACCGTATATGGATTTCTCCCATGCGGTATTGCCTGGTGGCGTACGGCCACCGCATTGGCGGGCACCACACCTGTCTGGGGCAAGGCGAACTGTGCCTTGCTGTGTCGGCACTGCTTGAGGCTGCAGGACTGCATTCCCCCTCTGATCTGCTGGCCCAGGAACAGGATCAGATGTTGCAGAGTGTGGCCCTGCATCCGTAACCACCAAAGGCGGACCTACCAACACTGACATCCCCATAGTGGGCTGTACCCCTGGTGCAGGTGGGTCGGACAGAACAGAATCCCTTCCAGAAACACCTACCTGCGAAGCCACATAGGTCTCATCAACTGAATCAACACCTAAATAGAGGTCTGGGGAGGTGCACTCAGAGATACCCCTGGAGAGAATGGTCTGCAGCAAGAGTGGGTTCTCACCCACTACCACACCCTGTCCCCCACTGGTGCTTGGTCGTGCCTGAGATCCCTCCTGGGTCTGCTCCATCTCCTCACCCTCAACAGCATCAAGTGCGTCATCCCCTGCAGAAACATGAAAGACAAAAAATGGAAACAGGCATTAGCACCATGGCACACAATTAGGCCTCACAAGCTACAAAATCAGTACTTGATTGACACATTTCCCACATGACTATAACCCTCCCATGCATGCACTGTCACTGAGTTTGAAGGGGAGGAAAATGTCAGACACTGATGACAACAAGATGGAAGAGCAACACATTAGCTGCATGCTGGCTAGCAGAGCCATCACACATTGGCCTGTGAGTGGCATGTCCAATCCACATACATGACACATGCCATCACACAGATGGCATGTACCATAGGCATGTCACATATCGTTTGACAATAGGGCTGAGAAATGCGTAGTGAAAGTGGGGGGATCGAAACAATCGGCCTGAATGAACAATGAGAAATACGGAACAATGTTGTTGCAAGATGCCACTTCAAGGGCAACTGGCGTGATGTTGCACAAAATGTCTACTGTGGGCAGAAGGGATACTGTAATACCCAAATCCAGGGGCGCAGAATGTTTTGGATGAAGCACATGGATGACCCAAACCACTCAGGTAAACACACACCCTCACCTGGTACTCAATCAGAACCCCTCACACACACAACATACGCATGGATCACACACACATGCATGAGCACTCACCGGACAATGCCTCGTAATCTGGCAGTCTCCCACACCTTGGATCTGTTCCTCTGTGACATAGATCCCAGCAACAGACTCATGTACAGTGAGTTCAATGTCCTCTTGTGGAGACCCACCTCCAGTCACCAGAGTAGCGGCATGACTTGAGGCCAACTTTTTCTTTGCCCTGCACTTAAGGTAATTCCAGCGCTTGTAGCACTCACCAGCTGTGCACCTCACTAATCCAAGGGCACTTATGATATCCGCGATGGTCTGCCAATGTGCCTGATGTTGAGCAGATGTGGTCTTGCACCCTGAAGTGATCAACATTTCGCTGTCATGTGCGGACACATACTGCACAAGTGCATCACGTTCGGCATCATTGAAGCTAGGCTTCCTTTGCGTGCCGGACTGCGTAGCTGTGTCTGGGGTATCAGCCTGTAGTGGACAAGCACTCTTCCTCTTTTTTTTGGAAGGTGGTGGGGATCCTGAGTGGCCTACGCTGCTCTGGACACTAGGGGCAGGAGCACCAGTGGACTGGGTAGTTGGAGTGTTGGAATGCACACTGACCATGGGACTTGGTGCAGGCATTGGCTGAAGTGTTACGTAGTCAGGGGGAACATTAGCAAGATGGACTGGGACCAACACTGCCCTGGCTGGGAGAGTCAGAGCTGGGGTGGATGGAGCTGCAGCTACCCCTGCAGCCTCCCCACCCTGCCTACTCGGGGCAGCAGATGACATAGCTGCCCCTGATCCACGTGGCCTGGTGACACCAACTTGCACCGCCACACGTGGCCTAGACTTGGCGACCTGGAAGTCAGCCTGGGAGTCACCCTCTGCCAGGTCAGGTGCCACAATGGGCCAGTCCAACAAGGGCTGAGCAGAGATGGTCTCAGCCACGTTTCCCTCAACTATGGGGGGGCCTGGGTGTCCCTGACTGGTCCTCCACACATGGGGGGCTAGGGGTACCCTGCAAATCCCGGCCACGTCCCCTACCGCGCCCACCACTGCCACCTCTTGAGGCTCGGCCACCTTTGCCACCCTTACCGCTTGGTCGCCTCCCAACCATGGCACTGATGTTGTTGTGCATATGGGAGTTGCAGTAAACTATTGTCCTAGGCAATTGGGAGTCAAAGGGGTAGGGTACTAGATGGAATTCGTACCCTAGTGCTCTAGCAAGGCTGTATTTGACCCCTGGGGAAAGATGACGGGTCACGCAATGCACAGGCACCCCAAAAACCAAATATAACGTGCACGCAACCCCTCGTAGACCATGTGCGTAGAAAAATGAACCCGCACTACGCTGTGGCACCCAGAAACACAAAAATGAACGTACGCGTGTTACACGCAACCTACAATGACCTCTGAAGGGGTACGCGACACACGGGGCAAGCACAGTTGGTAAATACGTGCGCGACTCACCATCTGCCTGGAAAATGAACGTGAAAAATACGCGCGTGTGTTCGTTGGCAACACCCCCGCCAAAAGAAGAATTGTACACTGTCTGAGGAGACAGGACAAAAGAAGAAGTGAACGTTGTTTGAGGAAACAGGCCCAGCAGAAAATCAGAAAAAAGCTGTCCGAGGTAACAGGGAGTATGAACTAGAAACGCAGTGAAGTAAATCGCGTGTGAACCGACAAGAAGTACAGAATTCACCCAATCGCTCTCCACAAAAAGCACGTACAAGGAAATGACGTCCTACACGTACCTTTTGAACACGTCCAACGTCACTTCCGCGTATACGCGCTAAGGCCCTAACCTCCAATTACACGAGCTGACACTCGGACGTGCAGTTCTTGGACGTGTAACATGCACCCGGGTTCAGGGAAATGCCCGCGCATGCACGTCACAGATCCGCTTACGCGCTAAGGGCCTTTCGTCCAATGAAATCGCGTACGCGTGCTGACGCGCTTACGCGCTAAGGGTCTTTCCTCAAATTACACACTGACGTGCTAGATTTTCACGTGCCAAATCACTCCGTATCAAGCTGGCCATGCGTTCGCACACGGAAGACCACTTTCCTGCCCAGAAGGCTGAATTACTGCCCCCCAGAGCCTGGAGTACGCTCCCACCTGCCATCTGCTGCTGCTTGATTGCCTGCTGCCCACGTGCCCTGCCATTTGCTGCCTGCAAGTCAGCCCAGGGTGCTGTTGCTGTGACCACCCCTGCTGGAACCAAAGACTCCCAACTGCTATTCCATCGCTCCGCAGCCCAGCCCCAGGACCCAGTTGCCCACCCACACCGGACTCGGATCTGGTCGGACATCGTGACTGCCATCAACGCGGAGGGGGTGGCAGTCCGCGACTTCCAACATGTCAAGAAGCGCTGGGAGGACTTCAGGTCCAGGACCCTCAACAAGGCCCGGCGCCTCTTGAAGGCAGCGGATGCTAAGGGGCGCCGTGGCCACCTGTCGGAACATCAGATGAGGGTCCTGGAACGCATACGCCCAGTGCTCCACGTCCAGGTCCTTGAGAGGCAGACCCGTCTGGAGTCGAGCAGTAAGTGTACATGCATACTGATTGTAAGCTGTGCGTGTGGTGGTGTGCCAGTAGTGTGCAGGTTGTACATGTGGTTTTGTAGGGCCATGTATGGATGTGTATGTACAGGGCTGTGAGGCTGACACATGAAAGTCCTTTCATGTGTGAGACACATGGATGGTGTATGTGTGGTAAGCATGCAGGCCAAATGCAGATGTGTGAGCACATATGTTTTGATTACTGTGTATGTAACTTGGCATGGTTGTGGTGTCAGACATGGATGTTGGTTCCAGCTGCATGTATCTGCACCGTGTACATGTGCATGTGTGTGTATTTGACATGGGTGCAACAGTGATGCAACATGGATGCATGTGAGACTGATGTGTAGAAGACTGATTGCCAGATGTGACATGGATGCCAATCTCATCACTGCGACAGTTGGTGGAGGTGTACACATGCATGTAATTGTGGTGGCGTGTGTGCATGTCTAGTGCACTCCCTGTGTTTCATGTGATGTCTGGCTCACCTTTGGCTGCTCATGCTGTTTGTATGTGTATGGATGGTGCTGGCTGTTGCAATATGCCTGTGGAATAGCTCATGTGTGTGAGTTGCAATGACATGTGTGTTGGGGATTGTGATGCCATGTCTGAAGTTTGACAATGCCACTCATGTACAACTGTCATGTGTGTATGAGTCCATTGTACAGTGCCCTGATGCCTGTCTCCTATCTCTCCCTGTCTGCAGCGTCAACGGATGAAGAGGGCGGAGAAGGTGCTGTGGAGCACAGCGGCAGGGATTGCACCGCCAGCCGGAGACGTAAGGCCCGGCTCCCCTCCCAGGTTTTCATCTCGTCGGGGAGTGAGGAGTCCGGTACCGCGTCCCAGGTCGCAGCTGCCGAGGGGAGGTCCAAGAGGCGGAGGTTGGAGTTGGACTCTTCCGTAACTGAAGGGGCAGCTGAGACCCCACAGGGCCCAACTGAGGAAGATGGCACAGAGTCATCCAGGTTGGTGGGGGGTTTGGTGGAGGAGGAGGCCGTACAAGGGACAGAGATGGGGTCTGGAGGTGGGGATTCCACTGGTGCCAGTGGTGCAGTGCAGGGGCAGGGACAGGAGGCAGCACAGGCCGCCGCAGAGTGACCTGTGTGTAATCCTGTCCCCGATCCTGTGACTGCATCATCTTGCAACAGCAGGGATACCTACGTCCAGACCCGTTCTCAGGGAGGGGATTGCCTTATACCAACTGGCCTTCCTCTCCCTGTGGATGTGGCTATCCGGCACCGGGTTGAGCATGTCCTGGGTGGGGTGGCGTTGCGTCAATGTGCCATGCGAGCTGACCTGCAGTCTTTTCATGAGGAGACCGCACGTCTTCTCGCATGGCTCGTTGACCGCGTTGACCCACTGGGACAGCTCACCATGGCCGGATTCCTCCGTTTTGTGGACCTTGTTCCGACCCCCTCCTCAACTGAACCCCCCATGCACCAGTCATCCTCCGTGCCATCTTCCCACCCATGTGTCACCTGGGTGCCCTGTGGAGCTGCCTCTGACCCTGCGGCCAGGCTGGTGGAGGACACATCCCTGCCACAGTCGGGAGTCGGACGTCCACAGGGGTGGGCACCTCAACAACTGCACCCCAGCTGGAGGAGGATGTGCAGGCAGCAGGAGCCGGGGCACAGGCAGCAGCACAACAGCAGCAGCAACAAGGTGGGAGCCATGATGGCTCAGGGCCTTCATCATCGGAGGGGCAGGCATCGGCCGGAGGGCAGGAGGACCCTGGACGGGGAGTGTGTTCCGTGTGGCAGTAGTTGGGCCATACGATAGATGCGGAGTGGTAGCGGGCGGAAGAGGCACGGCTCACGATGGTCAGGGCGGAGAACTCCATGCGTAGGGCCCTGAGGTGGGCCGAGTGCCTCGAGGCCATTCGCAGGGACCTGGAGTTCCAGATGTCATCGTCCCTGCGAACCCTCGGGGCCATGGAAGAGGACCGCCTCCGGGAGATTGAGCAGGAGTTCGATGATGCCCTGGCCCAGAACATCAACATGTGAGCCGTTGGACTTGCCCGCTGCCCTTGTAATTAGTTAGATAGTGTTAGGTTTCCTTTGTTTTTTTCTTTATTTTGGTTGCGCTTGGACAATGCACCACCTTTCTGTATATAGTTTTTCACTAGGTAGTATTTTTTGATAGGTTTCATTTCTTCAGTTGGGATCATGGACCCTAGATTGTTCTTCTGTATATAGTTCACTATTGGATTCATCTTTTTTATTATTTTATTTACCCATGGAGCAATGGTTTTCACTTTTGTTTTTCCCATGAATTTGATTTTTAGAACTGTGACTTTGGACACCTTTCCTTAGGATTATGATTTGTTGTTTTTCATTATTTTACGGACATGCAGCTTTTCGCTTTTAATTCCCATTGTCGTTTGTTTGTTTTTAATTCCATTCATGTTGCTTTTAATACATTTTTTTCTTCATACTTCGATGTGTGGTATTATCTCATTGGTTTCATGCGTGTCATGATATGGGTTTTGACATTCACTTGCACCCATTGTGTGTGTGTGACGGATATGTGTTCATTTACATACTCGCCATTGGGGTTGTATCATGAAATTGGCATTTCTATGTGGGTGGATGCAATGCTTGGGTGGGTCTTTGGCATATGGAGGCTGGCCATAAGGGCCAGGGATCTAGATTGTGATGACGTGTTGGCTGGGGCACATGTGTCGGGGCCTGCTGGCAGGTGCCCTGCACTGCTGGGAGGGTGGGGGTGCTGGGGGACATGAGTGGGGCATGAGTGGGGGCCTGCTGGCAGGTGCCCCACACTGCTGGGGGATTGGGAGGCAAGGGGACATGAGTGGGGGCCTGCAGGCAGGTGCCCCACATTGCTAGGGGGTGGGGGTACAAGGGGAAATGAGTGGCGGCCTGCTGGCAGGTGCCCCTCAGTGCTGGGGGGTGGGGGTGCAAGGGGACATGAGTGGGACATGAGTGGGGGCCTACTGGCAGGTGCCCCACACTGCCGGGGGGTGGGGGTGTAAGGGGACATGAGTTGGGGCTTGCTGGCAGGTGCCCCACACTGCTGGGGGATAGGGGTGCAAGGGGACATGAGTGGGACATGAGTGGGGGCCTGCTGGGAGGTGCCCCGCACTGCTGGGGGGTGGGGGTGCAAAGGGACATGAGTCAGACATGAGTGGGGGCCTGCTGGCAGGTTCCCCGCACTGCTGGGGAGTGGGGGTGCAAGGGGACATGAGTGGGACATGAGTGGGGGCCTGCTGGCAGGTGCCCCACACTGCTGGGGGTGGGGGTGCAAGGGGACATGAGTGGGGGCCTGCTGCAGGTGCCCCGCACTGCTGGGGGGTGGGGGTGCAAGGGGACATGAGTGGGACATGAGTGGGGGCCTGCTGGCAGGTGCCCCACACTGCTGGGGGGTGGGGGTAGAAGGGGACATGAGTGGGGGCCTGCTGGCAGGTGCCCCGCACTGCTGGGGGGCGGGGGTGCAAGGGGACATGAGTGGGACATGAGTGGGGGCCTGCTGGCAGGTGCCCCGCACTGCTGGGGAGTGGGGGTGCAAGAGGACATGAGTGGGACATGAGTGGGGGCCTGCTGGCAGGTGCCCCACACTGCTGGGGAGTGGGGGTGCAAGGGGACATGAGTGGGATATGAGTGGGGGCCTCCTGGCAGGTGCCCCACACTGCTGGGGGGTGGGGGTGCAAGGGGACATGAGTGGGGGCCTGCTGGCAGGTGCCCCGCACTGCTGGGGTGTGGGGGTGCAAGGGGACATGAGTGGGACATGAGTGGGGGCCTGCTGGCAGGTGCCCCACACTGCTGGGGGGTGGGGGTGCAAGGGGACATGAGTGGGGGCCTGCTGGCAGGTGCCCCGCACTGCTGGGGGGTGGGGGTACAAGGGGATATGAGTGGGACATGAGTGGGGGCCTGCTGGCAGGTGCCCCACACTGCTGGGGGGTTGGGGTGCAAGGGGACATGAGTGGGGGCCTGCTGGCAGGTGCCCCGCACTGCTGGGGGGTGGGGGTGCAAGGGGACATGATTGGGACATGAGTGGGGACCTGCTGGCAGGTGCCCCGCACTGCTGGGGGTGGGGGTGCAAGGGGACATGAGTGGGACATGAGTGGGGGCCTGCTGGCAGGTGCCCCCACTGCTGGGGAGTGGGGGTGCAAGGGGACATGAGTGGGACATGAGTGGGGACCTGCTGGCAGGTGCCCCACACTGCTGGGGGGTGGGGGTGCAAGGGGACATGAATGGGGGCCTGCTGGCAGGTGCCCTGCACTGCTGGGGGGTGGGGGTGCAGGGGGACATGAGTTGTTGATCAGTGGTGCAAGCGGACAGGTGGCTTGTCTGGGGTGCATGGCCATGGTGGATGGGCTGCCTGCAGGACATGACCAGGGGTGCGTGGTAGTCCCCTGTGGTGTGGTGTGGTCTGCCTGCAGGGGCCATGAAGGGTGTAGAGGGAACACCTGGGAGGATCCACACTGCCAATTCACGTGTAAGGCTCCTGGTGCACCCCCGAAATTCACGTACCCCGCTCCGACAGCTAACTCGCGTGTGAAACTTCCTGCAAACCCCTGAAATACACGTCCCCACTCGCACAGGGCCTATCGCGGGTGAAACATCACGCAAACCCCTGAAATACACGTACCCCACTCGCACATGGCCTATCGCATGTGAAACTTCTCGCGAATATTGGCCCTGTGTGAGTGAGCACGGTACGTGTATTCCTGGGGTTTGCGCGAAGTTTCACCCGCGATTTCAGCAGGGTATGTGTAGTCCTGGGGTTCGCGTGAAGTTTCATCCGCGATTATAGCAGAGTACGTGTATTACGGGGTTCGCGTGAAGTTTCACACGCGAAAGGGCCCTGGTCGAGGGAGTATGTGAATTTCAGGGGTGCGCGGCAAGTTTTACACACGAAAGGGCAACGCCCGTGCACAATACGTCACAGACGCGCCTACGCGCTAAGGGCCTTTGGTTCAATGATATCGCGTACGTGTGCTGACGCGCTTACGCGCTAAGGGCCTTTCCTCGATTACACGCTGACGTGCAAGATTTTCACGTGCCAAATCACTCCGTATCAAGCTGGCCACGCGTACACACACACGGAAGGCCACGCTCCTGCCCAGAAGGCCATTTTCCTGCCCCCCAGAGCCCTGAGCACGCTCCCACCAGCCATCTGATGCTGCCTGTCTGCCTGCTGCGCACGTGCCCTGCTGTTTGGTGCCTGCACGTCAGCCATCTGCAGGGGTCCAGTTGCTATGTCCACCCCTGCTGGAACAGAAGACTCCTGACTGGGATTCCATCGCTCCACAGCCCGGCCCTAGGACCTATTTGCCCACCCACTCCTGCCTCTGGGGTTGCCATGTCGAGCACTACACCATCTGGCACCACTGGCAACCCCCAGCCAGAGAGGCAGAGGGCCACCAGCTTCACTGCCACCGAAGTTGGTGTCCTGGTGGAGCATGTACTGGGGCATTATGATGCCCTCTGCGGAACATCACGCGCCAACAAGGAAGGACGGGAGAGGATCTGGGACGACGTAGTCGTTGCCATCAACGCGGAGGAGGTGGCAACCCACAACATCAAGCATGTCAAGAAGCGCTGGGAGGACTTCAGGTCCAGGACTCTCCACAAGGCCCGGCGCCTCGCGGAGGGGGGCCGGGCACAACTGAGTGCCATCCAGATGAGGGTCCTGGAACGCGTAGGCCCAGCGCTCCATGCCCAGATCCTCCGGAGCTAGACCCGTCTGGAGTTGAGCGGTAAGTGGCCAAGCATTGCTGTGTGAGACAGTGCATGTTGCAGTGTGCTGGTAGTCTGATGCTTGCCTGTATGTGTGACATAGGCCATGTATGGATATGTGTGTGTGCAGGGACATCATGGTCATGCATGTGAGACCAGTTATGTGTGAGCCACATGGTTGGTGCATGTGTTTTAAAGCAACATGGGGAGCTCAATGTGGAATGCACACATGAATGCATGGCTGTCTCTGTTCCTGGACATGGAGGGGGGGTAAGGAATGGGTGCTGATGTCATGTACATGTATGGTGCACATGTGTGTGTGTGTGCCTGAGAAGTGTGTGTGTGACTTTGAAACGCCATGGATGCATGTGACTTTGAAGGCAACATCTTGGTTTACAGGGGCCCTTCTACATGGATGTTGATGTTGATTGCAGGCGCCTGGACTGTTTCTACATGTGTGTTGTGTGCATTCACCCATGTGTTGTGGAATGACAGGATGGAAGTGACATTTGACAGTGCCACTCATGTGTTATTGCTTCCTGTCTAGGGTATTTTGTACTGTACCCTGATGCTTGTGTTCTATGTCTCCCTCTACGCAGCGTCAAGTGAAGAAGAGGGCGGAGACGGCGCTGTGGAGCCAAGTGGTGGGGATGCCTCCACTGGGCGGCAACGCAAGGCCCAGCCACCCTCCCAGGAATTACCATTATCCGGGAGCGAGGGGGCTGGTGCTGCGTCTGCCTAAACGGCTGTGGTGGAAGGGCCGGGTGAGCCCCCACAGGGGCTTCCAATGGCGGTAGACAGTGTGGAGACATCCAGGTTGGTGGTCTCCACAGAGGAGGAGGAGCCCGCTACTGAGCCGCACATGGGGCCTGGTGGGGGTAGTACCACTGGTGCAAGTGGTGCAGTCCAGGGCCAGGGTCAGGAGGCAGCACAGGTCACCGCAGAGGGGCCAGTGCATGTTGCTGTCCTTGACCCTGTGACTGCACCATCATGCACCAGCAGGGAGGCCCCATCCCAGGCCCGTCCGCATGTAGGGGAGAGTGCCATATCACCTGCCTCTCCACTACCTGCAGGCGAGGGGTCCACGACCGTATGGGATCCGTCCTGGTGGGTGTTGCGTTGCGCACGCGTGTCATTCGTGATGACGTGCGCTCTTCCTGGGCGGAGAACGCACGCCATCACGAAGAGCAGCGTTGTGACGTGGCACTGCTGGGAGGGGCCCTGGTCGGAGGGTTCCTACATGTGATGCGCACTCTGGCGGACCTCTCCTCCTCTGTGGAGGCTATGCGCCGGTCGTTCTCCACATCGTCTTCTGGCCCAGATTCCACCAGGGCCCCCTGTGGACCTGGCCCCACCAACACAGCCAGCTTGGTAGAGATCCCATCCCTGCCACAGTCGGGAGTTGGCGGTCCAGCAGGGGTGGACACCACAACTGGAGACCAGCAGATGGAGGATGTGCAGGCACCATCGGACAGGGCACATGGACAGCAGCAGCAGCAGCAGGAGCAGGCTGCAGGTGGGAGCAATGATGGCTCGGGGCCATCAACATCGGAGGGGCAGTCATCGGCCGGAAGGGCAGGAGGACCCTGGACGGGAAGTGTCTTCCGTGTGGCAGCGGTTGGACCATGCGATAGATGCGGAGCGGCAGCGGTCGTAAGAGGCACGGCTCACGAAGGTCAGGGCGGAGAACTCCATGCGTAGGGCACTGAGGCGGGCCGTGTGCCTCGAGGCCATTCGCAGGGACCTGGAGTTCCAGTTGTCATCGTCCCTGCGAACCCTCGGGGGCCATGGAAGAGGACCACCTTCGGGAGATCGAGCAGGAGTTCGATGATGCCCTGGGTTGGAACATCAACATGTGAGCTGTTGGACTTGCCCGCTGCCCTTGTAAATAGTTATTTGGTTAGTATTAGGTTTCCTTTGGTTTTTTCTTTATTTTGGACCTTTTGGACAATGGACCACATTTTTGTATATAGTTTTTTTATTAGGTAGTAGTTTTTGATAGATAGGTTTCATTTCTTCAGTTGGGATCATGGACCCTGGATTGTTTATCTGCATATAGTTAACTGTTGGATTCTACTTTTTTTTGGGGATTTCCTCATGGAGCAATGGTTTTCACTTTTGTTTTTCCCTTGGATTTCATTTTTGGAACTGTGACTTTGGACAGCGTTCCTTTGGATTATGATTAGTTGTTTTTCATTTTTTACGGACATGCAGCTTTTCTTTTTTAATTTCCATTGTAGTTTGTTTGATTTTAATTCCATTCCTGTTGCTTTTAATACATTTTTTTCTTCGAACTTCGATGTGTGGTATTATCTCATTGGTTTCATGCATGTCATGATATGGGTTTTGAGATTCACTTGCACCCATTGTGTGTGTGTGACGGACATGTGTTCATTTACATACTTGCCATTGGGGTTGTATCATGTAATTGGCATTTCTATGTGGGTGGATGCAATACTTGGGTGGGTCTTTGGCATGTGGAGGCTGGCCATAAGGGCCAGGGATCTAGATTGTGATGACGTGTTGGCTGGGGGACATGTGTCACGGCCTGCAGGCAGGTGCCCCGCACTACTGGGGGTTGGGGGTGCAGGGGACATGTGTCGGGGCCTGTTGGCAGGTGCACCTCAGTGCTGGGGGGTGGGGGTGCAAGGGGACATGAGTGGGACATGAGTGGGGGCCTGCTGGCAGGTGCCCCTCAGTGCTGGGGGGTGTGGGTGCAAGGGAACATGAGTGGGGGCCTGCTGGCAGGTGCCCCACACTGCTGGGGGTGGGTGTGCAAGGGGACATGAGTGGGGGCCTGCTGGCAGGTGCCCCTCAGTGCTGGGGGGTGGGGGTGCAAGGGGACATGAGTGGGGGCCTTCTGGCAGATGCCCTGCACTGCTGGGGAGTGGGGTGCAAGGGGACATGAGTGGGACATGAGTGGGGGCCTGCTGGCAGGTTCCCCACACTGCTGGGGGGTGGGTGTGCAAGGGGACATGAGTGGGGGCCTGCTGGCAGGTGCCCCTCAGTGCTGGGGGGTGGGGGTGCAAGGGGACATGAGTGGGGGCCTGCTGGCAGATGCCCTGCACTGCTGGGGAGTGGGGTGCAAGGGGACATGAGTGGGACATGAGTGGGGGCCTGCTGGCAGGTTCCCCACACTGCTGGGGGGTGGGGGTGCAAGGGGACATGAGTGGGACATGAGTGGGGGCCTGCTGGCAGGTGCCCTGCACTGCTGGGGGGTGGTGCTGCAAGGGGACATGAGTGGGGGCCTGCTGCCAGGTGCCCCTGACTGCTGGGGGTGGGGGTCCAATGGGACATTGTTAGGCGGAAACCTGTGCAGTTCCCTCTGGGATCACTGCAAAAGAATTAGGAATGCAGGTGTTTGGCAGTAAACCCACTTGGTAGCAGTCTGTACCACACAGATTCACTTGGTAGCTGTGGCTGAGCAGTCAGACTTCCCTCAAGAAGAGTTAGGCAGTATGTGGAGTATACAAAATAGGGCAATTTACACAGTAGAACAAGCAAACACGGAACAAGGCTTCGGTGTAAAGATATATAGTTATTTAATTATATAAAACACATCTATGTAAAACACGCTGGCACTAATACGGCAAACAACTTCAATCATAATTACTATAAGAAAACAAATCAATCCCCCTAACAATAGTTCAACAAGTCTAGGTTCAACGGCATCACTTATTTGCAGACAGAGGTGAATGCTTTAACCTAGATGGCACTCTAGTATTCGTTAGGATGGGGGAGAAAAGGCAGGGTATGAAATCAACTCGGTACCAACACTTTTACGAACAAATGCAAGGCAAGTAAGGCAGGGTCTACTGTAGATCGCAAAGTTCAGAGGCCAGGCCCACTCGGAGAGAGGCAAGGTGATATGTCCCAAAAAGTATCTCAGTGGAAATGCGCTTCGAGTCTTTGTCCCAAATTGTTATAGAAAGATTGGACCAGTTCAGAACAGAAAGTTAAGAAAGCTTGGAGGCGACCCCATGGAGAGGCGAGGATTAAGACACCTCACTCTATCTGGCAAAAAAGGGAAGCCAGGCGGACACGGTACCTTATTTGTGGAGGGACAGCTCCGGCAGGGGCAGTTGTTCCTGGTGGTGGATGCACGTCGGGTCTTTGCCAAGAGAAGAGGTGATCTCGTCGTCGAAGGAAAGTTGAAGATCGTTGCACCACCAGGGAAGAGACCAGCCGCGGAGTGCTCCGTCACAAGGCACCACCTTTTGGTCGCGGTACAGGGGTAGTGGCTATCCGGTTGCCAGGGTGCTCTGCACGGGCAATTCGACCACTACGTCCTGGAACGAAGAAAAAGCAAAAGTGGACTGGTTGTTCCCACCAGTCAGGGGAAGAGACTCTCCGGCGGAGAGATCTCCTCTGTCGTCGGGAAGTGGTGAGTCGGTTCAGCAGGGCTCCACCGGAGGTGTCATCGTTGCAGGTCGGCTCAGCTTTACCCTCGTCGGATTCTTAGGTCCTGTGGCGACTTCTGAAGATCCAGTCCCAAAAGCCCTGCTTTTATGCAGAAAACCCCCATTCATTCAGCCTAGCTGTCAATCAAAACACGCTAAGTGGTGAGCGGGGTGGCTCACCACTTGGGCCAATAACACCAGAGTGCGACTTGAGTTGACAAGGCAACTCAGTCCAGGGTGCCTAAACCCCCTCCCACACCCCCTGTGGTACCCAGACAGAATGGCACCACTTTGGAGGGTCTCTGTGTAGAGGCCCGCCAAAAGTGGAACAAAGGGCTCAACCTTTGGTTTAGGAGTCACAGAGACGAACACAGACGCCATTTTACAAACCGAGTTCCGGCAGAAAATACCAACCGATAGATTTATTTAAGATAAATAAACCGGTGGTATGTTAGAGATTAACGAGAAAAAGTATTAACCTCCAACAATGGGAAGAATCCCATAGGGTTATATTCGGGGTCGAATGTAACAAGTAGTTTCCACTGCCACCAGCCAAAACTCGACGAGGGGGGACGGGACAGTGCCCCCTCCAACAACAGACCCAGGAGTAATCGAATTACCCCTATTAGTACGTCCACAATAGGATGGTTTGTACTAGTTCTGTTAGTAAATTTAGGTCTAGTAAAGCCAATGGTGACTTTACATGCCTGGGGAGACAGTAGCCAGTCCCCGGGTATGGAGTCTATGGTGGAGGTCCGCTAGGATGCCCCAGTGTTAGGGCACTGAGGGTGCGTTGTAACACACATAGAAAAACATATGAGACCCTATGGAGTAAAAGACCCCATAGCCCATAGAACACATTGACATTCAAATGAATTAACCACATTCATGTCCAAGAGTGGGAGAAAAAGAGTCTCACTATTGGCAGGATGGAGAAAAACAAACTCCAGAAATCCAGCAAAGCTGCTGGGGGACTCACTAGGTTAGGAAATTCGGCCTAAACAGAGAATTCTCCCTAACAGACATGAGTGGGGGCCTGCTGGCAGGTGCCCCGCACTGCTGGGGGGTGGGGGTGCAAGGGGACATGAGTGGGACATGAGTGGGGGCCTGCTGGCAGGTGCCCTGCACTGCTGGGGGGGTGGTGCTGCAAGGGGACATGAGTGGGGGCCTGCTGCCAGGTGCTCCTGACTGCTGGGGGTGGGGGTGCAAGGGGACATGAGTGGTATATGAGTGGGGGCCTGCTGGCGGTGCCCCACACTGCTGGGGGGTGGGTGTGCAAGGGGACATGAGTGGGGGCCTGCTGGCAGGTGACCCTCAGTGCTGGGGGGTGGGGTGCAAGGGGACATGAGTGGGGGCATGCTGGCAGGTGCCCTGCACTGCTGGGGGGTGGGGGTGTAAGGGGACATGAGTGTGTTCCTGCTGGCAGGTGCCCTGCACTGCTGTGGGGTGGGGGTACAAGGGGGTAATGTGTTGGTGATCACTAGTGCAAGGTGACATGTGGCTTGGCTGGGGGGGCATGCCCATGGTGGATGGGCTGCCTGGGGGACATGACCAGGGGTGCAGGGTAGTCCCCTGTGGTGTGGTCTGCCTGCAGGGGCCGTGGAGGGTGTAGACGGAACACCTGGGAGGACCCACACTGCCAATTCACTTGTAGGACTCCCCTGCACCCCCAAAATACACGTACCCCACTCGCACAGGGCCTATCGCGTGTAAAACTTGCCCGCACCCTAGTAATACACGTACCCTGCTGAAATTGCGTGTGGAACTTCCCGCGCACCCCAGTGTTACACGCACCCTGCTGAAATCGCGTGTGGAACTTCCCGCGCACCCCAGTAATACACGCACCCTGCTGAAATTGCGTGTGGAACTTCCCCGCACCCCAGAAATACACGTACCCTGCTAAAATCGCGTGTGGGACTTCCCGCGCACCCCTGTAATACTGGTATCCTGCTGAAATCGCGTGTAAAAGTTCCCCGCACCCCAGAAATATACGTACCCTGCTGAAATCGCGTGTGGAACTTCCCGCACACCCCAGTAATACTGGTACCCTGCTGAAATTGCGTGTAAAAATTCCCCGCACCCCAGAAATACACGTACCCTGCTGGAATCGCGTGTGGAACTTCCCGCACACCCCTGAAATACACGTACCCTGCTGTAATCACGTGTTGAACTTCCCCGCAACCCAAAAATACATGTACCCTGCTGAAATTGCGTGTGGAACTTCCCGCGCACCCCTGTAATACACTTACCCTGCTGTAATCGCGTGTTGAACTTCCCCGCACCCCAGAAATACACGTACCCTTCTGTAATCGCGTGTTGAACTTCCACGCACCCCAGAAATACACGTACCCTGCTGAAATTGTGTGTGGAACTTCCTGCGCACCCCAGTAATACACGTTCCCTGCTCACCGATTGCTGTTTGGCAGCCCTGTATACTGGTCCAGGGTTAGCGCAGCCCTTTGCGATGAATAGGGAATTTTGATGGCTTTTCCTTGCGCAAGGGCGTTCTTGGGGGCGTAACTGGCGCAGCTGCAGGGTCGGTGCGCCACTCTGCGCCACGGCTGGTTTTGGAGGCTGAAATCCATGAATACGCTGTGCGTGGATATCGATTTTAGCGCACACGGCTGGCGCAGACATTCGCATGCGCACACTGTGCGCCAGCCGCGTGCGCCACTTTTTTGCGAAATTCTATGAATTACCCTGTTAATCTTTCCATGTGTGAAGTTAAATAGGGCTCTAGGCTGTTGTGTCCATAGAGGTGGCCTTGTGTGAGTAGTGTGTGCACGTGTTGGCCAAGGGCTGAGTATGTCAAATGGATTTAGAGGTGCACATGTTGTGTTGTTGGAAGTTTGAGGAGAGGGCATTTTTAAAGGTTTTTGTGTGGTGATTACTGTGGAGAGGGTTAGTAAAAATATAGGAGGGTTCTTGTAGTGCTTTCAAATTATTGGTCTTGCTATCAGTTTGGGTTCTGGAGAGAGGTGTTTGGCTCTTTGTGAGTACAGGGTGAAGATGTCTTATGATGTGATTTGGATATTCTGGGAGACAGGGCAGATGTCCTTTATGGTTTTGTTGTTATTGTCTGGCTGTGTTGTCCTCTGGTTATTTTAGTTCTCTGAATGCCATGCATTATCTTCGAGAAGTCAGTGAGGAGCTGGTATGGCATTCCCTTAGGTTGTGTCTGCGTGTGAAAGTCGACCTGTTGAAAGTAGAGGTTGACAGTGTCTTGGTAGTATCTGGGAAGGGAGGAGCTGTTGTGTCTTTGCCTGTCTGCCTATACAAGAAGGACATTTTATATCATCTTGTGTTTGGGGCAAGAAGATGTTGTGTGTTGTGTTTTTTGTGGAGTCACACGGTAAAGTGGTGGTGTGTGAAATACTGAGGGTGGCCTGCTTGATTGTCTTTAAAAGTCAGATGTTCCTGTAATTGGATTGTGATGAATGATCAGATGTGTCTTCCCCCTTCGTATCCTGAAAGTATGACCTGTGAAGAAAAAGCAAGAGTGGACCTATATATGAGGCGCCACTGTGTTTAATCCAACGTGCATGCTACATCATAGTACAAGTTTGCCCCCCAATACAGAGAAAGAAGGAGCCAACTGTCTATCGATTTTGTCCTGACAAGCATGTACTCCGTTTAGGAGCTGCTACCACTGGCAATCTCCTTGGTACCCATGGCCCTTCCACTGAGTCCACTCGCCAATATGCCCTCACACTTAGACGTCAAAGAGTGATTTAGTGCTAAGGGAAACACTATTGCCCTGAAACAAATCACTTTGTTTTGGCACTACACGTGTGTTTGATCCCATTCACCTTTTCAGAATTATGACTAATTGAACAGTGGGCTCCATCACCACAAGTAATGCTTTGTATATTGTCATAAAGAAACGATTTCCACAATGCCACTTGCTATATCATCTTCAGAACTATTATTGTCTATGCAGCTGTATTCCTCTGTATATAGTGTGTGTGTGTGTGTGTGTGTGCGCGCGTGTGTGTGCGCGAACACGCATTATGCCTAAGTTTGATGTTTTGACTTATGTGTGACACTTTTTAACTGTGCAACATAAACATTTCTATGTGCTTTTGTACATTTAGGATGTTACCTTTTTACACAGTATGCAGGAAAGAATGGAGATAGCTCAGTGAAATAAGTGCTTGCGTTCGAGTGACTGTGCTCATTCTGAATCCATTAAAAATAAATCCTTGTTGATTTACTCAACATGTTCCTCTAATTATTGATTTAGAATATTGTTTGGTGTTTGACATATCTGCTTTATAAAACACAAACAACTGGACATGCTCATGAAAAAACCTAAAGTAGAAATGTTAGTATGAATTTTTCAAACTAAAGCTGGGCTGGAAGGATATGTGGTCTACTGGGTAAACTGGAGATTTAAGAAGCAGGTCACATGGGCACAACTCATGCCCTCTCCTGTTGAGCAGCATGTGCATCCCTTGGCAAATTACTTTACCTCATACAGCCTCATTTTCCATAACTTCTCAAACTGAGATTGCCTAGAAGTGATTCAGTTCTAAATGCACTATAACAACCTAGTAAACTGAATCTTTTATCTAACATATCAGGTTTAAACTGTCATAAAATGACAGAACATGGTCGAATGAGGCTGCACTTTGATCATAGCACTTGCACTTATGCTCATCTCTAGTGACTATTGAAGGAAAGTCCGTGAACACTCACACCAGAGAGAATACAACCCACTAGGGAAGAAAGACCCAAGTCGATCTTGTAAGGATAAGAAGTTTAATCTCACATGCAGATGAGAGAACCAGCAAAGAACTCTGCTGCTAAGAATGTTCTGCTGAAAAGATGTACAAACAGAAACGTTTAAAGGTACACAGAGTCATAATGATGAAACAACATACAGTAAAAACCTGCACTGCTGATTGGATGGACCTTATGTAGGTACTGCCTTTATCCATATGGGATTGCACTTTATTGGTCCCAGCCCAGTCCATCCGTCGTTCATCACGTGGGTGCTACAAGCTCATCTTCTCACATTGAAGGTCAGAAAACAAATGAATCATACTGGTACCATAGAGCTTCTTCATCACGCATACTATGCAATTGGCCGGTCTCAAGATGGACACATAGGAGGTGCTGGGCACTTTAGCCTTCACCTACACATTTCACCCACTCCCAGCTCGCAATCCAGCTCCAAGCCCTTGTTTTGAACTATAATTTATGCCTCCCAACACCTTGCAATAAAAATCACACGATTGTCGCTTCAAAGATATGCCCTGTCCATGCTCTTTGAACATTTCAGGACTTGTTACTTTGGGGTTGGTGGTCAAAGGGCAACTGGTGTTATGGAAATCAGGAGTCTTAGGGTACATTCCTCTTGGGTGAAAGACACATCATTGCAACACTTTCCAGAACAATAAATAGACGGTGTGGTGAGTGGGGGTGCAAACTGTCTTCATGGGAGCTTGGGCATGACTGGAGATTTATGTGGCCTCATGGATTTGGGCCTAGTGCATGTAATACCACATTTACCACGTAAGCCTCCTCTTCTACCTATGATTATTAATATCTATGCAAAAATAACGATGCCGCCCGTGACTTGGTCCACACCATATGGTTACATTATAATTGGTTATATTATCATGAGGTCCTACTGGACGGGCAGGCGTCCCTCTCACTGTCCCCCCAGACCCTGACTCATCACATTACTTCAAATGCATCTCGCCTTACTTTAAAAATGGGGGGGCAGGGCTGCCCCCTTCCTTACACTATAAACAAGGCTTAATTTGACATGAGTTGGAACTGCTTGATTATAAGAATCTATACTTAGAATTTCATAGCATGCCTGACATATAAGGAATTATTTTTCCAATTATGATTATACCCGGAAAGTAAGACCTTGATGGATATAAGACTGCAGCAACACACCATGTGAGTCTATAATAACGTAATTAAGTAGTGTGCCTAGCAAATGGTTACTATGCTCGGTATGCTCTCAGCCTATAATTACTACCCCCATTACAAATTAAGACAGCACTTCAATTATTATAGAGTTGAAAGCTAAAGTAACAATTTGTCCACTTTAGTGCTGTTCTTTTATTTATTGTAAGTGTAGCCTGTATTTATTGATTTTGTGTTGCCACTTCTGTAATAGTTATTGACAAGCCGCCCTCAACACAGGTAGTTCCTTCCCTGCCCCACTCAAGGTGTCACGCAACAAACTGGTCAACAGATTCTTTTATTTAGCACTACTTTAGACACATATGATGCCCCTTGGACCCCCCCCACCAAGAGCTAAAAATGAGACAAGAACCAGGCCGGTGTACAGGAAATAGTTTTGTATTTATTTAAATTAAAACACCACTTTATCTGTGGCACCACACAATAAATGTCTCTTAACATAAATAAATCACAAAAGTGAGTTGAAAAGACACAAATCACAATTCTTTACTTTCTACAAATTTCACTTCAAGAAATAATTAACGTTGGTCAGTGAACACATTTATAGAGGTAGTCACATTTTGATTTTCCTGCGGGCTTAAAAGGCTAGCAGTAGGATTTCAAGATTGTTATAAATACATATGACAATTATGATTTCACCCACACTTTTGTTTTAAAATAAACACCGGGTGAGTTAGCGCTTTGTTTTTCAGAACCCCCTACCCCCTACTTCGTTCTATGTTGGGGAAGTCGGACAGAAAAATTTGAATGATTTGGGAAATTTGGGATTTCAGAACCCCCTCCACTGAAATGCCTGTGTTAGGGGAAAGTTGGGCAAAACGATTGGACTGATTTAAGAACAAAAAGACCTCTCTTCCTCAAAGAAGTCAGGGTCAAAAGGAAAACCCAATTAGATTATAGGCTATAGATTTTCAATGCACACTGGGAAGTGAGCTTTGTACATTTTGAATTTTAACAAAAATCACCCTGTAGTGTTCCATACAAATCGGGAATTAATTGTTACATAAGTTAAAAATCTACACAGTTTTGCCTCCCCACCCCCTGTAAAGGGAAATGGTTTAAGGCAAGCAGACTCCCCTACCTTTTGATTTCCCAGGCCTCAGTTCAACTTACATATAAAGCCTCTGTGTTTTAAAAATTCAGGAGCACCAGCTGCATGTGAGGACTCTCTGGAAGGAAAGGGGAAGGTTCTGGTCACACCACTCTCAGTAAGGGCCTCCTGCTCCCCACCATAGGACCCAGTCAGTAGCTAAGGCTTCCTAGGAATATACAGCTCCACCCAGAGGCACTATGAGCAATCTCCTCTGGTGTTTCCTTACAGCTGTCAGATTGTAAATTGCAATAGCACTCTTTTAATGTTAAAGTTCAGCAGATCTGTACATTCCTCCTAGCACAGCCCTTGTATAGCAGCCCAATCTTGGGGAGTACCCTGCAAGAGGTCACACAAATAGGATTGGACAGTTACCCTTCCCTCTCCTCCCAAACCCAGCCTCCCAGTCAGGATTGGTTTAGGGGTCTCGAGCAGACATATTGCAGCTTAATCTACAAGCCCTATTTGTTCTCATGTCATTATTTTGCAAACATCTGTTTGTGGCAAAACCTCATAATTTTACTAGCAACTGCCATAACATATATATTTTCCTTTTCAGTTATTCATGGGTAATTAAATAAGATAACAGCCATGTCTGCACCATGTTGCACTTTTCTGCCGTTACTATAAAAAGCATAACCGTTATGAATATGTAATGCATTACCCATATTCCTAATTCTACCCTTCACCAGTTTGCCAACTCTTACATTTGGGACATTTTCAGATCAGCCTGGAATCTACTTTAACTGGCCATTACAGTTTCCTGACTAGTAGGTGCATGAATTTCATATCTCCAGATTTGCCTGGAAATTACCTAACACATGGTACATAAAGTAAGAAAATCTGCCTTATATTTGCTGGAAAAAAGACCTAAGTTATAATGTTCCTTTTAAATTAATTGTAAATATGTCTGTTCAGCAAATTCAAGATCTGCTTCATCCAGCCATCTGTCTCCCTGGGCCAGCCTGTAACCAGAGATTTTATAAACAGTTTCAGGCTACCCTCTTCACACCTACTGTCTACATTGTGGTCATGCATCAGCCAGGAAAAATGGTCCTGCAGAGACAGCCAGTCTAAAGAACACTTGGTTTTTCCACACCTTCCAGAGCAAGCCACATTTTATTGCAGTTGGCAGAGGCGATGGGCTAAGGGAGCTATAGACCCGGGCCATTTTTTTTGTAGCCCTGGATAGAAGCTCAGGGCATAGAAGCAAAGGCTAGCTAGCCCTGAGTCCCGACAGTCCCAACATTAGTGTAGCCCCGGATTTTTCCCAGGGATTCCAGCTGTCTAGTGTTCAAGTTCTTTGTGACATTTGTCCAACAGCCAGTAAAGAGTGTGCCTCTGGCCTAAAGCACTTTTCACATGAAAAACAAAGTAGCTTTTTAAATGTCTGCTGGAAATTTGTATGCTAAACTTAATATACAATACGTTTTGTCAACACACAACATGTCTTTTTCCCTGACATTTTTCTTGTTAGCAATGGTACATTTTTCACGTTTAAACTGCAAATACACAGGTCAAGCCATTTTTGGGGTCAGTGTCTAAATCCTGCTTTTCACGTGAAAGGGGCCTTCAATTTTACTTGCAGCCACAAGCAAACCCGTTTTTGTGTCAGTGTTGAAAAATCCTGCTTTTCATATGAAGGGGACTTTCAGTTTTCACTTGCAGCCATAGGCAAAGCCGTTTTTGTGTCAGTGAGGAAAACACTTGCTTTTGTGTGAAAGGGACTACCGTTTGGGGAGTAATAAAACGTTCTTTATGCAGGGGCCAAAATCGCCCTTTTACTGCTTTATTTCCTCACACAAATCAATTCTTACACAATCTTAATTTTTCACCCATACACCTCCCTCGATGTGTCCTAGCAGTTTGGGATTCTGGGGTAGGACCAAACCAATCATGATTTGCATATGGTTTTTCCCCTTCTATAATGGCTGGGCAGGCTGAAAAAACATGGTCTGAAGGGTCGCCCAGAGCTGTGCCCGTGGTTATGATTAATTCAAAACCTTCCAGCCATCACCTTTTTGTTTTGCTAAAGTCGCCTCTAGTGGGACGGGTATGCCCAGACGTGGGCCCTTAGTCTGCCGGGCCTAGAGACCCAAGCTACTCCTCACTGATGATGCCCAGTAAGGCTGACACATGTCTGGGGATGCTTATGGCCTCTTCCTTCCAGAAGGGATGTGACCTAGCTGTTTGGGCTGAACTGCACCTTCTGGGGAAGGAACAAGCATGATTTTCATATGGTTTTTCCCCATCTGTAATGGCTTACCAGGCTGAAACCCCATGGTCTGGAGGGTTGCCCAGTGATGTGCTCATGGTTATGATTAATTCAAAACCTTCCAGCCATCACATTTTTGTTTTGTGTGTAAGGAGAGTGCCTTGTGATGAAGAATTCCAGGCATCAAGGGATATGTGCTTGTAAACTTGTGGCCAAGATGAATAGTGCAAGTGAGTTTTTTTCTTCTTTTTTGCAGCGGGAGTCAAGCTGTGATAATAAGTGTTTTGTGTGTGCATTTTTTTGTGACTGCATTCAGGTTGCAGTGAATACATAATTGTGGATTGATTATTGTGATGTATTGTAAATATTAAAACTTTGTTTCAGAGAAAATATATGGGGTTCTCTGCTGGTGGAGACTGTTTTGGTGTTATAATCCCAGGGTGGGCAAAGAGCCCATATGATAAATTGGCACAGGGATGGGCATGCAGCGCAGGATTGAGTGAACATTGGGGAGAAAGTCTAGGTAAGGCAGGACCCGCAGAGGTTGTGTCTTGTTTACATCAGGTTTCAGTGGCAAAGGGAAAGGAATTTTCACATGCTAGGAAGGCAGAGTTGGATTCTATTGCATGCATACAGAAAAATACACCAGAGAAATGTCGAGCTGAATGAAGATATTTTGCGTTTAGTGAATGATTTAGAAAAGCACATCTCACTAATGCAGCAATTACAAATGAAACTTTGGCACAACAAAGCAGATAAATACCAGGCAGTGGATGAGCGGGCAGCTATCAGGTTTGCTTGCTATAAATATAAAAAAACGATGAGGTGATATGAGAAAAAGGAAGGTGGCAGCAGTAATTGCCACGGCAGGGGTGGAATGGGACCCCGATCAGTGAGACAGTGATATCTGTTATCCACGGACTCGGAGCGTATGCAGAATATAAATCAAAACCTGACTAAAAAACAGTAATTGCCAAATCAGTAACGAGTCTTAGAGCTGGCCTCAACCCCATAACTCAGGATGGGGAGTTGTGGATTTGACTACCCTAGAAGATTACACACAACAAGAGGTTGGGGAGATTATTACTTGGTTGAGGCAGAGAACAGGCGAGCTGTTGCTTACATGGATGGTGCAAATGTTTGATGGGGTTGTCGAGGGCCTGCTGGAAGACTCCACAGATTCCCAGTGCTTCCTGACACTGTCTAATGACACCAATATACAAGAAGTATTGGGGCAACGTTTCTTCCAAACGCTAATGGCCATGCTTTGCAGGTTTCTCTGTTACACCTAGCGGCCCAAGGGTGTAACCGTAAGTATCCTATCACCACTGACTCGCCTAGTGAGGAAAAGAAGTGGTACATGTTGAAAGATGTAATTACGAAAATCAGGGAGCATGCCATGAAGCAAGCAATTCATGTAGACAAACCGGTCCATATGGGGTGGTGCCACTGTCAGTTTCAATCACAAATAAATAAAAAAATAAGGTTTTGCATCACAAATTAAAACATTTGGACCACCAACTGTACATGACCCTGCACGTTTGATTATAGAGTAGTTAAAATCCAAATCCACATTTTCTCCACAAATGGGCAATGAAAGCATGATTGAAACTTTTCACACTGCTGTGATTAATGATTTTCATAAACATCTAGACAAGGGTCACAAGACAGTTAAAGAAACTATGTCCAATCTTAGTCAAAAGGAATTAAGGGCACTTAACAACTTGTCATCGGAGAAAGATATTGTGATTAAAGAGGCAGATAAGGGAGGGAACATAGTGGTGTTGAACACTAAGCACTACATACATATGGGTTTGGCGCACTTAAACATTTCAAACGGAGTAAGGATATTGTACTGAAGCTCCACTCCCTGGTACTAGACTGGCCTGGCAGAGGCATGTTGACAGATGATGAGATGAAAGTTTTAATCAGAACCAATCCAACCATGACACCCATGTATTTTTTACCCAAGATCCATAAAAACTTTGACAGGCTCCCTGAGGTATGTCCCATAATGAGTGGATAGGAGGAGCCACAGAGGGCCTGTTGAAGTATATTGATAATGTAATTAGATATCAAGTAAAAATACTGCCATCATATATTCGGGACAGTAAACAAGTGTTTCAATTACTGTCAGATGTGAAATGACAGGATGGGTACCAATTGGGGACATTGGATGGTACAGCTTTATACACATCAATAGCACGTGATCAGGCAATTAAAGCTATTGAGTATAGTTTCAATGAATACTCTATGTCTTATCGATCACATGTAGAGATGCTTAAGGAGTTTCTCAAATTTACCCTTGAGAACAATGTTTTTCTCTTTTCAGACGCATATTATGTTCAAACCAAATGAGTTGTCATGGGTGCTAAATACGCCCCATATTTAGCAAACGTCTTCATGGCACGGTATGAATAGGTGCATGCACTGAGCAGTATTGAGCATAACAATCAGATCATTATGTGTCAATGTTACATTGATGACCTTTTGATCATATGGCAAGGTACCACTGAAGACTTTACAAACTATATGGAATACCTTAATGAGAACAGCTTTGGTATCGGAATTACGGGTTTTTTTGACAAATACAAAATAGATTTTTTAGATGTCGATGTCCATGTAACAGAGAAGGGTTTCCAAACCAGTACATTCCACAAGGCAACAGAAGTAAACTCTACTTTTCATGCTAACAGCTGTCACCGCAAAGTAACTATAAACAACACACCACTGGGAGAATTGCATAGGGAATGTCGCAATTGCAGTGAAGACACAACCTTCTCACAGAAATGTGATCTATTGACTAGTAAATTCTGGGAAATGGGTTATACTACCAAGACAATTATGCAAGCGGAACACAAAATTAAACAACAAGACAGATCACACATTTTGACCACCGTCAAGAAGGGAGACAATAAGCGACACAACATTGATATAGTGACACAGTATTCTAAGGATGTACATACACTATACACGACAGTACAGAGACATTGGGATATCTGAAAAGACTGGAGGGGTGTTATCTGTACTCCTGCCCCTTAATGGCAGAGTAGAAGCACAGAGCACCCCAGCTAAGGTTTTCTGTTGTTGGTAGCAATTGATGAGCAACCAAGGCTTAAGCTCTCAGGTGGTGTTGCAGGCTGGTTCTTAAGTATAGTGTAGTCCCCAAGCCCCCACAAAGGAATGTCCACACACTATGTTATGTGATAACACCATTCTTTATATAAATAAGGTTCAAATGTATATTCACAATCAATAACACATTTTGTGCTTTGGCAAATCTAATATGGTAAATATGTGCAATGTCTACTCTTGACCCCTTTAAAATGCTCCAACTGCTGACAGTTCTAATGGTATACAAATCAATCAGTAATGTGAAGCAACATCAGACATAGGAAGGAAGAAAAGTTAGGTTAAACAATGGCAGAATAGTGTGTCCCTACTCAAGACACAGTTCTGCTTGAGGATCCCCCCACTTGGGCAACCTGTAAAAAAAGTGCATCAACATGCCCAGTCCAAATATTTTTACAATATTCTTGTTTCCTGCTAAAATGTTCTACTACCCCAATGTCCCTGAGTTAGCAGAGATTCTTTGACCGCTCGTTGATGGATCCCTCGAGGATGAACTCCCATTAAAGCAGGAGCCATAGGGCTTGGAGATTACTCGAAGAAAATGTGAACACTGTTGTCAAGAGAGCAGCTACGACCTTTGCGGTGCTCGTCAACGGTCGGTCATGGATGTTCTGTGAACATGAGGCATGCAGTGTACCTCGAGGATAAGAGTTTGTTACCGCAAAGCAGATCGATGAAGAACATAGGCCCGGTAGTGGGCGTCGGGTGATGGCATTGGCGTTGACGGTCGGGACTCGATCACGGCTGGCTTTCGGATCTTCGTTGTTCTGTGTCTTTCTGGACTTCAGGTGGGGGGAAACCCACCAGTGGATTCTCCTCAGCTTGTAGACGACCTCGAATTTCTCAAGCGGGACAAAGCAGCCGACGATGATGGCAAGAGAGTCCTTGGTTTAAAATGTCTTAAGCAAAGGTGGAGCGTCACGGCTCCAGTCATCAGCAGCACAGTGTCAATCTGTCCCTGCTTCTGGGCAACATGACTCAATGGGCTTCCAGCGGTCACGATGGTCCTTCGGACCCAGGTCGGCGATGATGGACTTCGATGTCCGGGTGCTTCACTTCAGGATTCTCAGTTAACCCAATCTCTGGTCGACAGTCTTTCGGGACTAGCTTCCAGGGTGCCTTGGTGAAGATGAGCTTTTGCACGATGATCACTCACAGCTCAGGAAGAGGTCTCCTAACCAGTTCCTCTCTTGGATCAGTCCTTGACAGTCCCGACTACTGCAGTACCGCAAAGCAGATCGATGAAGAACGTAGGCCCGGTAGTGGGCATCGGGTGTTGGCATTGGCGTCGACGGTCGGGACTCGACCACGGCTGGCTTTCGGATCTTCATTGGTCTGTGTCTTTCTGGACTTCGGGTGGCAGGAAACCCACCAGTGGATTCTCCTCGGCTTGTAGACGACCTCAAATTTCTCAAGCTGGATAAAGCAGCCGATGATGATGGCAAGAGAGTCCTTGGTTTAAAATGTCTTAAGCAAAGGCAGAGCTTCACGGCTCCAGTCATCAGCAGCACAGCGTCAATCTGTCCCTGCTTCTGGGCAACACGATCCGATGGCTTCCAGTGGTCATGACGGTCCTGCGGACCCTGGTCAGCAATGATGGACTTTGATGTCCGGGTGCTTCACTTCAGGATTCCTCAGTGAACCCAATCTCTGATTGACAGTCTTTCGGGACTGGCTTCCAGGGTGCCTTGGTGAAGATGAGCTTTTGCACGATGATCCCTCACAGCTCAGGAAGAGGTCTCCTAGCCAGTTCCTCTCTTGGATCAGTCCTTGACAGTCCCGACAGCTTTCAGATTGGATCGAAGGAAAGCAGCAGCAATTCTTTTTCTTCCAGCTGGGCTTCAAGGATAAGCAGCTTCAAGTTTCAACTTAAGCTTCTGAACAAAACTAGTAAGTGAGAGGTCCCCAGATATACTGTTCTGTCTCTCATTCACACTGATGAGCCAAGCTCAGGCAGACAATCAGGCTCACAGTGCATTCAGGCCATACACTTCCATCCCGACACCCATAACAAAGAATGTGAATTGGGGCAAGCACCCTGCCTTTCAGCACCCAACACTGCATTCATATCAGTTTCTGCAGGGCTATCTCATTCTTGATTGGTCACACACTCCATTTCATTCATGTAGGTTCTACCCCAAGGGTGTACCTGTGATGCTGGAAATGTATTGGAGGGACAGGCCCTCCATATCCTTGTCCTTTCCTGCTTTTTATCATGTGTTCTGTTGTGTTTTCCATGCAGGAGTTCATGTAGGACTCCTGGCGGTGCAGCTCTTTCCTTTGGTTTGGTGTACAGGCCCATGGGGCACCCTTATGGCACCCATGGGTGGGGGTACAATGCTGTGCCCCTATTGTATGTTTTTTGTCACCTGTGTGTGGCCCACAGAGCTGGGTATGGGCTAATGGCAGCTCCATGCTGAATTTGACAGGTGCTCTGAGTATCCTCCATTTTGGGATACCCAGGCCCTGCCATTGGAATCAGTTGATTCCTGATAGGAAACAAGATGGCCCCTGTGCCCTCTTGCTTTCTATTGCCTATTACCAGTACGGGTGCTTCGCTTTGTGATTCTACGACAGTCCCCGTCTCCGGTCGGCAGCCTGTCGTAGGTCTGTCTACCAGGGAGCTTTGGCAAAGATCAGCTGGTGCACGAGGTTGATAAATAAGCACCACACACTGTGGGAAATAATAAGCAGTGCTCAAATGCCTGAGTGTTCGTAGCACTATATAAATGCAAAATTATTATTATTATTATTATTATATGTTTTCTACAATGTGTGAAGTTCGGACTAAATTACGACCATGATATGCATAATATGGTATGGAACATGTATAATGTGTTTGTATGCAGATTTGTGTAGGAGGTACCCCACATGCTCAGCCAGCCTGTTAACAACTAGCCACAACTGGGACTACCCGCGTGAGGCACCATGCGATAGGAATATATAAAAGCTAATATTCAGCCCGCAGACCTGTACGCCACATTAATGAGTAATTTTTCTGTACACAAGGTAATGACCTTAGTTATGAGCCAACTTTATGATTATTAGTGTAACATCTCAGCCACTAATCTGGGAGAATGTGGTAGCATCGTAAATGTATAACAGAGGTTTTTCTTTTTGAGTACGAATTCTTTGCAACTAGCAGCGGAATGTGACCCTCCAAAGAGTACAATGTGCTTTACAGAGTTTAATATCAACCTTCGTAAAAATGACAGGGCATTATACATTAATATGCATGCCTATCTCCCTACAGGTACCTATACCCTGATATAGATGGTAAGGTATCAGAAATGTTGGAAATACACATGCATGCACATGCTCATGATAAGGATGATATCATTTAGCCAATCTCATGAGCAATATATCTCATTAGGGATGGAATATTTTCACACTACCCACTGGTTTAGAACCTTGTAATAAATAGAATGGCACTCTAGAACAGCAATGCCTGGCATGGACACAGTGGGGCACAAATCTGGCTAATGAAGTTTTCACCTACTTTAAGCAATATGAATAAGAGAAAAGCAAGAAATGCAATGTCCAATGCTAACATAGCAATACAGTGTTCGTTTTCTTTATGCCAAAACCACCTGCATGTATATGGTATGTAAAATTAATCCTTTACACAAATTATGGTTTCTGTATATCACAATGTATAATTGAGTTTCTTGTTTTGGTTTTTACTGATTGATTTATGTATTTGTATTATGATGAAGTTCTCATTATAATTTCACTAAAGCTAATGTAATGCTGTAACAGCCTTGAAGACGACAATTTGTCAAAACACGTGTCGGCTGAGAATTTCTAATATAATAAATTGCAACTGCAATATACTGACCTTTCAATTACATGTTTGATATAAGAGAACCATAACTAACTTTTAGGTTGAGTGCAAATCGGCAGCACTAACCCATAATTTGCAGTTTTCATGAAGAGAGGCCAGAATACATTGGGAAGAGAAGTTTTCAACATCTACCCCTATAAGTGCAGGTGTACCACAGGGTGCTAGTATCTCCCCTCTTCTTTTCAACCTAGTTATGAAATATCTGTGTGTAATCCTAAAATCCATCGGCGTTCAATTTTACTAGCTATGCTGATGATACACAGCTAGTGTTTGAGCGGGAGGGTGTATATCAACTAGATAAGGAAAAGATTACAACCATCTACAATCTGATAGACAAATGGATGGAAGACAATTGGATGTGCTTGAATACCAAAACAACTGAGCTTATGATTTTTGGCTCCAATCAAGCAAGGGGTAAGCTCGGTAAAGAATTTGAAGAGTTTATTATTAAAGACTCATGCATTAAGGTGGTCTCCCATGTTAAAACACATGGGATGATGCTGGAGGCGTCCCTGGGATCAGAATCCCAAACAAGCTACCTTCACAAAAATAATGCATACTATATCAGGCTATTGAGAGCCATACGCCCTCTTCTAACAGACAATAATGCAGCCACAAATGCCAGGGCCATTATACTTCCACACCTTGACTATGGGAACTCACTGTTGCTGGGAGCTTCAAAAAAATACATCAGTAAATGTCAGATAATGGAGAGCAATTTAGTCCGGGTCATAAAAGGGATCGACAGAAGAAGCCATGTGACAGAGGCTAGAAGATTTCTTCACTGGCTTAGAGTTGAGGACAGAATCCTCTTTAAATCTTTGACTATAGTACACAGATGTCTGTATGGAGTGGCCCCATCTTATCTTAGATCCAAGTTCACACGATACATCCCTAATAGGGCCCTAAGATCTCAAACATCAGGCAAGTTACAGAAACTATGGGTGCCGTGAAATCTTTCCCGGTTCGGGCAGCTCAGCAATGGAACAACCTTCCAGTAACTCTGAGAGCAGAGCCAAATCTTTCTATCTTTAGGAAAAATTTGAAGACCCATCTCTTCAAATAATGTGCCACCCCCTAGCCTTCCACTCTCCGTTCACCTAACATGAATTTGTCTCTCTGCGCCCTGATGCCTGCGGACAACCAATGCATTACAAATAAATAAATAAAAATGCAGCCATCCCACCTGACACATCGACAGCCAGAGTGCACCCAATTGTATGGCTGTACCTCAACCCATGCCTCAACCACAAATATGATTATAAGATCTGCCCCACCCACATTTAAAAGTGTCATTATGACTTTGTCAGTGGGCATGACTGGAAAAAAACTGATGAGGTGGTTGATGCAATTCGGCAACTCGTCAGACTTTGGAGATTGAGACAAAGGTAAGGATAGACTGAGAGAGAGAGGAGTGCAGTGAGAAAAGAATGAAGGGCAGGAGACAGGATTGTAGAGACTTCCAGTGTCAAGAAAGGAGACTGTTGGTATTGAAACCAGTGTGATGTATGAGTTATACAACAAGAGAGGGCTTGCTGGGAAGGAGCGCTATAAACAAGTTAAGAGGCAGGTGGTGACTAAGCTGAAAAGGGGCACTTGACCTTTGGCTCCTCCTGAGGAGGAACAGGAAGCAGGTTCTGTGGGGACCCCTTTCCCGTACCAGCCAACATATGCTGATTTGAGAAAAGTGCTGAGTGCAATGTAAGAGTCGAGTCCGGATAAACTCATTCCAAATTTGACAAGGATTATGGCCAAGCCCCAGCAGCGTCCACTCATATAAAAGTTGACAAGACAACCTCATGTTAATGTAAAGATATTTTGGGAGCCTGGAAACACACAAGAGGTTCGAGCTTTGATAGCTACTGTGGCGGAGGCCTCAATGATTCATGGAAATCCTCCAAGACTTAAAGGTTGACACTTTACTATTACTGGGCTGGGGGAGAGGAAACACCAGCAGTACAGATAGGAGTGGAAATGAAGATAGGCAATTTGCCAAAGCAGAAATATCAAGTGTTGATTGTCCCAATACCTGAGTATATGATTGGCTTTGCCATTCTGGAGGGGTTGACTTTGGGACCAGGTAGTAAAACCTATCAGTTTGGACTGAGCGCATTAACTTGTACACTGGTTATTGTAGGCCAATTGAAAATCCCTCCAGTGCATGTGCCTTTGGCCACAAAGCATATATCTATGAAGCAATACTCCATTTCCGGGGGACACAAGGAAACTGCTGACACCATTAAAGAATATGTAGAAGCAGGAGTATTACGTCCTGTGTCTACTTATTAGAATAGACAGGTCTGGCCTTTGAAAAAGGCAGATGGGAGCAAGAGAATGACTGAGGATTATAGAGAATTGAACAAATACACTCGCCCTTTAGTCCCAGAAGTCCCACATACTGTTACTTTGATTGAGAAAATACAGACATTTGAGGGAACTTGGTATGCCGTATTACACTTAGCAAATGCCTTTTTCTCTGTGCCAATTCATGAGGAGTGTCAGGAACAGTTTTTATTTTCTTGGGATGGGCATCAGTATACCTTCACAAGGTTGCCTATCGGATACTTGCAGAGCCAACAACTTGTCACCGGCTGTTGGCAGAACATTTGGACAAAATACTGTGTAACCTGATATACAGATCTTGCATTACATTGATGACATTTTGGTTCAGGGCAAAGATGAGCGAAGTGTGCAAAATCAGTTGGAAGTAGTCATTGACGGGTTTCAGAAGGAACGGTGGGAGATTATCCCTAACAAAATGCAATGGCCAGTTGAGATTGTAGTTTATCACAGTAATTTAGTGGCAAAATGGGCATGACAAAAGATGCTTGAGTTTACCACTCCTGTGAACAAGAAACAAGCTCAGCAGTTCATAGGGCTGTTTGGATTTTGGAGACAGCATATAGCACATTTAGAGCAAATAGTGGCTCCACTTTACAAAGTGACACAAAGAAGTATGAGTTTGACTGAGGAGAGGAACAAAAGAGAGTGTTTGACTTGGCAAAAGACACTGTGCAGTGTGTGCTTGATTTGTGGCCTTTGAAGTCAGGAGAAGTAGAATTGGATGTGTTGGTACAAGAAAATGATGCTTGTGACAAAAGTAAGACAGAAAACGGGCTTCCTTGGGATTTTGGAGTCGTAAATTACCTGAGGCTGGTGATAGATACACTCAATTTGAGAAGAAATTTCTAGCATTCTATTGGGCTCTTGTTGATATTGAGCAAATGATGACAGTGGGTCATGGTGTATTGATCATGCCCAAAATACTGATTATGCAGTGGGTTTTCAGTTCTCCTAAAACACATATGATAGGAAATGCCCAAGAAGACAGTATAATCACGTGGAAATGGTATATCCAAGAAAGAGGAAAATCAGGAAAGGTGGGGTTGTCATACTACATGTGCATGTGGCTAGTGTACCACCTGTAGACTATATTGTTATTGTTATATAACTTTTATAAGGTGCAACTCGCCCAAAGACCTCAGTGTCAGCAAGACAGAGGAGAGTCGTAGCCATAGGGACATTAGTAAGAAAATAAATATCAAATCATTTGAATTGAAGAGAAATGTTTAAGAGATCTTTTAAATAACTCTAGTTCAGAGCAGATATGAAGAGAGGTGGGGAGACGATTCCGTAGAAGCAGGGCAATGGAATCAAAACTGATGCCACCAAAACGCTTGAGCTTGTATCTGGGAGACTAAAGGCTATTAGTATTGCTGGAGAGAAGGGAGAGGGTGGAAAATGAATGCTTAATCCGATCCTTAAAATAGAGTGGTGCTTTATTATTAAGGCATTTGTGAGTGATAAGCAGAACCTTGTAGGTGATGCGATGTTTGATTGGAAGCCAATGCAGGGAAATACGTGCCTCAGTCACGTGATTCCTTCTTGAGAGACCACATACAGCTCGAACCTTGTTGTTTTGAGCAACTTGGAGCATGTCCAAGTTGGACTTAGAAGTGCCTGCCCAACGTCAGTTACCATAATCAAGTTTAGAGTTGACCAGGGCAACAACAAGGGAGGCAGTATTAGATTCAGATAAACAAGGTTTTATTTGCCAGATGAAGTGTGTAGTATAGGCACAGGATGGCTTCACCTGACTGGCATGTTTCTTCATATTGAGTGAGGAGTCAAAATAGACTCCCAGGCTCTTAACCCAAGGACTAGTTTTGATGGAGGAAACAGCAACATCAAATGCAGTAAATCTAGGATTCAGCTTCTGAAGGTGCTGTGTAGTACCTATGAGCGTAAGCTTGGTTTTATTTCCATTAAGAGCCAAAGAATTATTTATCATCCAATCTTCACTTTTAGCATAGATATAGGTGATTTTCTTGAGGTCCTTCTATTTGTCACCGTTAAATTTAATTAAGACCTGCGCATATCAGCGTAATTTGTGTAGTCTACCCCGAGACTGTCAAGATGTTGGAAGAAAGGACGTGTTTGCAAGTTAAAAAGGGTAGCAGAGAAGGAAGCTCCCTGTGGGACACCGCATGTGAGAAGTTCAGATGGGGATTTGAAGCCATTAGAAGCAGCCCGGGCAAATCTAGGGCCTAGGAAAGAGGCCAAATAATGTATGGTGCTACTGGAACAATTAGCGATGTCCCCCAGCCTCTCAAGCAGCAGGGAGTGGTCCACAAGATCGACCGCCACTGAGAGGTCCAGAAGCATCAGTAGCGTAACCTGACCCGAGTCTATAATGTGGCATAGGTTAGCCTTCAAATCGACCACAGTAGTCTCAGTGCCATGAAGAGCCCGAAAGCCAGATTGAAGAGGGACAAGTAGATTATTATCCTCAATGTGTTGTTGAATCTGAGAGTATGCAACCCTATCCAAAATCTTCAAAAATCTTCAAAGGTAACATTAGTAATAAGATGATACTTGCCTACAAAAGATGGGTCCAGGGAGGCCTTTTCAATCACAGGAGGGAGCCACACCGTTTTTAATGAGTCAGGAACAACAGAGGTAGCAAAGGAGGGATACAGCACAGGAAATGACTGAAGTGCATGAGTCTCCAGTAAAATGGGGAGTACCTTATGGGATTTGATGGTAGAACGGACAGAACATGCCTGGTTCACTGGTGGCTCAGCCCATTATTTAGGAACTGGGCATTCAATATATTTTCAGCATTGGTCGTATTATTATTCCACTGGTAAACATGTTTTCAGTGCTGTCTATTGCCTATGTTATTTTGTATTGTTCCAAGGACAAGTTGGAAAGAAGATGAACGCATTTGCTAGAATGAGCCAGGTGACGGATGGTACTTAATAATGTTATTATGGAATTTGCTAAAACTGAAGAGAAGTTATGTAATTCTTTTTGCTGCTTCCTTGAGAAAAGGAAATGTTTTGCCTCTTGGGGTTACCACGGATCACTCTGGCCGGAGGCCCATGGGGACTGTCAACAGGTAGAGACTTGGAAAGCCAGAAAGTTTTGTAAAATGCCATCATGCATTTGCAGATCGCTCAAAATGAGGGGCACCAGAGCAGTCAGACAGAAAGCTTCACTGATGGATGGACGTATCGATCCAGGCCCGTTGATGCCAAGATCTCTTTGCCCGCCCGTTTGGGATTTTTTCAGGGACTGCTGGCTAGAAGAGGGTGTGCTTTGCAGCTGTGTCAACAGTGATGTATTTTAGTTGGATTTCTTCTATTCAGTAATTATTCTTGCTGCATTATTCATTTATTTGTGCTTTTGATAAATAAAGAGTCTGTATAAGAGCCATTTTACAGACTAGCTGAATGTGTGTGTGTGTGCAAATACTTGCTCTCTAGCATCCAAAGTTTTTTCATTCAGTGTACCGGGGAGAACAATAGAAATATATCCGTGCACTCTATGAAAAACAAAACATCATACCACCCAAGGGATCCTCTACCAAGGTACAATGTGGCATTTGTCACCCTCTTTCTGTAGGAGATACTTGATTGAAAGTGTCCAAGAATGTATAGTGGTCGATTGCCATGAGCAGCCCTAAGCAGGGACATGTCTCTCTTCGAGAGTTAGCACTTAATAAAACACTTTGCAAAACAGTCCCAGTTTGACTGAATTTCCCTGCACTGGCACCTCCTACCCAGTGATTGAAAAATGTATTAGGTTATCTTTCTCTTGGGCTTCCCTCGCCCACATCACTGACAGATAGTGCCACATCATAGAGGTGAGTTAGATAATGACTACATGAAGCTGACCTGAGAAACCAGCCTCGCTATTGGGCGGCTTCTACAACCCATTGTAAAGTGACCCTTTTAGCCACAATCAGTGCAGGTGACATCAAAGCCAGGGCAATATCTCAAAGTGAGCGAGGCTTTTCCAGCATTAGCATTTCTGCACCATTTGTCGTTCACCTGGTGAGCTTTCCTTGCTAGAATCTACAATACTTTCCAACTGCCCCGAACAAATTCAAATCAGTGGACCCACTACTCTTTCAATTTTCAAAATGGGCTTAACATCAGCCTTTTAATGTTGTTGACCTCGCAACACCAAGCTTCTCTGCCCCAGTTTTCTTTCACAATAGCATCAACATACTTCATTGAGTGTTCAATTGTTTTAGCAATAACTTCATCTAGAGAATAATTCTCCTTCATACGAAGCTCTTACCTTATGCAATCACTTCTTCCCTGAATTTGGAATTGATTTCATATAATCTCATCATAGTCACCTTTGAAGAAGGTTATCTCCAGATCCCCTAATGCTGTTACAGATTTTTCACTTTCTCCGTATCTCTCTCATTTCAAACCAGTACCTCTCGAGTATCACATTAACTTTTGGGTTATAATCTCAAGCTTCCAAAAGCATTTCTTATAGGTGCTACACCTGCCTTCATCAACCTCTTCTGTGTCTTCATCCCATAAGTCAAGAAACCTTTTAAAAAGATAACAGCCCTCACATCAAGTGTTGGTGCTTGAGTGGCTTCTGCTGACACAACGTAATTTCATGAAGGTTTAATCTCTGTGTGGTTTATGTTCCTGCTTTATTTTATGAACAGCTCTCCACACGCATGCAACATCACAGCATTGCACTAGCTTTACGCCTCACACGGACATGGTAGACCATGTCAGGGGAAAGCTGCACAGTTGCAGTGGTTCTCCAAGTATTCCAGGGTGTGCGTATGCACAAAGCTTTACCTCTCAGCCACCTCTCCCTAGTAGTGGTGGCAGCCTGGTGTAGCAGCAACCGGTGCTTGGGGAGCTTGTAATTCAATGTAAGAGAGATGTGTTATGTGTGATCGCTGAGGCTCATTAAGGAAGCAAATGTGAGGCCACTTAAGTTAAGTCCTGCCTTGCTCATATGGGATCCAGAAACAGCATCAATCATAGTCAGCATGAACACGTCAAGTGGCAATCAACAATAGTCAAGAGGTGGTAGGAGTCCTGCCAAGCACATACGTTGCTTCAAGTCACCAATATGTGGTGCCCTCCAGCTGAAATAATCAGGAGTCACCAGGATCCTTGTAAGGTGTTAAATGGTAAGAAAGCTCGACATAGTAGGATCACAAACCACAGACAAGAAGGCTGCTGCAGTCAGAGGCCATCAACTGTCAGAGCTCGAAAACATACATGAACCCCTTGTCATTCCCAAGTTACATGGCAGCCTGGTGACATCAATATGCCTGATGTCACCTAGCGGCTGCTTCATTTCCCTAACCCAGTGAAGCAGGGCGGAGTGGGAAACATCAACTGACTAGAGGTGTGAAGCACTTTGGTAGCAGCGGTCTAAACCTCTCAGTCACATCAACAAAATCACTATTGAATTTTCATACAAAATGAAGTTAACACTGGTCTCTGGTGGGCCCTGGAACAACTTTGCCCCTTGCCATGACCGGGCTCGAATGTGTTGTAATCCAGCACGTTGAAGTGTATCTTGTGCTAGATGGGATTACCGATAAAAATCTCAGACCAAATAACCTAACCAGACAGACTCAAAGAATATGGTAAAGTAATCCTTTTTTCCCAATTTAATAAAGCAGGATCAACTGGCGGACACCGGACTGATGCTTTCACACTCACACACAAACTTAATTACACAAGAAGCATCATCCATGACATCACCCTATGTGGAAAACTGTAAAACCTATTACCGGGAGGGATTGGTTTATTTTCTATTTTATTTTATTGGACATTTAGATGGCGTATATACACAGGTGTTTGCAGGCGCCACAAGACAAGAAGTGGGGCGGGGAAGTGAACATGGGAAATCATAAGAATGCAACAACAACAATCATTTATATTGGCCTTGTCACAATCCGACCGTGCAAGTGCATGACAAGGTGATAGGTGTATGGGGTGGGGAATAGGAGGAGAAGCGCAGGAGTGGGGTACCCCCATGGGTGGGGGCAGGCAAGTGCTGGACAGTCCAAGGTGGCAAGTGCTGGGGAGAGGAGTGCAGTGGACAGGGAGGACTAATTTGTGATAGTCTGGGAAAGGTAGCCCGAGGGCACGTGCTGGCAAAGGTTGCTGGGGGACTTGTGGGCATTGTCTGGACCTTGTTTGACTCTGAAGGGACCAGGCCCCAGTCGTAGCAGCAGATGGAGAGTTTAGCATGGGAGGCAGAGAGGGAAGGAAGAGGAGAAAAGGAAGGTCTTGGGAAGTTTCCGGAACTGAAGAAGATCCGGCTCAAGGGAGGCTGTTCCAGGGGGAGGCCCCAGCTGAGTAAAAGGATCTACCTCCTGCTCTCTGCTTGGAAAAACATTTGACCTGCAGAGAGTTGGAGCCAGAAGACTGAAGGACCATGGTTGGGTGGTATTTCGGGAGAGAAAGCTGGATGTAGAGAGGTCTCAAGCCCCAGACAGCTTTGCGGATGATGCAAAGGTCTTGAATTTGATCCTTGCAGTCATCAGGAGCTAGTGGAGAGATTTTAGGGCAGCAGAGATGCACCCCCTCGGCTTGAGGCCAAGGATAAATCTTGAAGTCCTATTCATGATTAGTTGGAGGGCGTGAAGGGAGGAAAGAGGAAAGTTGAGGAACAGGCTGTTGCAGTAGTCAAGCCTAGAGAGAACCAGGGATTTGGAGACATTGAGCTTCTGGGGCAAGGTAAGGAAAGGTAGAATACCCCTGAAGATTGTGTCCAAAGGATAGCTCAGGGGTAACACACTCGCTTTGCAAGCAAGACAACATGGAGCAACACAGGTTTGATCGCCGGGTCCGCGCTTAGAAACCTCTGGGTATTAAGCGTTTTATAAATAACCAATGACCAATTACAAGATATGAAGATGAAAATTGGATTTCTTTGCAAGATCCATGATGTGTGGAGAGAAAAAGAGAGTAGTCAAAGATGATCCCAAGGTTTTTTGCCTCACACATGGATGAGGGGAGAGGACACAAGGAGTCTGGCCAGAGAGTGCAGGGGAAACCGGGAGCAGGCATCCAAATGAGAAGGATCTTTGTCTTACTGGCATTAAGGCAGAGATCATTGGCAGAGCACCATGCCTGAATAGCAGGCAGGCCGTCAGGTACGAGGGAGGAGGAGTAGGAGGTAGGAGAAGGTAGCTTGAAGGAGAGCTCTGTGCCATCTGCATAACACTGAAAATGAGGGGAGAAATTGAATATCATATCGGACAGAGGGGCCAGGTAGATGTTGAAGAGGCATGGTGATAGGATAGAGGCCTGAGGGACATCACAGGTAGAGAGTGAGGTGGAAGAGAGAAAACAAACGATTTTCACTTGAGAAGTTCTGTTAGAAAGAAAGGAGGTCAGCCACACCAGTGCCCTGTCCTCTGTGATGCCTAGGGTATCATGGAGATGGCTTATGAGGATGGAGTGGATGACTGTGTCAAAAGCAGAAGAGAGATTGAGGAGGATCAGAACAGAGTGAGTGTTAGAGTACAGAATAGAGAGTAGGACTCCATAGGTGTTCAGGAGCACAGTTTCTGTGTGGAGGGTCAATTGGGGGATGACCAGCTTCTCCAAAGGTTTGCCCAAAAAAGGGGTAATAAAGATAGGGTGATAGTTAGCTGGGCAAGAAGAGTCAACAGATGGCATTTTTAGGAGAGGGTGCAAAAGAGAGTGTTTAAGGGTTTGAGGGAAGAAGCCTGTGGCAAATGAATGGTTGCAGAAGTCAGCCAAGACTGAGAGGTAATGTTGTCCTTTTTGGTTCTGGAGGAGCAGGGGAGCACCTCTTTAGAGAAGAGTTTCATAGAGCAGACAACTCTCGAGATCTCATCTTGTGCAATGGGAGAGAGAGAGAGGAGAGTATGGGGGCAGAAGGGGGCCCAAGAGTGCGAGAGAAGGAAGTGAGTGAGAGGTGGGGGGCAGATGACAGAGAGAACATGATGTCAAGGGTATTGGAGGAAAAGTGGGAGGCAGTGCCTGGGAAGGAGGGGGAGAGTAGGAGACTGCATTAGGATTGGCAAATTCCTAGCAGATTTTAAAGAGTTCAGCTGTGGTATTGGTGGCTCCAGAGATGCAGGCTTGGACATGAGCCATCTTCTTGGAGCAGATGGAGAGATGGTATTTCCTTTGGAGTAGACAGCAGGCCAGTTTGTCAGAGGATGAGCTAGATGTCTGCCACTTCTGCTCTGCAGGTTAGTGGAACATATCTACTTCTAGAATCCATATGGGTTAGGACTTCACTGGATGTCTCTTATCTGTAAGACATGCATCAAACCACCTCTAAATATGTATAATACTGATTATAGCAGACAAAATGGAAGCAGATTGGTCTATGAAACATTGTATTGAAGGTTTCCCAAAGACCCATTGATTGGTTGGCATCCCCACCCAACCTTGGACTTTCGGCTCTGGTAACAGCAGGTAAGCAAAATGAAACCCAGGTGCTTGAGTCACGTCAGATTACTCCCCACTTTCCCAATTAGTCCATCATCTCTCATCAGTCCAGCCATGAGCCAAAGTTTCCCATCTGAAGTTACCATGCCGCTTGCTCTCTGTTCTGGGACATTCAAGGGAGTGTGAGCACATCACTATTGTCATCCAAAGCTTAATGAATAGCCCTTGTTTTCGCCTTCTGAATCACATGCGAAAAGACCACAAATGTGCCCATTTCAACCTCTTATTTACTGCCATTTAATTCAATTATGCTGGGTGTCATTGCTCCTCTTTCCCTCTAGAAATGTGCTCACTTTATCTTGTATAGGCTTTATACATGTTTAATTGTACATTGTTTTATTGTGAATGTGTTCATCTTGTTTAATCTAAGATAAATATGTCTCACATCCATGATTTATCCGTCTGCCCCCTTTGTGCTTTGCAGCTAATCCTTAAGAAATAGCATCCTTGATCCCAGGCCAACATAGACTCCTCTTTGTTTTGCATGCAAAGCTGTTTTCCATCGTCTCCTGACTCTTCACCCCTGGTCTGTCTCTGGGGTAGCTGAATTGAATCATTGAATCATTGCACGAGCCGGCCTCCATTTTCCTATCATGGCTGTTGTTATATTTTCCTCTATAGCAAGCTTCTATATGGCTCATCTATCTTGTGCTGCCACGCATTTACACGTATTGATCAGCAAGTTATTTTGTCTTCTTTGTATATGATCACTTCATCGTTTCGTACCTATTTCTCTTGTTGCTTAGTTAGATGTCACTCTTAAGTATGTTCATATCGTTTCAGTATGTCCTGTATATCTTCTTCATAATGTCACTCTGCCCTCGTCAGATGTCACTCAGCAGTACATGATATCTAGGGAAGCATCATGACATCCTTCCACACAATATCCTTCCACTCAGTGGGCCTCATTACGACCCAGGCGGTAAGTTACCGCCTGGGTCGTACCTTTACCACCATGGCGTAAACTACGTTTACGCCATGGTGGTTGGCGGACTTACCGCCCCATTCCGAGGTTGGCGGGGCGGTAAGTCCCCAATCCCCATTTACCCTTCCCCATTCCCATTTTTGCCCCATAGGGCATAATGGGAGTGGGGAAGGCGTTAATTACGCCACCGTAAATTACGGTGGCGTAATTAACAACATGGTCCCTTAGCGCCATGGATTTTAACACCTGCTAAAAGCAGGTGTTAAATCCTCCATGGCGCTAAGGGACCTCGGAATCAGGCGGTAAGGGTCGGCGCTGTTTACGCTGTCGTAAACCCCTTACCGCCTGGGTCCTAATGAGGCCCACTCAGTGTGAGGATACATTTGACACAGTTGTCTGAGTGCATATCGTCTCTTGTAAACTCAATGTGGTATTGGCATAACACATGGGGTCCCATATAGGGTCCATCTCCTGATTTTCCTATATAATGGTGATGAGGGGATAGGAGTTAGGGAACCTATGTCCATCTGGCCCTCCACAGTATGTACATCCCATGTCTTGCAGAGGGACCCTGCATTGCAGGAGTGTGCCACAGATGGCTCGCCAGATGTTTTAGGCTATGGCTCCCAGGAACCCTCACATTGACTATGCTGGTTAGGGCTCATGGAATTGTAGTGCAAAACATTGGCAGTGTCAAAGGTCTCAGACCCCTGTTAGGGTTCTTGGGAGTGGAGTAGTACATTACTGTCCATATCTCTGGTAAAGTCTCACTGGCCATTCAAAGTCTGCAAAGAGTGACTTTTGTTTAAGAGACTTCACTTTTTCCAGTTGATTGGCTGGAGGATCTGTCTCCGTTCTGTCCTCGAAGCTCAAAGCACCAAATGACATCTCGTAGATCGCATGAGGCATCATTCATAGTGCTGATTAGGTCACTGCCAGCTCGAGATAACACCTCTCCTGCCGCGCACACATCACTCAGCCCCCTTTTAATTTGCCACCCGTAGCAGATGACGTCCCAGGCCTTCAAGGGACATCAGTCTGTGAAAAATTAATTTGAAGTGAGCACGAGACAACATTTCTTCTGCTGTTGTACATTTCACCCACAGCACCAATTACCTTGCAACCAGCGCTGGATGACATATCTTCCACCACAAGTGATATCACTCACCGGGCCTATTACCTGACAACAATGGCCCAATGACACCGCTGACTTTTCAGACATCACTCACCACATCTAATAAAGTCCCCGAAAATTGGCAATGCGGTAATGATGGCAGAAGCAACACTTGCAGGCGTGTAGCATTGCATGCATTCACAGGTGCGCAAAAGGAGCTTTGTGGTTCAGGTGCTGATTTAGGAATCTGGAGACCTGGGCCTTAATCTGGGTTCAACTGCTTGCCCCAAACTGTGTGACTTTGAGCAAATCTCTTTATCCGCCTGTGCCTCAGTTCCCATAGCTGCAAAAACCATGAGTGCTTTTAAGCAGTGTTAATCTCAGAATTAAACAACACAGGAATAAATAACAACATGGAACCACTCTGTTCAATGGCATAGCTTTTTTCAATGGCATAGGCATGGTGTGGCATTACCGCAAGGCGTTACCATCTTGCTGTTCTGCCACACCTCGTCTCTGCCAGAGCTCTTCGTAACAGCTGATGAAGGTGCACATTTACTTGGCAAAAATAAAATTAAACAAAAAAAATGTTTGTTAGGTAATGCACAAAAACAAGTGACATGGCGGTGACAAAAAAAAAAAACACACACACACGACTTTATTACACAGGTCCGTAGGGAGTGAACCTCAGTGTTGAATGTACCAAGTCTTATTATGCAGGATATCGAATTGTCGTACGCCATGTGCCAAATAAGTAACTAGTTCTGGCATTTAGATTTACATTTTAAACGGTATTGGAATGCAGAATAGCGTGATAAAAATGGCAGGACCTATGGAGCACGGCTCGTGAGCTTGGCTTCTGCATATGTGTTCAGGGCGAGAGTGTCAGTGAAGTAGTTTGTCTGCATTGCTAGCATAGGTTTAAACAATGCCGAACTAGCTACCAAGCAAAGCATCACTCCAAAAAGGAGGGGAGTATAAAGGGCGAGGGCCACTGGAGGGGCTGACCAATGAGTACGGTTCATAACATGGGACAGGGGTGCCTCCTACAAAATGGGGGCCGGGGTGCCATTGTGGAGGAGCTAAGTCCAGAGCCCAGGGAAAGACTGAATGCGCCCCCTTAGCAACAACTGAGACAGAGCTCCTGTGTGGCCTGTATTGTGGGGAAACAATGTTTCGCCTTGGGAGCAGTAACCCAGCTATGCATGGACCACTGATAATGCTGGCTGTGGTAATGTACCCTCTAAAATGCCTAGGAGTGTTTTAGCACCTCCCAGTGCACTAGGAGGGCCTGGGATAGCAAGTCCCTGCTGTTCACCCTCACTCTCCAGCACCAGTAAGGAGAGATTGGTGTTTAATTGACACCTCTCTATACTTCCTGCCTGGAGCGTTTGCATGGAAGGCCTTCCAGAGCAGCTGGGCGGGTGTCTAGAGCCAAGCCGATGACTAGGTACGTGTTTTATATTGCTATATATTGTTTAAGTGTGTTTGTATGCGTGTGTGCATGTATGTAAATGATTGTGTATATGTGTGAGTGAGGGTATAATGCTTGAACATGCATAGTGAATGAATGCAGGCAATTGCTGAATGTGCGAGTGAATCAGTGAATGAATGCTGCTGATTACCTCAGTGTATGCATGGGAATGCATTCGAGTGAAAAACATGCTGCAGATTCCGTTTGTATGAATGGGGAATGTATGTGAGTGGATTTTTATTTTCTATTCATAGTGAATGTTTGAATGAATGCATGTGTGGGGCTGTAATGATGCGTGGCTGCTTGTGTGATGAATAAACTGTCACTCACACATATACACACTGCACCGAGTGCAGTGTGTATATGTGTGTTTGTGAAGGTGTAATGCTTTTGAATGTGTGCAGGAATGCATGCAGATGTTTTCTGAATATGTGGGTGAATGAGTGCATGAAGGCTCCTGATTGCTGAGCATTTGAACAGGAAAAGTGCCAGTGAAATCATGGGTTACTTACCAGTAATCTTCATTACTCCTAGCCTTACTAGTCCCTGAAGCCACCCACCTCACAAGTAAGGTCTGGGATGATGAACAGGGACCCGGAGATAATGAATGCCAGTGGATTTGAGAGTGTGAGTGTATGAATGAGAAACTTGCAATGCAAATGCTTGCTGGTGAATAAGAGTGGTTAGATGCTGATGAATGCATGAGTGAATCAATGGGGAAGGTATGTGAGAGAACATTTGTTTTCCTTTTTTTAAAAATCAGAGTGAATATTTGAATGCGTGCATGTGATCGTTGTGTGGGTGCATGTTTGCTTGAGTGATGAATGGGCATGAATGGGTGCATTAGTGAATGTTGTATGAATGTGTTTGTGCGCTTATGTTTGCTGGGATTGCATACAGATTATGATAGGGTGAGGCATGGGTTAAAGGGTATGCAACATTTATTTACTGTTAATCTATAATACGTGTTATTACATGTTGGTGCAGCCAGTATAGCCTTTTCTTACTATGGCATGACAGTTTTTACAGGGCATCTATGATGAAGCAAACATGATAAGTGTCAATATGTGTCTACACAGGTTTGCATTGCTGCAGGCAGTTTTGACACACTTTCATATTGTAGCATTGCATTTCTTTATGGCAAAGGCAACAGACGTTTGTTCTTACGTGTGGACACTGGCATATATTGGCAGAGCCAGCTGAGACAGGATTTCCTATAATATCATTGCTGGCAATATGCTCTAAGCAAACATGAGTGTGTTCTTATATAGGAATTCTAGTAAATATTGGTGCATCCATCATGGAAATGTATGGGCACAGCCAGTGTGGACATTTTGTTCTACTGGCATCTATTGTGGGGCAAGGCATCATGAAAATCGTTGGGAAATGCTCTTATGTCCTATTGGTGTCTTCCATCTACTTGAGTTATGCATGAGTTCCCCTACAAAGCAGATTGCAAGCTGTCTAGATTTTCACATGAAGTGTGCTTTATAATGCACCATTTTAACCCATCATTCAAAACATTTTCTGGGATGGCGGACCACACTCCCCAGAACTGCCATTGGGTGATTTTAGCTCCCTCACTACACTTGGTCGCTCTTGCATATTTGTGGAAAATAATTTTGCCCCACCAATTCATAAATGTGCCAACTTCCACTCCCATGGGGCCAAGTTTACATATATGGAGATCTTCAGAGATCACTGTGGAACCTGCATGAATACTTTAACTGCTGAGCTTTGTGCAATCTATGCAAAAAGGACTTGCATACTCGTTCTTAGCACTTAGGGGGTACTCTGAAGGAATTGTCTCTGCCTTTCATCCGTACATTCAATAAAATAGTTGCACAATAGTTAGGTATGCCATTTTCAATGCAATCATTTAGATTGCTTGTATAATATCAAACATTGGTCTGGTCCTGGGTGGTGGGGCACACAACAATTAATTGGAAAGATACATTTTCTTTCTTACTTTATGCAGACCCGCCACCATAGGCTGGCGTGTATATGGTGCAGTCCTACCCTGCAGTGCAATTATGGCTACACCACTGGTCCTGTTAATCTAGGAAGTGTCAAAAATGAATTATTTCATTGACAGTTACTACCACCGGCATTGGCATGTGTCCACAGCAAGGCTGCACAATGTGGTTTTTTCCAGACCTCATTTAGATACAGTCCAATGTTTGTTCCCCCTGATTGGCGCCAGCCCTCTTGATTGACTTCAATAATGAAAATGAGTGGTTTTTGAAATTTTCTTTTGAGTTCTATGTTGTTGTTATTTTTAATTGCCCTTATGTCCACACATGTTTCGACGCTTCGGTCCTTATCAAGACAGGGCTGTGTGTCACATAAACAGTTGGAATTTACTATAATGTACATAAAACATCACCGTGCCATAATTTGGAATGAGATTTTTCCACAAAACAGTTTAACAAAAAGACCAAAAAACAGCTGTACCAAAAAATTGGACGAAATCAAATTAGATTAGAAAACAAAACAATTTCAGACAAAAGATGAGGGTTGTTATGGAGAGGATAGGTAGGATGGGAGAGACTGAAAATAAATATATTTGCATTAGTAATGAACAACTGATCCAATCTGCCTTCACCATACAGTGCTACCCAGTGGCAGGCATTCCAATAAGACTATATCATCCATTAGAGCATATCACCATAGTGATGCCTTCTATATTCTATATCAAATATCTGTGCTTTTCCCATTGTGTTTTATGAGCACTGTCATACTGTACTCCACCTTATTACACTTTGTATCATTACCAGTATCCATTCTGTGATATTGGTCCTATGTCTAATAACAGTTGTGTGTACACACATCAAATAGGCTCACCGTTATGTTCCTCTCATTGTAAAGATCTCTCAATTTGGTATTTCATTTGTTCACAAAATTCCGTCCTGTGAACCCAAATCACAAATTAATTATTTTTATTCTTTATTGTCTCCTGTACTTCTTAAACGTTTTCAGTATAACCCATCATTGGATTAACCAATCCATATGCGCTTTTCTTTTATTGCAATGTGATCACATTGATACCTGTTTTGGTATCCACTATAACCATCCCATTGTCATAAGGTCCCATATAGCTAAATCCTTGTTTGTGTTAAAACTAATGTCAGGTTGCCATGCATATTCGGTCAATGTTACACTTCTATCAACTACTTTCACTTTTAATTAGACACACAATCAGATTGTGTGTGCTTTACTATTTTCCATACATAAATCGGGTGGAATTTCCTCTTCATTTTAATTCTGGGGGCATTTACGCATTTTATACTCTGGGTGATCGAGTCTTAATCCATCCCAACTCAATAATAAATATGTATTGGGCTCTCACCTGTTGGTGCCTCCATTTTAGAGAAAGGTAAAGTTGTGCAGCATTCCGGCTGTTCCATTTCTCGTCGCGGGCACCATTTTGGAACTTACCTTTTAATCATTGTTTACAATGTGGTGTCACACGCTTCACGTGTGACGTCAAGCGTAGACTGGGAGCATTTTGGATCATTTGCTTGAATTAATAACATTGACCTTGTGCTTTCCTTTTTTAAATACTCCTCTTTTAGAACAATTCGAGCATGAATATCAAATACTTCCAATTGCTACATTATGTAAAATGTAATCCGTTGTTGCATGCCAGCCATTATTTTTGTATATATATGTGCTACAGCGTGACGCAATATGTTGGCTTCCCTTCTGTGCAATGCTTGTCTCTTACTGTGTCTGTATATAGTTGAAATTAATATGTCTATTGTGCATTGAACCATCGCCTTCTGGTTCCTACTTGCACATGATTAAACAATGGTTTTGGAATATTAAGCTCTATTAAGCTCATAGAGTTAAATATAGTTGAAAGTGATATATTCATTGTGCATCCACTTGTGGATGCTGTATTCCATCTTGTTCTAATTCCTAGTACCATGTACTTATAGGATAACGTTGCCGTGTAAGGCTCATGGGGCAGTCCTCTGTGCTATGCTTTCCACACATTACTGGCAGCCATTTATATCAGTTCTGCCCATCATTTAATTCCCAATGATACTCTTCTATATCATATTTCATGCAGGCACCAACTTAGTAACCCATTATAACAGTTATACCCCTATACTGTTCTTCTCAAGCTCATAACCAGTTCTTGGCTGCTTCCAGTCTTTGACATTAAGCCAGAGAGCCTCTTTGGTCTTGCTTTGAATTTGAACCTCTTCTTTGCTGTGAAACACATAGCTTCCAATCTGTCTTCATTCATGGAGACTTGCTTACTAAAATTGTAACATTGAATATGCAGAACTTTATATGCATATATTTTGGTGGCACTGCCTGCAGTCTATATACTATGTATGGCCAGACTTAACAATACTTAGTCTACTTGCGTTAAAGCATCTGTGCAATTATGAAATGACTTGTGTTTTCTGCAGTGTTCTTCTCACATGCAATCTTCATTCTGCACATGAAAGTCTTCTCGATTCTTTACTTCGCCATTAGATCCTATATCACCTATTCATTTGCTTCTCTGGTCATCCTACCCAATGCGTCATTATCATCTTTCGTGACATCACCAGCTTCTCCTATTCACATCTTCACACTTATTCAGATGCTTCTATTAGAAGACCACCAGTCTTTCAGGGATATGTCACATAGGGTCTTCTCAACGAATACCTTGTCTCAAAGATTCTTCGTGGTATAGGTACCATTACTGGGGTTGTACATGTCACAATTTCCGGTTTCCAACAGATAGGCAAAATAGGGGCGGGACTTCCTGTAGAGGCACACAGCTGCTCCTCTACACTCCACCCTCTGGTCAATTCATGGACCACTTCTTCACCAGTTTGCACATCTCTACATCCTTTCTTGAAGAAGTGCTTCTTTGGAGTCCACATTTTCATTACTCTTTTCAGAGATCCTGCTGATGTTACATGTTCATCAACACTCCAAGTCATATGGTTACATTGGCCATTTGGATTACAGTAAATCCATTGTCCCACATACTTCCTTGGATGCAGGAACTTTGTTCCCTCTGGTGCTAGGATACTGGCCTTTATGTAGTGTCTGATTTCTTCATCTGTCAACTCCTTGGGTCCAAACCCTGATTAGACATCTATCATGATATTCATTCCTACTGCTCTCTTCACTGTCTTCTTACACAGTGTGATTATTATCCTGATCACACAGAATCCAAACATCACCATCATCAGTATTTCTCCCAGAAGCTTGAAGATATTTGCCATCTATTGTGGAACCCATGAGAAAATGGACACGAACCAGCTGTCATCTGTACTATCTTAAGTTTCATCTTCCATCTTGATGTGCAGGATTGTCAGCAGTGTTATGGCCTCTGTCAATATCCCATTCTTGTCATCATGAGAAGGTATGAACGTGCAACATGATTCTCCAATTTTGGCTTAAACACCTCCATCCATTGCTGTGAATATGTCAAGGGCATATCTATTCTGGAGAGTCCTCAGTCTTATGGCTCTTAGTTCTTCCTTCATCACATTGACTCCCTTTATAGTGGTGTTGATCGTCTGCAGGAGTTCCCATCTGGTAATCTGTAGCCATTAAGCATTGGCCATCATCTGGATCCCTGGAATAAAGATAGTTGTGAAGACCGCTGCAGTCTGGCTGAACAACCTGTGCTCATACGGAATGGCATCAAAGGCTTCTATTGATTTCGCTGAACAGTAATTCTCTCTCCTGGTTCAATTGAGGAAATCAAGTGAACTTCTTTTCCTCAAATGGGCATCTGCTTTTGGAAATTCATCAATATTCAGATTACTTTTCGGAATCACTAATGTTGGAACGTGAATAATCACTAGGGAACACAACCCTCCCCAATCCTTGGGCAACTTCATGTAAGCTCTGGACCCACAGGTCCAGTAGTGATCAATTAGTCCTACTGTTCAATCCTTCATGCCTGGTACATTGAAGATTCAGCCACAATGATGATTTACTCCAACCTTCCTTGTACCATTATTTCTGAAGCACGGGGCTGCACTGGCCAGAGGCACTATCTGCAAACGTCGTCCTCTATCGTTGACCCATGTCAACAGATTCACAATCTTTGGCCAGTGGTGCTTGCATTCATTTTCTGCTGTATTTATAACTGGCAAATAAAATCCTGTTATTGCTGCTGCTCTGCACACAATCAGGCCTTGCGCCCATCCTTCCGGAGTCAACACTGTTCCTTTAATTTATAATTGGCCTCTTTCCTTACACCTCCCTGATTCTTCTGGATGTGAGTCTTGACAATCCAGCATCGTATTTACTTCTCTTCTGATACCGGCTCTGTTTATTCCAGACTGTTCATATCTTATCACTAGATTTTGTGTCTCTGGCTTTTCTTTTGTCTTCAAATCTTGTACGTAGTTATCTTCTCCTGGAGATGTCTTCTCAGCCACCCATATCAAGGATGCTGTTCGACCATGGAACTGACCTTGTGTCTGGCAGAGTGCAAGATGTGTTAAACAATGGGCTTTCTGTACTGGTACTTCTGTAGCTATGAAAATCATAGATGTCCACATAGCATAAGGTATGAGAGCACAAACATATCAGCCATCCTTACAGGTTTTCTCACCCATCTTTTTCATGTGCTGATAATACATGTTGTTACCCAAATGTGCTGTAATGACTAAATATGTGTCAATATTCTCATCTTCCTCTGTACTCCTTTTACGTCTTCCGAACAGAATGGTTGCTGCCCATGGAAATAATTCTAAAGCAGCTCTGCCCTGAGCAGAGAACACCCGAGACCTAGGTTAATTAGGAATTGATAAATCTATGTGAGTTACTGGAGTGGGGAGAATCAAAGGAATTTCTGCCTTCTTTGTATCACTAAAATAATAAATCAGAAGAAACAGGAAGGCAAAAAGCATGATTGTAAACAAACATATGAAGAAACATCAAATGAAACCCCACCACATGTTTGATTCTGAAATCTCTTGGCCTTGCTCATTTTCTAAAATCATAACATTTTCAAGATTCCTCATCATGCCTGTATACTACCTTAAGGAAGGAAAAAAAACGTTTTAATTAGTCTGTTCAGGTAAATCAGGTAGCTGCAGAATCTGTTCAATTATCATTGCAAGCAGCCTCCTTATCGCAGGGCCATTTTTAGGATCATTCAGAAAAGTAAGTATGTTGACACTATGCCCAACAAGAGCAGGATACGCTTGAAGAATAAACATGAAAACGGTGAGTAAGAGTCTATGGGCATCGTATTTTGTCAAAACCATAGACTCAACCAAACCATTGCATTGTATAAAAAGAATCAGTTCATTGTTCACACTTCCAATTTCTTACTAAATTTTGCCGTTTAAACATATTCACAACATGTCAACACATTTCTAAAGATTGTTTTCAAAGAACTCTGTGGCTCATGAAATGAATTTGCATGCCTGCTAGCATATATATATATATATATATAAGGAGTGTTCGTGAGAGCCATAGTCCAAGTTCATATCTGCACTTTTTAATCAATCTGTTGATTTATTGCCCTTCTTCCTTGTCATCGATTGAGTCTGCATATGCTTAAGTTCTTCTTCTTGCCGCGCTTCCAAATTGATCGTTAGGGGTGTGTCGGTTTCTCCAATGCAGGTTTTAACATCACTGATGTAGATCCATGCTCTTCTACCTTGACCTTTTATTGCAGAGGGAGTAATGTCTTCCACGATGAATGGTCCAACAAATCTAGGTTTGTGCCACTTTCTAGGAAAGTTCTGGATCAGTAGTGTGTCACCAATAAACAATCTAGGTGCCGATAATAATTTAGAAACTCCGGCTGCTGAATGGTTTTCATCTATGTTCTGAGACCGAACCCCCTGATGCTTGAGTTGATCTGAAATGACAGAGATACTAGCGGTCAAACATGCTAAGTACTCATTTAATTCATTTCCTAACAGTTTTGCACTACTCTGGGCATCACTTCTGCTCCTTGATGGAGGAGTCAAAGGCCTTCTCATTCATCTTCCTGTCACTAATTTGTGGGGTGTGAGGTGATGGTCCGAACAAGGCTGATTCCTTAGAGCATATAAGGCTAAGGACAGGCAATATAGTCATCCCTTCTTGAGTGTCAATTTTAGCTTGGCGACTCTCTCCTTTGGGAGGCTGTTGGGTCTCTCACATATCCCATTTACTTGCAGGTGTTAAGCAGAAGAAAATGTATGTTTAATATTCAATAACAATCATATTTGTTCAAATACTTCATTAACAAAATGTGGCCCATTGTCAGATCTCAGTACTTCACAGACTCCTTATCTTGGAAAGACTTCACATACTAAAAATTGTGCTGTGCAAGTGGCATCAGGTTGTGTACAAGAACCTGCTTCGATCCACCTGGAGAAGGGAGACACCACCACTATCAAATACCTATATCCACTACATACTTGCAGCATGTCCACATAACACATAATCAATATGTAAATGCTGAAAAGGACCATTCAGTCGAGGAATCACTCCTCTAATTATTCCCAGCATTTTCCCAAGGGTAAACATTTGACACACAATTGAATTTACTACATAAAATGCAACATGTTCTAACAGGTTCAGTACAAACCAGTCTTCTGCAATAGCTGCAGCAAGAATCTCCTTAGTTATATGTGCTCTGTAGTGCAGCTGTTCAAACGTTACCTTCAATAATGCTACTAGCATCACTAGCTTTCCGGTACTGTCCTGTCGCCACAATACTTCTGTGGGGGATAAAGAACACCCCCTTTGTTGCCACAATTCTTGCTCTTCCTGTTGTGTGCTGCCTTGGATTTCCATTAACTGAGATCTTGATAAAAAGTTAAATCCTTCTTTTACCATCATAATATTAACCACCTTTTCCTTAACTTCTGGAGCATCAACATTTGCAATATCTGGTGCGTATGCAACCATTTTGGCTTCTGTGTCTACGGCTTCATTCCTGCAAGAATTAAAATCAGTTTGTTTAGTATGTGCTGCACATCTAACTACTGCTATGGCTACTGGGAGTTGTAGGGCCTTAATAAGCCTGTCCAATAGTGATGCATGTTGCACTGGAGTGCCGTCTGCTAAGAGGTAGCCCCTCCTTTTCCAACATGCTAGTCTTGCATGTACAGTCAACTTCACACAGGCAGAGTCTCTGTATATCGTCACTTCCTGTTCTTCATGTTTTTCAAGTGCTGCAATGAGCGCTACAAATTCTGCCGCATGTGCTAAAAAGTGAGACGGTAGTCTTGCACTTGCTACAACCTCACATTCACTGCTTGCTCTATGCCTCACTACAGCAGCACCAGAATGCCTTTCCCCCTTTGTCTGATCAATTTTTGAAGAACCATCAATAAAGAGAATCTCTCCTCCTGACAGGGTGTTTTCTTTAACGTGTGGTATGTCATTGTACAACTCCTCAAAACTCACACAATCATGCACATGCACAACCTTTCAGCTATAAATGTGGCAGGGTTCACTATTTTACACCTAACAATTATAATCACTGGATTTGATATAACTTTGTACACAGAAGCCCTCTGAAATGTCAATGTACCCTTAGGTTTCTCCAAAATGGCAAATAAAGCATACTCTACAAAAAGTGCCATAGGACACCCCATTACAATGCTTGCAGACTTCTCAATTGTGAACGTGGTGGTTGCCAATGACTGTTCGCACAGAAAATGCCCTTTCATGACTGGGTCTAACATCTCATTATAATATGCCAGAGGTCTGTACCCAAATGTAGTTCTCTGTGTTAGCACTGCTGTCATAACTGTCCACCAGTGTGTGAAAATAAGAAACAGTCTTCAGCATAGTTGGGAATTCCTGAAATAGGGGCTGTACAGATATCTTTCTTCAACTCTTCAAATCCTTCCTCTCTTTGCTCAGTCCATTCTATTTTTTCTTTATTCACTTGTGCTTTCTTTAAAGCCTGCTAAAGGGGTTTCGTGTATAAGCTATTTTCAAAAACCATGCTCTCACATAAATACAGAATCCCAAGAACCTCTGAATCTGCTTTATCGTGTGCGGTTTTACAGTTTTCATAATTGCTTCAGCTCTTTCAGGTGTCACCTTCCCCTCATGTGAAATCAACTGGCCTATATACAACACTTGTTCTTGGCAATACTGTCACTTTACTTTGTCTACTTTGTATCCCTTGTCAATCAATACTGTCATGGTCCATCTGCAGAACTCTATTAAAGATTGACAGAGATTCACAATACCCTTGAGGCAAACAAGTATGCTTCAGTCAAATTTGATGAAAGGTGAAGAAAGTTAAATCTTGTGAATCTTTGTTCAATGGAATTGAGAAAAATGCATTTTTCAAATCAATCACCGTGAAATATCGTGCTTCTACTGGGATACTCCATAATTTTGCTGCCGGATTAGGAACTAAAGGAAACTATGCCTCTACAATCTGGTTAATCGGTCTTGTACCTTGTATGAGTCTCCTTGACCTCCTTTAGTTTCTTCAAAGGGTACACTGCGGTATTACACAACGGGACTTATTATAAGTTTGCCAGTCTGGTAACTATGGTACCAGTAAGCTTGCCGGTACCGTAGTTACCATACCGGCAAACTAAAAGTTCTGCTCTCGGGTGCCTTTTAGCCCATCAGGTCAGACCTGGATGGCTCTGTGGTGCTCAATGGGAATGGGAAGCATTTTTTTCCGGTGTCCGGGAATGGGCAAATACCGGGTCTGGTGGGGCCATAATGACCCAGTAATTGCCCATTCTCGGGCACCGGTAACATTTGCAAGTTCGGCGGCAGCCTACTGGTTTTACTGGCAAGACTAACGTAAAACTTGTAATGAGGCCCAATGATTCTGACGGTACCAGAATACCTTGCTTCATCAACGGTGAGATAGTCTCAAAAATGCCCTCATCTGCCTCTCGAGACATCGGGTATTGTCTTACTTGAGATAAAATTGCTCCAGATTTCAGATTTATCTTAACCTCTCACACTCCTTTTAATAGGCCTACATCATAAGGGACTGTAGTCCATAAAACTCTTGGCACATTTTCTAAATCTTCTTTAAAAAAATACTGGACCCTGTTGCATTATTGCCATGCACTATGGGATCTCCCTTTTCTCTATTCTGATCCAATACGTAATGCTCATAAAGAACACCACTTCATTATCTGATGAAACATCTCTAAACATGTCATCGTCAGTAATGTCAGTCAATCTGCACTCCTCCCCAATGGCAATTACTGTTCTCCATGGTCTACCCTCATCATCTGTGCCTTCAAGCATTGCCATTTCCCCTCGTACTATGGCTGCATCTAATTCTAAGGAGATAGTCTGCCCCCCTGTTCATCCATACGTATCTGTGGTCTAAACATAAATTCATTAGGGAACACATTTCTGACACAAGAAAGCAAATTCATTGGCTCCCCATCAAAGAGGATAGCCTTTAAAGCCCTCGCCATAAGACACAAATGTTTTCACAACCGGGCACCCCTCTACCTGGTGCAAAGGGTTGTCAAGCAAATATCCACCAGACCCACCAAACCAGCCTATGCTAACAGGATATCCATTCCCAAAACCAGGAGAGCGCGAGCAGGAGGATCCAGCTTTCCAGTACTGGTGGCAACACACTGGAATGCACACCCTTCACAAGCTAGGAACACTGAATCTCACCTAGCATTCAGGAAACTAATATAAATCCTGCTGTTCACCTAGCTCCTCTTGCTTGACTGCCAATATAAACTCATCCACATTTGTATAGCGTATCCCAGGAGTGCAGCACACTATACTTCCATCACTAAAAGAAATCGTCATATTAAGTTTTGTCATTAAGTCTCTTCCCAGGATATTAACTGGTGTGTGCCATGAATACAACAATGGGACAGACATATCACATTGGTAATTTGTCAGTAAAAGGAACTTGACTCTTAGTTCGAGAGAATCCCTAAGCATTCATGGCATTTCCTGACATTGGGTATTTTCCCTCTCGTATACATGAACGAGTAGCCCCAGTGTCAACTAAAAATGAAAAGGATTTGCCTCCTATTGTCACATCAACCCTTGGTTCCTCTTGGGGATCTGGTGTCACGGATAGTACTGATCACATCAAGTCGCCCTGTGAGCTGTCCGATTGTGGATAAATACATACCCCTGTACCTGTGAAACGATTCCCTCCTACCACTGGGACACCCCCTATTCTAGGTGTCAATAACTGTACTGTGTTTGCATTCTGCTGTATCTGCATGGGGGCATGCTGCAACTGCCCGTGCAATAGATTCAATGGTTCTTGTTGTGATTGCTGCATTTGCTCTACCGCTTGTATTTGTGGTGCTTGTGCCTGATACACTGTCTGATTCTGGGCAAATCCTTCCCTAGCCTGTGAGCTATATGCTGGAGGATAAGCTGTTCCACCTCTTGATTATTGATAATTTTGTATATAACCTTGGCTCACAGTGAGCGCAATGTGCCCTGTCATTCCACGTGTCCAAAATACAGGAGGGTTTCATCTAATTAGCCCTTCTTGGTTAAATCCTCCTTGCACATTCTGATTCTCATTCTGCCCATTCTGAAACCCACTTTAAGTGTTTTGAAATCCACTGCTTCCTCTGTAGTCCATGCCTCTACCATGTGGTATAAATCAACTTCCTCCCTGATTCATCAAGCGCTGATTATTCACCTATGATGGATCCACTGCTTGCTGTACTTCTAGCCCTTCTCCACTTGTCAATACCACTCCTTCTATGGCATATTTTGACCGTTTTTTCTGGATTAACTTAGCTTCCTCAATTTTATTGGCATCTTCTTTCTTTTCATGCTTCTCCTGTAACAGCCGACAGTTATGCAGTATAGTCAACTGTATCTCAGGCCACGGCTTTGCTTCCATTCCCCCTAATTTCTTAAGCTGTCTTTGTACTGGCTCAGGCAGTCCCTGACACAAAATGTGGTAAAATACTGCCAATATTTTACTCCATAGCTCACACGTTCCAAGAGACCAGCGCTCTTGACTGTCTTGAATGTAACAAGCAGATCCTCATTTTCTTTCATCTTTCATGTCATAATCGCACCCATATCTGATACGTCAGGATATTGTACTCTAAGGGCTCTCCAGACTTCTGGCTTATAGTTATTAAATGGCGCTCCATTGTGCGCTGTGTTTTGTGCCATGACACTCAAATAGCCTGCTCTCGTTCAAATGTCATCTGCTCTTTCCCCAGGAATAGCTGCTAGGAGACCCTTGATATACCCTATTGTCTATGTATTTCCTCCGGTCATTTTCTCTAACTCAAAAATGCATTTTCCTGCACCCGCCATTACATTGGGGAGTTTTGATCTTTGTCCATCTGTGGCCATGGAATATACTGTGGTCTCGCTGCTCCCTTCTATAATGGGGGAAACTGCGTAAACCCTATTACACAATCTGCTCCCATCATCTGCCTATTCATGGTAGGGATAATAGTTGCTGATAGCCTTTTTCCTGGCAGGGACCTTAACCGGTTTACATATGGCAGTGATTCGCCCTTATCGCCCTTATCGCTATACGATCGTCATTTAGGGTGCTCTGGACATGCTATAGGATCTGGCGTCCTATCCTTAGGTTGTTCTAAATCAGACCATCATACTCCCTTGTTTGCCTGTAGGCCTTCCTTGGGGGCACACACGCTCCTTCCATCGTCACTGAAGGATTCTCTCTCCTTGACTGACATGTTTAGTCCCCAACTAGTATGGCTCTCCTCTCTTTCACCTTTGTCTAAGGCTAAACTTCTTAAAGACAGGGCTCTATTTTCAGGACCGATTGGGCTTCCCTCTTCACCTCGTGATTGGGAGATTGTAAATTGATCTCCTTTCCTCGGCTTCCTGATTTGCCTCTTTCTCTTAAATCCTGATGGTGCTTATCGATCCTATCTCTGATGCTCCCTATTTTGAAATCCTCATCTAGTGTAACTTTATATGGCCCTGATGTTGCTCCCTGTAAGGGGAGAAACTCTTCTATGTCGCTCCATCGTATCACTGGACTCCTTTTTTGTTCTAATTCTTCATCTGCTTCCCTTCGTTTTCTTGCTTCTCATCTAGCTCTTTCTTCTTCCTTTCTCATTTTGTCTCCTCTTTCCCCTGCTCTTCTTTCTTCCTCTTGCTTTCATCTCTGTATCCTCTTATCCCTTAATTTCTGCACTTTCTCTTCTTTTCTCTTCCTATCCTGTCTATCCCGTTCTTCCATTGCTCTCTGTCTATTATCATACTTCCTTTGTTCCTCTGCCCTTTCTTCTTTTTCGTGTTGCGCCTCCTGATACAGATGTTCTCACCGCTGTCAGCTCTTCCTTTTCTACTCATCTTCTTTTAATCACTTTTCTCATTCCCTGTTTTTCCTATCTTGATCTTCCCTTTGCCTAACTTCCTCAATGATTTTTATATCTAGCTTAAGCAATATCTGTCCACCCATCCATTGGTTATGTATGAGCATTACCTCGTCAGCTTTATCCTTTTCTCCTTTCCATCTCTTAATTTCCTGTTCTATGTCTGTCAATACATTTGATTGCTCACCTTTCTCTTTCCTGTTTTGTTAGGCCTTAAAGGTCTCCTCTTTTCTCTTAGTCTCCTCTGGACTATCATCACTGCTATAAGCAGGCAGTTCATATATTGTATTACTGTACCCTTCACTGCATTCAATTCCTTCAATGGATACAATCCTGCACTTTCTGTACTAACGCTTTTTACTTCAAGTGAGGCAAGGAGGGCAGAAGTCTGGACACCTTCCTCTTTAAACTGATTAAGCATCAAATCCTCAGGTGGCGGATCCTCTCTCTCTTTCGGATATATCTTCCAAAACTCTAAATTAGCTAACCTCTTTTCTAATTTCTTTCCCGCGCATGCAGTGTGCAAGTATGTGGTCATGTGTTGCAATACTGCCTTTGCCAAAGATCCCCCTTGTGACCACGGCATGAAAATCTTATCTGCCGTGCCTTTCACCCATTCCGCACTATACTGTTTGAACTTGGGCATGCTTTTTGCCAGGGTTTTACACAGATGCATCTAAGGAGTAACATCTTCCATTGTGACAAGTCTCAATTGACTGTCAATACTTACTGGTGCTTTACAAAATAATACATTCATAAAAACAACAAATATGAGTGCACTCCAACAAATCACTGCCCAAACCCGCTTGTTTCCAATAGCTTTAAGTTGGTATCGACAACTTCGCTAGGTAGATGGTATATTTTCTCAACCTTCTCTTAATTTTCTTTGCACAATTGTCACTCTTTGACACCTTAATGTATCACAAATATACAGACAGACTAGTCGACTCTTCACATTAATCCTCTGAGCGCTTTTTTCCTTATCTCTGCTCCTAAATATACCCTGATAAACAGGATTTAAGGGATCATTTTACAGGGACCTGTCCTCTTTGTCACCTAAGTTACTTCGACTGAAGTGTATGATTGCTTCTTCTGAAATCCCCATGGACCAGGACTTCTTGGGCCTTTTATCTCCTTATCTCTTATCTACATACACAAAAACACCACTCACTATCTTTTCAACACTATTTTCCCTTGTTGCTTTGCTTTTAAAACTATCACAATCCCATCCGATCAATTTGCCACTGCCCTTAGTCTACTCACCATTCGCTCTTTCAACGCAAGACCTTTTGTATCGACTACCCTCTCCAATCAACCATGTTCACCTTCCGTCTGCAAGGCGCCTGTGGAAACCAGGAGGGATTTCATCAAAGAGAGACCTGTCCAACCTGCATTGGTTTTCTTGCAGGAATTCTATATCGGCCTCTCTCCACAGGAAACCTTGCGATCTGCCGGGCTAGATGGTGAAGGCCACTCTATCTCCCGAAGCACTGGAGTCTATAGGCCGATGGGTCTTTATGACAACGATCCCCTGCTAACACGTGAACCCTAGAGGCCATATAATTTAATCAAGGTAACACATCATACTATGGATAGGAAATAGAATAACTACTTACACAAAGTAGTAAGACCGACTCTGGAAGTTGGCAAATAACCATTTTATTCACAATTGTCTAAAACGGAGTACAACAGACATCAACGGTCATTGCACAGCATAATCTCAAAGTATCTCATGAAAAAAATCACATGTATATACTAAAAGTTCAACATATGTGACATCATACTACATGGCAGATTAAAAAAGACCTACGGGAGATTGTGGCTAGATCAAGGACAACATCTAAGTATACTTTCTACATGGCATAGGATTGTGATTGGGTCTCTATAGTCAGGTGGGCACTTACGCCCTCCCTTAGTGCAAGTCATAGTGCACGTCATCTTCAATAGTAATTAGAAACACAACACTTCATTGGTTCTCAAACTATAAGGCTTTTCAATATACAGCCTTCTATAATTGGTTGGCACGCTTGTACCCTTCTGGAACATTAAAAGCTCTAGCAGCACGTAAGCTGGTACCCCAGGTGCTGGTGGGTGAACTTGACCATGTCTCCCCACCCAATTAGCCCAATATCTCTCATCACTCATGCCGTCTGCCAAGCACATTGTCTTTGAACTCCGCCTTGTAGTAGCTTCTTGCCTCCGGGAATATAAGGGAGTGCAGGCACTTGCTATCTTCAATCTTTTGCACCATGCTCTTCGTCTATTTTGATCATCAACTCATGTGATCAGTGACCGTGAATTGGCTCATATTATAACATTTAATAGTCTTTAATGAAGAAACCTTGCACTCATGGTGCTCCCTTTTTGTAATTTTAACAAGGGATGCCTTGGCCTCTCACATATATTGTTCTTCACAAGCTGATAACCAGTTCTTGGCTGCTTCCAGTCTTTGACATCAAGCCAGACAGCCTATTTGGTCTTGCTTCGAATGTGAGCCTATTCTTTGCTGGGACACACATATGTTCCAATCTGTCTTCCTTCATGGAGACCTGCTTACTAAAATTGTATCATCGAATGTCCAGAACTCTATATACATATATGTTGGCGGCACCGCCTGCAGTCTATATACTACATAAAGCTAGCCTTAAGAAAACCTAGTTTACTTGCCTTACAGCATCTGTACAATTATGAAACGACTTGCGTTTCCTTCAGTGTTCTTCACACATGCAATCTTCATTCCGCGCATGAAAGTCTTCTCGATTCGTTACTTCGCCATCAGATTCTATACCACCTATGCAGTCTCTTCTCTGGTCATCCTTCCCAATGCGTCATTCTCATCTTTTGTGACGTCACCAGCTTCTCCTTTTTACATCTTCACACTTCTTCAGGCACTTCTCTTAGGAAACCACCAGTCTTTCGGGTATATTTCACATAGGGTCTTGTCAACGGATACCTTTTCTCAAAGATTTTTCGTGGTATAGGTACCATTACTGGCTTTGTACACATGTCGCAATTTCCGGTTTCCAACATATAGGCAAAATAGGGGCAGGACTTCTGTAGAGGCACTCGGCTGCTCTTCCACACAAACATTCTGATTGTGTTGCTAATTAAACTGAAAGTAACCCATCAAAGTTTATCCTTGACTGCATATGCATGGCAACCTGCCATTAGTTTTAACAGAAACAAGGATTTAGCTAAATGGGAGTTTATGACAACGGGATGGTTATAGTGGATACCACACCTGGTACCCATTAGATCACATTCCAATAAAAGAAAAGCACAAATAGATTGGGTACTCCAATGATGGGTTCTGCTGAAAAGGTTTAAGAAATACAGGAAACAATAGACAGAAGTAATACATGATTTGGGTTCCCAAGACGAAATAATGTTAACAAATCAAATACCTAATTGAGGGTATCTTTACAATAAGAGGAACATAAAGGTGATCCTATTTGATGCATGTACACATAACTGTTATCTGGCTTAAGAACAATATCACAGAATGGATACTGCTAACGATTCAGAGTGTAGGACAGTGGAGTGCAGTGCTCATACAACACAATTGGGAAAGCACCAATATTTTATAAAAAAATATTGAAGGCATCACTATGGTGATATGAACTAATGGATCATATAAACTTCTTGGAATGCCTGCCACTGGGTAGCAAAGTACTGTGAAGGCAGATTGGATCAGTTGTTCATTACTAATGCAAATATATTTATTTTCCGTCTCTCGCACCCTACCTATCCTGCCCATAACAACTCATAATTTTGTCCTGGAATTGTGTTGTTTTCTAATCTAATTTTTTGGTCTTCCTTTAAACAGATTTGAGGACACATCTCTTTGCAAATTACAGTACTGCAATGTTTCATGTACATTATAGTAAATGCCAACTGTTTACATGATACAAAGCCCTGTCTTGATAAGGACCGAAGGTTCGAAACACGTGTCGACATAAGTGCAATTAATAACAACAAAAAACTCTAAATAAAGATTTCAAAAACCACTAATGTTCATTATCAAAGTCTTTCAAGCGGGCTGGTGCCAACCAGGGGGAACAAAGATTGGACTGTTTTTCAGTTAAGAAGGTATGGGGATCCCTTAGTTCACCCGTGATGCGACAGCCCAACGACTGTTTGATTATGTAATAGTGAGTGCAGAGTGACGTTAGGAACTGGGTTACTAAATGCATACCTCATTTAGATACAGCTCTGAAATAGTGCTACTTGTCATCTGGGTGCTTTTTATCACCCACAGTAAATATCACAGTGAAACAGCTCACTTCAGCCTACGCAGGGAACAGGTGAGATGTGTGTGGGATGGAGGTTGTGGAGGGAACCAGCGAAGCACCACATTCATTGACTGTCATGCCTCTCATAAAATGCCGGGGACCCCCTGAGCCACAGGAGAGATTATTACAAAGACAGCACCAAGCTATAAAAAGTGAATTGATGGCAATGTTGTCCTACCAGGTGATTGGAGGAAAACAACACGACACATTCTCCGCGTGCGCTGGCAGCGGCCAGGGGCAGAGGTGGCTGCGGCTGAGGAGAAGCAATTTGCTGAGTGATGCGCATGAAACTGAATCATTGCTCTGTCCTTGAGTGGGCGGTAGTTCAGGCGCAGCGCGGCGAATGATGTCCAGCCAGCAGTTACAACGCGGGACAGGGCAACAGAACACAAAACTCCGGCATTGTTGTCTTCCAGGGCGGCTGTCAACCACGATCTTTCGTGTTCGAAATACGGGAACGGAATACAGGTCCCACCTTAGGCCTCCATGGCATGCCTTCCATAATACCCACATGTAAGCAGTTGCCTGACGTGCACTTTGACAATTTGAAGTCTAGGCTAAAAGAGAGCAAGCTAACAAGAGTTCACAATTAGGAGTTGTTCAGAATTTCAAGCCCACAAATATATAGATGAAACTATCGAAATGATAAAGTACCCACACATAGTTAAACTTGTCAACACGAGATACATATTGCACTGGTAAATATGATATGATAGTTTATTTATATAGCGCCTATTCACAATGTGTTTCAAAGCACTTTGCACTGCAAACGTACCAGGGCAAATGTCTATGCTCTGCAAAAATACATTTTGCACCGCTCTGTGCATCAGGATGTTTGTTGGCAGTGCAAAGTGGCTTTGCACCAGTGCAAAGTCACGTTGCACCACGCTAAAAGTTCCATGAATTAGGCCCAAAGAATTCAAACATGGAGTTGTTTAAAACAAAGTGTTGACGCAGAAAGAGATCAAAATATCGATCAGCATAAGATTACACGAATCTAGAGTTTATAATAGTTTCAAGGTAAAAAGTGCCCAAGTAAATAGTTCATAAGATCAGCTTTTATGTTGGCTATTTGGGGTGAAAGGAAGTGGAGGATGGAGGAAACAAGCATTGGCAATGCCAACCATATGGGTATTTGTGTATGCATGTGAAAGGCACTCCCATGCATTGCTGTACTGGTATTAACTGGTCATTAATGGTAGCAGCTGCAAAATGGTACAAGTATCTGAGCATCCAGTAGCAGTGCCTGGCAAATGCTTAATACTTATACACAAGCCAAAACTTGTGTCTATGACAATGCTTGTTTTAAACAGGACTTCATTGAAGGACACGCATAGTACTTATAATTCCAATGAAAAAATAAAAAACAGTATCTTGTTGTGCAGTTCACAGTTTAAAAAAAAAAGCCATTTCCACTTCAAGACCCTCATGTTCTCCACACGGCTCATTGGAAGGCCTATCTCAGGTTCCCAGCCTGGGGCTACACTTATTTTATCATAACATGACTGAACACAATTGGAGGATTTAGGATTAAACATAGGGGGATTGATCGTACAGGAAGACTCTCACGCGCACACGTACTAGTGCATGCCCACACACACATCCACATGTACACACAAACAACACACACCCGTACACATAGAGCCCCGATTCATGGAAAAGTGCGCATTTACCCTGCAAAGGCCGTGAGGGCGACAGTGCGTGAGCCTGCGCGCAGAATAAAATATGTGCATCCTTCGTATTCATGGAATTTTCTGTGCAAAGTAACTGTGTACGCAAGTCGCAGCCAGAATGCCACCGACAAGCCCCCACGCAATGCAAAAACAGCCAGAACTGCTACCTTTGCGTGCTCCCCTGGGCGTGAATACATACATTCTTCAAACAGTGTGTGGGGTCCCCTACAAGCGGCCTGCACATCAGGGACCATGCGCGGGATTCCCTGTTACTATTACCTGCACCCCAACAACATGTCTACAATTTTTCGTAACTTGGGTAAAAGTCGTAAAATCTGCAAACGACCCCCGTAAACCATTCCTGCACCACACTACACTGCGTACATACATCACTAAATATGATCGGATCCCCAGCTGCGCACACGCACCCCTAAATCCGACATGCAAACCCACCTCTGCTCAGCAATTCCAATGTGCAAGTGTCTTTAGCCTGCCTTTTGGCGGCGGAGAGATCGAAGGATTTGCGTGGGCATTTCTCAGGCGAGAGATTGCACGATCACATCCATGAATATGCCTTGTTGTGTGCATTTGTGGGCATGCCTGCGGCCCATCCCTCATAGCGACCACTTTTTCCCTTGTTCTTCCTCATTTTGCAAGTTCCACCTCCTATTCCTACCTCTGCGCAGACCTCGCCAACGCTTTGCATGGTGTTTTGTGCGAGGCACTCGAACGCTTGCAGAGATGTGCCGAGCCTGTGCAAAGTTCCTGCATATTTCCTTAAAGTACTGCACAGTCGATTATATGAATCGACAAACGGGTTACACACCTTCCTTTCTTCCCCTGCTGTCCCTCTTGCACCCACCTACTTCTCCCTGGCTATCTTGCATTCTCCTCCTTCCTCCTCTGCCTATCCTCAGGCACCTGCAACACTTCTGCAGTGCGTGTCTCTGACCTGTACCCCTCCACAGAAGTCCTTAAAAGGGGGCAACCTCGGTCTGACCGAGACTTGATTCACGGCCAGCTCTGTCACAAGTTTTGACACTTTCCTTACTGATTGCTACAAGATCCTCTCCGAACCCAGAACCAACCGTCCCAATGGGAGTGTAGCCTTGACCTTCCTATAGTGAATCCCTGCTTCTATCATTCCTCTGCAGGAATACTCCTCCTTTGAATGCCTGGTCTGCAGGCTCTCTAACTCTCCTGTCCTTACTCTCACTGTGGCCACTATCTACAGGCCACTCGGCCAGGTTGTCCCCTTCCTCTCTGAGTGGCTGGACCTCTCCTCCTCCCTGCTCACCTCTACCTCTCAACCTCTCCTCCTTGCAGACCTTAACATCCACCTGGATGCTACCTGCCTTTCTTCAGAACTCTTTCACAACCTCTGTGACTCTCACTATTCCTCCCTCTGGCCTGACTCACTCTGCAGGGCACACTCTGGATGTTCTGATCTCCTCAGACCTCCCCCTCTCCAACTCTCTCACCACTCCTCTCTTCTGGAGTGATCACTTTCTGCTTTCCTCCCACCTCTCTCTCTCTGCCCCTCAGGCCATGCCGACTTCAGCACTGACACCTACCTTCTCGGTCATCCGACCCATAAAACGTGTGTTAGCTGAGGCTTTCACCGCTACTTTCTCTCCTCTTTCTGCACCTTTGGCTTAGTCACACCCTGACACATCCCTATCTAACATTCATCTTTCTATCTCTAACAATCTTGATGTAATTGCCCCTGTCATGAGGATCCGCTTGGAGCCGAAATCCAAGTGCAACTCTTGGTACGACATGGAGCTGGTTACCCTCAAATGCAACTGCAGGGAGGCTGAGAGGAAGTGGAGTGCATCAGGTGCACCCTCTGACAAACTGGCCTGCCACCTGCTCCAAAGGCAATACAGAGTCTCTGTCCTTGACATGAAGAGAGCCCACATCCAAGCCCTTGTCTATGCAGCATCTAACAACCCGGCCAAACTCTTCAAAACTTTCAAGGATCTGGCCAATCCTGCTGCAGTCTCTACCTCTCCTGTTCCCTCCCAGGCCCACTGTACAGCCTTGGCTTCTCATTTCATCACTAAAACTCAGGACATCCTGTCCACCCTCTCTTCCTCTTCATCGCCTCCTCGTCCTCCACTCCTGGCCTGCCGGTAGCTGTCTCTCCTCCTTCCTTCTTTTCCTTTCTCTCGTTCACTCCAGACAACATTTCTAGACAAAGTCTGATCTATAAAAGTCTCATCAAAACAGGTTCTCCCCTGTTTATCCAGAACCATCAAGGACCACATCGATACCCTTGCTCTAGCCTTGGCCGACTTCTGCAATCACTCCTTTGCCACTGGAACTTTCCCCTCCCCCTTAAGAACTCCTTTGTGTACCACCTCCTAAAGAAGACTTCTGTCAATCGGATCCTTCCTCTGCGGCAGACTATCGCCTGATCTCCATCACTCCTTTCCTGGGCAAACTCTTGAAAGATCCATATGGGTCCTGTATGACCGTTGTGTGTTTTTTTTTTCAATAAATACTTTTTTCGTTTTAATAATGACAGCAATGTGGGCTACCGTCTGTCAGTTTAGTGACTGGAACTTTGGAAATGGCGCTGCATTGCGGTTGGCCACTGTGAGCCTCTGGTTCTTTGTATAAACAAGGGAAGAAAAAAAGCATAAAACTGCCGAGCCATTATCTTCGAATTCTGGTCTGTTCCAGCGCACGTAGCTTAGAAACTTCCTGAGCTGCCAGCCTGCAGGAGAGGGGAATTCAGGATGCTGCTTCTGGCTCCCATGCAGTATGTACTTATAAATCGAGCAGAGGAAGGCAGGCCTGGAAATTGTTTACAGCTCTAATTTAGTCATTAATTCTCAGAAGACCGCTTTGAACAAACACTGGCAGGCAAAGCCTGATGGTAAGGCTTGATTATAGCGAGCTCAAAGAGTTCCCACGAAGAGGTGTTTTGGGCGGGCAGGAATGGGTGCGAATGTCCACAGGGATAAGCATGGCAATGGGAAGGCAATGAGTGGGCATATGACCAAACAACACCTACAGGCTGTGTGTCCCTTCTCATGTGTCATTCCTCTGCATCCCTTCTCATATGCCCCATTCCTCCCTATCCGTGCTCAAATGCAATAGTTTCGGCTTATAGGTGATGCAAGTGACACCTAAAAGCCGACACTAAAAAGGGCCCATCACCACCACGCCCACTATAGGGATCATCTTCTTGCATTCCTCTACTTTCTAAGGGCACTAGTTTTCATATATAGTCAATGTTAAGAATAGAAGGTCCCATTGTATTTAATATGGGGTGCTATTTATGCAGCTTTTACTTGTGTTTCAGATGTTTTGGCATGGACCCGAGTAAAGGAAGATAACCTAAAGCTACAAAATTACACAAGAGGTGAAGCCTTGGCTCGCCCTGCCATCCAGATAAGAAGTAATCAGCCGTGGGATAACAATGTTCAACCTCTAATCCCTTATACATACCCACGGACTGGTCACTTCTGTGAGAATCATGGCTTGACACAGTGGGAATTTCATGAACGCACCTGACTTAAGATAGCAGCAGGCTTTTCATTTAGTCCCAAGCTGCCCCACAGCTGTCCTTGAACCCCAGTAGATGTAAAACTTGCACTTTTGTAAATACTGCCTGATGATGAGATAAAGCACCCACATCAAATGAATAATCTGATATTATTTTTAAATTGAATACATTGTAACAATCTTCCACTCCCAAATGGTGGACGAAATACGATTTGCACGTTTTTGAGCCAATTAAAACCCACTAATGATTTGTCATGTGAGATACCAGCATACGTGGCAAAAAATTTAGCAAATGATTTGGTACCATTTTTTAGGACTTTTGTGAATAAGTCTTTACAAGACTCCCAAGTTCCTAAAGCCCTAAAAATACCTCTAATAAAGCCACTCTTAAAAAAAATCCAATTTAGACCCGGAAATAATGAAGAATTACCGACCGGTGGCAAATTTGATGTGGCCAACAGAAATATTGGAAAAAGTGGCTTGTTCCTAATTCCTAGCATTTGTAGACAAGGAAGAACTGTTAAATAACCTGTAGTCGAGTTTTCGGCCAAATCATGGTACAGAGTCAGCTTTGCTGGCCGCACAAGATGATTTGTTAAAGGCGGCGGATGGGGGAAACTCAATAGTATTACTAATGTTGGACACCGTGATCCATAAAATAATGGCTCAACGAATAGGGCAAGTGGCAAAAGCATCCAAAGAAGTGGTGAGATGGTTTGAATCATTTCTTCAAGATAGATCGCATATAGTTATATTGGATGGCTTTATTTCTCAGATGGTTGAGTTGGAATGCGGGGTTCCCCAGGGTTCCTCTTTATCTCCTCTCATTTTTAACTTGTACTTCCGTCCAGTCTTTCGAATATTTAAAAAATATGGTTTGTTGTTTCATTCATATGCAGATGACACACAACTCTATATGGAACTCCAGAATAGTGAGGACACATTCGAAATAATTAATCAGTGTATGGAAGAGCTCAAGGAGTGGATGACTGACAACCACCTACAGCTAAATGCAGCAAAAACAGAAATCATACTATTTGGCCCAAAGAATAAAATACCACAAGAAAGACAACATTTCCCTCCATTGATTCTAGGGGAACAACTGCAGTATACTAAAAAAGTTAAAAACTTAGGTTGTTGGTGGCAGGAAAATTTGGGAAGTGAGAGTCAGGTGGGAGCAAAGGCAAAAGCAGTACACTTTGCATTGCAATCTTTGCAAAGTATACTGCCTTATATCCCAACAGAAGACAGGGCAGCTGTGGTAGGGGCAGTGACTAACCCCCCACCTAGATTACTGTAACAGTCTGCTAGCGGGAATCCTGCAAAAACAGATGGACAGACTGCAAAAAGGCACAGAAAGCAGCAGTTAGAGTAGTTGGGAACCTCAGAAAACTAGATCATGTATCAACTATGCAGAGATCCATCCACTGGTTGAGGGTGGAGGACAAAATCAAGTTTAAGACGGCTTGCCTAGTCTTTAAATGTTTGAAAGGGCATGCACCCACGTATTTGGCTGACGTATTTGGATGACAAGATCACATTATATCACCCTAAAAGGAACCTACGTTCAAAGGAGAAACTCCGGATCTGTACCCCTCGAACTAAATATGTATCAAGAGGAGACAGAAGCTTTGGAGCCTTTGGGCCAAAAGTTTGGAATGAACTCCCACTTGAAATTAGAATGTGCGAAACACTGGATATATTTATTGAAAACCTTCCTATTCAAATAAGGAGGAAAGTAGAAGTACTAGAGTTCTACCTCTGCCCGTACTCTGTAGTCTAACAGTTCAGTAATAGTTAACATCTGCGCCTGAATACGGTTCAGTCTGTCTGGTGCGCTCTAGAAATCTCTCAAAATCAAAAAATCAAACAATTGTCATAGAAACGAAAATAAAAATAAAAATAGTAAAAAATGTTTTCTTCCAGAGGGTGAACATTATAGTAATAATGTAAGAGGGCCAACAAAGCCTCCTCTCTGCTTTGTTTTACATTTAACAGTGCCAACTGTTAGGCTCACCTTGTTTCCAAGGGGGCGCTGGTCCGTCAGGAGGGCTACTTCTGCGGAGGCATCTAGGATTCCCTGCTGCTGATGGTTCCCCTGGCAGAGGAAGGTATATCTGAAATGAGAGGGTCCCCGATAATTTTAAGCCACTGTTGTAGCCTTGGACCTGCCTCCCTTGTTCCCCTGTATGTGATTTCTGTTGTCCGGGATTCTTCTTACCTTCTTTATAGTATCGGCAAGCTCTCCATCCTGCTTAACTCAGCAGGGGTGCTGTATGTCCATTTACTTCACTGGAACTTCATGTGGTGTGAGGTGCCCAGACCTGCTGTGACTCCTCTCAGGTATTTGTTTTAGTTCTTATAAGTCTTTCGTGTATTGTCTTTCTCTGCTCTTTGAACACTTCCACGTTCTTTTCTCGTGTTGTGATTTATGAGTTTTTTCTCTGGCAGTCTTTATCTTACTAATATCTTTCTCCTTTTCCTTTGACAGTTCTTGCTGCGGTACCAACATGTGTGACAGTTGTTGCTGCTGTACCAACATGTGTGACAGTTGTTGCTGCCGTCGTGTTAAGCACTTGATAGGATCGAGTCTTCAATATGCAGTAAGTATGGCTTTTTGTTACGAGCATAAGTGAGTCATTTTCATGTCCACTAACCTTGTTCTTTCTGTTTTACAGGCGCCAGATGCGGAGCCATGTTCTGTACTGGACTGCAGGTGTGGGAGGATGCGGTGCACCTTCCAAATGTGAACTGGCTCAGGTAAGCGTGTGCAAAGATGAAGCAGTCGCTGCAGCGGGCGTTGCTGACTAAGGTAAGCTGGTCCGGGTAGTGAAGATGTCACGGTCGTTGCAGCGGGCATTGCTGACAAAGGTAAGCTGATCCGGGTAAGTAAAGAGGTAGCGGTCATTGCAGTGGGCATTAATGACAAAGGTAAGCTGGTCCAGGTAGTGAAGATGTAGCGGTCGTTGCAGCGGACATAACAGGTAAGTGTGACAAGAATAACTGGTCCGGAGCAGATGGGCCTTGGATGCTGAGCGTCGGTGAGCACGTGCTGCTGCTTGGAAGCAGAACAACGCGAAGCACGGATTGCTGGAAGGGCATGGCTTATACAGACGGCCCTGCCCAAGGATACAGCCGCACCTTGAACACTGGACCGCATGTAGGGGTTTCATCCTGATCTCTACCTGCCATGTTCAATCATCAAGAGTGTTGTACTGAAACACCTGAGCATTTCCTATGGGCCTGGTGACAAAGGCACCAGGACTAGGTCCATGTGGGCCCTTTCCCTTTATTGAAGGAACTTATACCCTGGCCATATTTCCCATATCGTGTCATGACTCCTATTGTTGTCTTGGGGCAACACTGAGTCGTGACACCAACATTATATATTACTTTACACAATCAAATTGTCAATATTGGAATGGACATGGGTTTTGTCAAAAAGGTGCAACTGCTGCATGCTGATTTTCTGCATACTGCATTCTTCCAACCAATGGGCCCACAGGCGAAGGTTATCCCACAAGCAATCAGCCGAGCCAAATTGAAGCTTTCCTTTGTCCAACCCCAAATTATCCAGGATCAGCAAGGCCCCCAGAGGTGTGTGATATGCTCAGAGAACAGACAATATGGCCGTTTGACTTCAGGGGCTCCGCAGACCATCAGCCATTTTTTCCCAAGCATGAGCCAGTGCTGGGACGTGCCTGGATGCCTAAGGCTTTCAGGCATTTCCCAGAACTGGTTGTGGGCCACAGGTGGTCAATGTTCCTGAAGTGGCTCAGTGAGCTAAGTCTGAAGTCCTGCAATGGGGGGGAAGAGGCCACTGGGTCAGGCCAGGCCAGATCCACAGACTACTTTGAGAGGCTGTCCAGATGATGGTGCATGACCGAAGGTAAGGGTTGAAGAAGTAGCCATTGGCAATAACCACGTGACATGGCCAGTGATCACCTTGGGAGGCTTGAAGGGTCCAGGGCATGGCTGAAGTTAATTGTTTGGGCCAAGTGACAACTGGCTAGTATCATGGCTATTATGATTGACTTGGCTTGCTGCTGCATGGGGAAAAGCTGCATGCTATATCTTGGCCAAATGACCACTCACATGGCGACAGGGCATGCCCATTGGCCACTATGGCTAGGAATTGGGGACAGGGCATGGACATAGGCCATACCCCCCACTCGCCAAAGTGACCACTATCAATGACGGCAGGCCATGGCCAGTGACAACTACTGCTAGATTAAGGAAAGCCACAAATAAAAAATAAAAAAAAGCTGCAATGAAAACCCAGAGTCATAACATTTATGTGAATAGATATTCACAACAGAAAAATCACAGTCTTCCACCCATGAAGCAAGTGCCTGGGAACTCCATCTTTCAGGGGCAAAATTCATTCTACGGCAAATTCAAATACAGTGAATTTGGCCAGCAGTCACATGCCATGTGTTCCGCCCCTGGGAAACTTTGCTGGGCAAAGTCAAGCTACATAGGAGACATTCCAGTTTCTATCCAGTTTATATATACTTGAACTACCATTTTGGTTTCGTGCCACATCCTCCCGACTTATAAGAGACACACAAGTTATAACCATGTATTTTTATGTTTGCTTTTATATTTAAATTGCAAGGTACAAAACATATGATAATATATCATTCATCATCATCTTCAGAATGATTGACCCAGTGGTCTTGATACTTACATCAATGTAAAAATGAAAGCATGTTGTGGTGTAATTCTAATAATACTTTAACGACTAGATTCAGCGATAATCTACGCTGCTGAATGTCACGTTACCATGGGCTGAGGTGGCATAAAGAACGTGCTGGAAATAAACTGTTAACGTAAGAAATCAAATTCAAAAATGTTAATGTTAAAGAGCATTTGTAGCGCACACAGTCACCACCGGAGCGGTCCCCTGGCGCTCTGGCGGATCTGAAAAGAGTGTGTGGAGGTGGGGTCGGGGGGTTAGTAGGGTAAAGCGAGAATAGGTAAAGTGAGAGTTCTGATGTCCTGTTCACAGCTTCAGTTCGGTTTGCACGGTTCGCTGAGCTTAGATGCGATTTTGGGGTTGGTACGATTCCCATGTGCTGTTGTGCATTGCTAAGTGTTGTTTGTTTGTTGTTGCAGTGTGGGGTGAAGTGCATTCGGATTGCTGTGTAGAGATGTGGTTGGATAGTTTTGCGTCAGAGAAGTGTATGGGGGAAATTGAGGTAACAGAGTTGGGTTAGTGGGGATATTGTCTTACCTCGTTGCTTTGGTCTTCTGTGCTCATCATCTCTGACAGTCCGGTGTGTCGGATATTATGTGGCAGTTTAATTGACAGGACCAACTTTGGGTGGTGGCTTTCCTCTATAGTTTTCTAGCGGTTTGTGGGCATGAGTGGTTTTTGCTGCTTCCACCTGCCCGGGGGCTAGAGATGATAAAGTAAGTTTAGCGTTTTTTTATTTTTTTGGTCCCTCCCTGTGCTTCTTTTGTTTTGTCCCCCCAGTGCGAAGAAGATTATCATCATCTCATGTGTAATGAATGCAACCAACAGCACTCATATGTCAATACATATCTCAGAGGGATTAAACTACAATGCACTGAAAAGAGCCGATTCCTTTTACACAGTTTCCTGCATTCCTTAGTATGCATTTTCTATACAGTTATAGCCCTTGTTCTTTTTGATGAATTCATATTGGGAGACTTTACATGTGATACATGTATTTGTCTATTTAATTATCTATTGGTGTCTTATAAATCGCCAACCTTGAAAGCCGTCACTGACTAGCGCCCCAAGAGGTAAGGAGGACATGAGAAGAGGAGGGGCAAGAAAGGACTCCTCATTCTTAGCCTTCGATCGTTTAAGAGTATGGGGAAGAGAGCAAAAAAAGAGCCCATGCATTTATGTGTGAACACTATTTAAGTACAAAGGATGGGGAGCAAGAGGAGAGTAAGGAGAGCAAGGGTGCAATGTATGTGAGTGCCAGAGTTAGAGAACGGGAGCTCATAACAATACATGAGGCCTCATCACGAGTTGGGCGGTATCCCCAGTGGGATACCACCCAACTGTATTTGCGTTACCGCCCAACCCTCTGGCGGTATTACTGCCGGATCACGGGTTGGGCGGTAGCTGTAATTCCCCATTGGGACCATTGGTCCCAATGGTGAATTTTCGTCACAATAAGCATGCGCTAATAGCGCGACGCTAATTGCGCCTGAAAATGGGCGTTTTTCCGGCACATTTACCCCCAGCTTCCAGCTGGGGGTTAATGCTGCCAGACTCGAGATTGGGCGGACCCTTAAAGACAGCAATAATAGCATTACCGCAGCATTTAAGGGCTCCCGCCCAACTCGTGATGAGGCCAATGGTCTAAGAACACAGTCACAAGCCAGCAGATCAAACGACTAGTCATGAGGCATTAACGCTACATATATTTTAGCAGATTTTGTGTTTGGAATGTTAGGTCGCTCTTGAGAGCCACTTATAAACAGAAACGGTTGCTTTGGAGTACAGGTAGAGGGGAGATGGCGTGAGAAGGGACAAGCAACCTGTGAGTGTTATTTGGTTATTTACCCGCTAACTGACTGCTCATAGCAATTTTAATCCTTATGGCCATTCTCACACACTGCCCACCCCTCCTTGCCCAAAGCTCTTCCTGCTGGGATCTCTTTGATGTCACTCTATCAAGCAGTTACATCAGGCTTTCAGCAGGTCCGTGTTTTGTCTAAGCACTCTGCTCAGAGCCAGTGATGTAATTGCAGCTGGTAATGTCGACTGGTGTAATAAAAATGTCTTAACCAAGTGTGTCTTCTGCCTCTTGATTTTTATCTCTTCCTTGCACTGAAGTCCTGTTAGAAATACGCACAGACAAACAGTTTTGGTTTCAGATATTAGATAGGCATTTGCCAGGTCCTGCCATCATATGCCTTGGTAAACAAAGCATTTGTCAGCTTATTGCAAGGCAGAACCATTAAATTAGTGCCTAGCAAATGCCTATCCAATGCCCATACAAAAGCCCAAACTATTGCCTTTGCCAATGCTTGTTAATGTAGCACGAGCTTCTTACCTGTCAAGATTCTATTTCTTCAGAACAGCACATATGTTGGTGTATAGCTCTATGAGTGATGGCAAGATTGCTCTGCTGGCCAGATCTTGCCTGCAGCTATCTACCAAACACATTTATTTTTCCTGGCATGAAGCAGGGCGAGTGGAATACAGTCAAATGGATTTTCAAGAGTATTTGGGGGGCAAGCAGTATTTGTGAGTTTTCTTTTTCTGGACACTGACCCATACATTACATGATTAAAGACCTTGTTCACTGCAGCTTAAGCTTTTCTGTATCTTCAGAAATGAGGGCTCTCCTCCCCTGTTAGCATTTTAGGGCCCTCTGCATAACGGCGCCAACATTGTTTGGTAGCATTTCATGGCATCCGTACAAAAGAATGTTTTGTTTTCCTTGAAGCAATTTCCTGTGACTTTGACATTTGGTCAACCTTCTTCGAGTATGGCCTTGATGAAGAGATACACTTTAGCGAAACATCAAACATAATGTTTCTGTCACACAGATCAATGAGCAGCAGTGAACCCATTAACACCCGGCACTGGCCTAGTGCGCGGTGAGGAAGGGAGAAATCAAAAAGCAAATACTGACCAGCCTGGAAAGGAGCATGGGAATGGCAAATGTGCTTCTGTCCATGCTGGCGTGCCCGCAGGCAAGCAACATTGTGGAGCAAGGGTGGCAGGAGAGTATGTAACTGCCACTATGGCGTTGTGCTACCATCAACCCCACCCCAGGAGAGCAGCAAAGATGCAGCCTCACTGCGAAAGAAGGTCGGCATGAGGGGTAAGTGTTCCAGCGATGGCTGCGACTGTGACAAGCACATGGTGTCAATCAACGCAACAGAGCAGGGAAAGCAGATTTTTAAATATAGTGCCAGATTACCCCTTTTTCCCTGCCGGCTGAATGGCTGACAGCTGGGTTAGGTGGGTGCACATGGATTGTACATACGCGTGCTCCATTGTTTACCATAGTGTGTGCCACAATGAAAAGTAGATCAATAGAGGAGTACCCTCATTTTCGAGACTAATGCAAGCATTGCCGCCACGCCCAATAAATACTGTCTGCCAGTTGCCCTTCGCTTTGGGCATTCTCATATGCTTACTAAACGATCGGGAAGCATATTTGCCCACATATGTGAGTCGTCCTTTTTTTTATCAGCGCATGATAAATGCGAGGTTGTGCACAGGGATGGACTAGGAACCAAAAGAGTTCCTGGAAATTATTTTCAAAGTGTCCTCATATTATACATTTTCAGCAAGCCCAACCCTTTTCCTATGAGAACATTTTGGAAATAAAAAAGTTTGCCACACAAAAGAGGCCCTGGGTGCAGAGGCCTACTGGGAACTCTCCAGAGTTCCTGATAGACCAGTCCACCAGGGATGCCATTTCACCAAAATGGCAAGGGTAAATGAAGTGGCATCACACGACCCTTGACCTCTGATGACACCAAAGGAAGTGATGTCATTTGACCCCACCCCAAAGTGACATCACAGGAAGCGATGGAACTCAACCTTTCACCCCCTGACAAAACAGGAAGCGGCACCACATAACATTGTTTCTGAGTACACTAGGAAAAATGTGGTAATAATATCACTGTAAAGTGATATACATTTCATACTTGAATGGATCACCATATGGATCGTTAATATCAGTGCGTATAGGCCCTTATTACTAAATCACTGTGAATGCAAGCAGACGTCCAACGCCAAACGATAATGATGTGTTTATTATATAGCACTTATGCTTAAGGGCGTCATATAGAACAATTATACATACAATATCACCCAACCCGTGTTGGTACTCATATGTCAATCTCAGCAGGATGAAAGGCTGATTTGACCTTGCTGGGAGTTGAACCTGCACATCACAACCACATTGCAGCAGTCAGCGCTCAACTCACTGAACTAGCTTGCCGGCTATAGCTATCCGAAAACCGGTCACTCCAGAAACAAAGAGCCACATGATGCTGGCCACAGCCCATGAGCCTCAATGTAAAAATGTTTTCCTGATTTATTTTTTAGGGGTACTAAGGGAGATCACAGGGTTAGCAAGGGAGACCTCAGGGGTCGCACTTGGGACCTGTGGCGACCCCTAAGTGACGTCCATGCAGTCCACACCTGGCTGTGCTCCCATAAACAGTCACTTTCGCTCTCTGGGTCAAAACGTGACATCAACACTTTTGAATTGGTAATAGCTAAAACCAGAGTCCCCTTCGTGCAGAGCCAATCGTGCATATGTTCTAATGTGTCTTTTTTTTGCACATGCCCAATTCCCCCCCCCCCCCCCACACACACCCTGTCAGTCTCTCTCTCAAACAAGCTCTAAAAGCATGTCTGAGCCACTTGTATTTTAGGATTAATGGCCGATCCAGCTCAAATCAGATTAAAACCTGTATAACAAAACGTCTTCACATTGAATAAAATGCATAGTACGCAACCTGACTCAACTTTTGTTTAACTCATTCCTTTAGTTATTCTTTGTTTTTATTTTAGTTTCTTTTAATGCTTTTTGAGGGTGTTCTGCCATGTGATCATTATTCAGATTGAAATCAGTTCGACCTGATTTGAATCAATAGGTGCTGAAGGTTCAAATTGGTTCGAACTAATTAGAATCACAAACGAAACAAAATAAACATTTTAAGTCAGCACTGAATAGGCATGAGTTATTCGAACAGATGTTAACTATGACTTCCAATATTCAAACCGTGTTTGACTCTAGAACTGTAAGACCCATCCTTAGTTTAGGAATCAGTAATTGAGACACATCTTGGAGTACAGAAAGCAACACCAATATTGCTAACAATATTTTTGTGTTTGCTGACACTGACTTTTAAATTGTTTCTATATTCTTTTTGATTTGTACATGTGTTCGAAAACAAGCAACATATCATAACAAAAAAATCCAAGAGATTGCCACACACTGCTTGTCATTTCACCATTTCACAAAGAATACATTTTCCATTTCTTGCCCAGAGAAACACCAAGTTATGTTCAGTAATATATTGCTGTAATTTTGCCTGATTAAGCAATAAACCCAGAGGGGGGATGAGGGGGCATTACCACCTCAGGTAATGACCCGGGCCCCTTAACGAAGGCCCCAGGGCATTACCTGATGCAGTAATTCCCCACTACAATGGGCTTATTGCTATTTGTACCCTGGCCCGTTAGACCCGGGTACTAATAGTGTGTTTTTTTGCTTGCAAAACTCTCTGACGTTTAAAAATTGGAAAAAAAAATGTGGTCACCACGGAACAAGAAACCAAGTACCTTCTCGCTTTTCATGGCAGCCACTTAAAACTGAATAAAAAGTAAACCAAGAAGATGGTCGCCATGGAACAGGAGAAGGGACTACACGCAGCCCATTCTCCCTTTCCATGGAGGCTATTAAAAAGATTTTTAAAAAGTAAACTAAAAAATGGCCACCATGGAACGGGAGAAGGGACTACAGGTAGTCCATTCTCACTTTCCATGGTGGCATGTCACAGATCGGGAGTGGACGTGCTAGGGACCGAATTGTACCCTGTGCGTCTCCTCCCTAAAAAAGGAACAGAATGGAGACAGTAAGTGAGATGAGAGGGGTAGAGAGGGAAATCTGTTGAAAAGTGTGCTGGCAGACGCAAGGGGTGGGGCACTTACATTGTAACCCAGAGGGGAGATGGCAGCCTCCAGCCATTAGGAGTCTCAGAGCGGCAGAATTACTGCATGGTAATGTCCCATTCCGAGCATCCCCATTGAATGGGTGGTCGAAGCCACGGCCCGGCCAGGTATTAATATGTTTAAATACATCAGAAACGTTCTGTCTTCTGACCTAACTGCCCATCTAACTACATCGCTCGCCACCATCTCTGATGCTTGCTGGCGGGCTCCTAATTGTAACTTGATGTACATAAGATATGGGCTTAAGATGCTCTTGAAATGTCTCAGAGCACCACCATTGCCTAGGATATCGATCATTTGAAAAACCTGCAATCCCCAATGTATCCCTTATTCCAAAGTCAGAATACAACTTAGGACCCTGCACAGTATCCCCCTTCCCACCTTCTTGAAGGTCCTACTCCCAAGACAGGTCAACGTTGTGTGAAAAAGTAAATCTGTGGAATCATAATTTCCACAGCAAGCCATTTAAATAATTTAGTACCTTAAGTTCAGTAGGTAATAACACACTATCAGTAAAACCATACATTTATGACCACTTCCCTAGGGCTTGTGAGGGCATGCTGTCAACCATAGTTTTATATTGATCCAAGGGTGTGGGTGGAGGTGTGATCATTTGGCTCTGTGCAGTCTTGTCAGACAGCTCTCAAGCCATCTCGATACCACAGTTTCTTTCCTCCTCTCATCCCCTGATCTGTTCAATATGTATGTACAACCCCTAGATACTATGATTGCTTCTTTTGGAGTCAATATGTATACCTGTGCACTTGACACCCACTCCTTGACCACCTGGGCAAGGAGCTGAGTGGCAGCACCTCATACTTGCAATCCTATATGCCTGCCATTTCTCACTGGATGGGCAGGAACCCCCTCAGCCAAAACTGAGGAGAAAATATTCAGAGATCATTGCAAACCATAAGGTTCCTCTCTTTGGCCCCTTAACCTTGGTAACTGCACTTAAACAAACATGGAGTTCAAAGTACTGGGTTGCAAGTTGAGATCCATTCCTGCAGTTGGAGCTGATGGTTAATTATTTGGCAGATAGTCCTCTTTCCCATACCCTCTGTGGCACTTAAACAGCTCATCTAGACTTTTTGTATTCCTTCTAAAATGATCTTCCTTCTATTCACCTTAGGTATCATTAGATTCAGTAGAACTTTGCATTCCACCGCATTTGTGGCATCCACTGATTTTACCATATGTCATCCTTTCTTGATGAACTTCATTGGCTACCCATTAAAGAGAGATGGTAGTTTAACCCCTTAACTGCTGAGGGTTTTACCTCCCAGTGCTGAGCCCTTTTTTTGAGATTTCGGTATGTTGCAGTGAATCCCTTGTAATGTATTTGTTATAAGCGATATCTCAGCCAAATTAGGCCCCTTTTCTTCTCGCATTTTTCACTGGGAAACCACCAACACACGCCAGCAACAACACATGTCCTATCTTCCCACATTCCCAAAGTTGTCCTGACAAGATAGGTACCTCACATGTGCCTGTGCACTTTCCTGGGCGCAAAGGGAAAAGACAAAACCAATGGTACACCAAAGGGCATGGGAAGAGGACATTCTTACGGTATTTGGTATTGTGGACAACCCACAGATTGTATGGTATTGTTACCCTGGGTTGTCACAGCAAGCAGGGAAAACAGGGAACTCCACATATATCTGAAACAGTGACACCTGGGGAAATCCAAAGAGGTCAGACTTTAACTAATCGCTCTAGAATGTTTTTAGCCACAAGGCCCGGCAAACTTCAAAAAGTGGAGAAAAAAGGAACATTTTCAGACATTTGCCACCAGGAAACCACCAAAACATGACAGCAAGAACACATGTCCTACCTTCCCGTGCTTCAACAGATTTTCAGATGAAAACTGTAGCGAACATGTGTGGGTCCACTTACCTGGGCACAAAGGGAAAATGCTAAACCACTGGTACATCAAACGCCTTGGGGAAGACTGGATTTTGCCATCTCGGCAACCCACAGATTTGGGCCTAGGGTGTCGCATCCACCAAGGAAAACAGGGAACCCCATACATTTCTGAAAAAAAGACATGCGGGGAATCCAAAGGGGTCTGACTTTTGCCAATCGCCCTAGATTGTATTACCCAAAGGTGCTGGCAAACACCAAAAAGTGGCCAAAAAAACACAATTTCAGATTCATTTGCCACCAGAAAACTAATGAAACACACCGGCAACAACACATGTCCTACCTTCCCACAGTTGTCCCGACAATAACAGCAGTTCACATGTGTCAGTGCACTTACCTGGGCGCAAAGGGAAACGGCTAAACCACTGGTACACAAAAGGGCCTAGGAAGAGGACATTCTTAGGTTATTTGCTGTTGTGGAAAACCCACAGATTTCGTCCTCAGGTGACACAGCCACCATGGAAAATGGGGAACCCCATACATTTCTGAAAAGAAGACCCCCCAGATGAATTCAAAGAGGTCTGACTTGCACCAATCGCCCCAGAATGTATTAACCAAAAGGCACAGGAAACTCCAAAAAGTGCAGAAAAAAACACAATTTCCAGACATTTGCCACGAGGAAACCACTGAAACACGCCAGCAACAACACATGTCCTACCTTCCCATGTTCCCACAGGTGTTCTGACAAAGTACCTCACATGTCTCAGTGCAACTACCTGGGAGCAACAGGAAAAGTCTAAACCAGTTGTACACCAAATGGTCTAGAAAGAGGACACTCTTATGGTATTTGGTGTTGTGGACAACCCACGGATTTGGGCCTGGGATGTCGCAGCCACCAAGGAAAACAGGAAACTCCATATATTTCTGAAAAGATGACACCCGGGGAAATCAAAAGAGGTTTGACTTTCGCGAATCGCCCTAGAATGTATTACCCACAAGGCCTGGCAAACTCCAGAAAGTGGAGAAAAAAACACAGTTTTCAAAACACACAAGCAATATCACATGTCCTACTGAACCGGGACAGCCACCCAGCCCTTTAAGACGAGGTAGCAATACTTTGAGATGAATGGGGATGCAGAAGATACTCAAACATCAATAATCAAAAAGACTCAGGAACTTGGCAAAGTTGACTGTTTTAATATCAATTATCTAAAACAGGGAGTACAACGGACCTTAACGGACGTCTCATTGCATAGTGTCTCAATGCATTTAATAAAAAACATTCTTTATATAGCAAAAACTTGTCATTGTTGACATTAACCTACATATCTGCGAACGTCATCCTACGTGGCAAACTACAAAAACCTAGTGGAAAATGTGATAGGCTTAAGGGGAACATCTAAATATACATTCCATACTATTGTAAGAAAGTGATAGGCTCCTTAACATCAGGTGGGGGAACTAAGCCATCTCCTCAAATAGGTCACTATGAACATCACTAAGTACACAACGTCCCATTGGTTACACAAACTATAGGGCCCTTAATTACACTTCCCCTACAATTGGTTGGCATTCTTACATCCGTCAGTACTTTTCCACCCATGTTAGCAGCACACAGGCTGGACTTCCAGGTGCTGGTGAGCTGGTCATAACCATAGCTTCCCACCAATTAGCATATCATCTATCACCACCTCAGTGGTCTGCACCTCAATTAAGCCTTTGAACTTGGGCTTGGAAATGGTCCTTGCTCTGGGGAAAACAGGGGAGTAGAGACACACTCTGTCCTTCTGCGTAGGTGTGGATCGTCATGTTTGTCCAACTTCATCCATCCACGTGACTGAAGACCACAAATTTGAGTTCTGGTGCATTTAAAATACTATTTTTATATGAACCTCTGACGTCTTCCTTGTTTTTGTCCGTGCCTTCTGAACAGGAGTTTCATTCTTTCACATGATTGTTTTATGAACCTCTGACGTCTTCCTTGTTTTTGTCCGTGCCTTCTGAACAGGAGTTTCATTCTTTCACACGATTGTAACTAATGTCTGCTCATCCCAGTCCGATAAGACCTTGGCTTGTTGGGGCTGATCCATCCTCGCCTTTCTGAGATTCACTTCTGTATTCAATTGTTTTTCCAACTGAAACACAGTGGAAAAGGCCTTGCTTCTCTGGTTTAGCTCTTCTATAACACGTAGTGGAAACAACCATTCTTTATTTTATTCCTATATATGTATACGTTCATGCTTACCACAATCTTTTCACTACAAAGCTCGCCTCAAGAATACTTCATCTGCTTAAGTTTCTTTTCATCTGTACACATGTAAAATAACTCAATATATTCATTGTTTCTGTAGCATAAGTTTCTCCATCTCGAGCCCGAGATTTCACTTATCTTTAATACTTTCTTTATGCCTTATAGAATATCTACATTCTCTTGTCTCTGAATCTCTTCCATGTACATTGGTCTGGCTTTGTGGGTTGTCACCAATCTGATCTTTCATTTATTGGTCCTGCTTCTTTTCGGATTTCATTCAAATGGCCACCATACTGTCTCGTATGCAGATATGGCTTTCTTAATGGGAACCTCCTTGCTTCCAGGATTCTCCTTGGTATCGGTACTTTCACTCGTACTGCACGTGTCGAACACTCTGGTTCCCAACATATAGGCAATGTGGGTGAGATGCTTGAGGTGAGGGTGCTTGGCTCCTTCTCTGCACTCCCCCCTCTGGGTGATTCATCAACCACTCTCCCACCATCCTTCACATCTAAACATCCTTTTCTGAAGAAATGCTTCTTTGGAACCCATATGTTGATTACTCCTTTAAGGCATCCAGCTGATTTCACATGTTCATCCTTGTTCCAAGAGATGAGCATGCACTGTCCACTTGTCCTCAATAGATCCATCTTCCCACATACTACTTAGAGTTCTTCGGATACAGGAATTTCATTCCCTCAGGTGCATGGATGCTGGCCTTCACAAAATCTCTGATTTCTTCATCTATTAACTCTTTGGTCTTCCATCCTGATTCAACATCAATCATGATCTTCATCCCTATGGCTTTCGTTGCTGTCTTCTTGCATTGTGAAATTATTATCCTAACCACACAGAATCCAAGCAATATCATCACTATCGGGGCTCCAAGAAACTTGAAAATATCTGCCATCCATTGTGGAACATAAGAAATGAGCGCTCCAAACCAGTTATAATCAGCAATGTCTTCCACTTCGTCCACCGTTTGGACGTGCAGCTTCGTCAGCATCTCTGTGGCCTCTGTCAAGGTGCCATTCTCAGCATCATGAGAAGGTATAAATGTGCAACATGATTCTCCAACATTGCATATTTATTCTGAAGAGTCATCAATGGCATGGCTCTCAGCTCTTCCCTGATAGCATTGAATCCCTTTATGGTAGTGTTGATTGTCTGCAACAGCTCCCAATTTGCAGCTATTTATTATTTGCTACAACCTGGATACTCGGGATAAAGATCAATGAGTATTTTGACAAAGTCTGGCAGAACAGTCTGTGTTCATATGGAATGGAATCAAAGGCTTCTATTGACTTGGCTGAGAAATAGTTCTCTCTCTTTAGCTCCAGAGATGTCTCCTTCCTCAGGTGAGCATCTGCTTTAGGAAAGCTGCCAATGTTTAAGTCACTTTTAGGAATCACCAATGCTGGAACAGGGATGTTTAGCATGGAACATCATCCTCCCCAGTCTTTTGGCAGCTTCATATAAGCTCTGGATACACATGCCCAGTAGTGATCCATGATCACTGCTGTCCCAATGTTCTTCGCTTGTACCTTAAAGATTCTACCACAGTTCTGGTTCTCTCCAACTTTTCGTGTTCCTTTGTTTCTGAAGCACAGCTTGGCACTTTCCAAAGGCACTATCTGCAAAGGTCCTCCTTTACCTCGACCCATGTCACTAGTTTAGCAAGTTTCTACAGATAACCACCCTTTCTTCCCAACCGTCTGGTGAAAGCACTGATCCCCAGATCTGCATTTGGCCTCTGTTTTTCCATTTACAAACATATTCTTTAGATTCCTGGACTCCAGTCTTCCGTTCACTTCCCATCTGTTTCCAGCTCCCTTTACTCAAGGTTTCTCATATCTGATCACATGAATCCTTGTATGTGCTCCCAGCCTTGTCTTTGTATCTTGGACATAATCATCTTCTTCTGGATCTTTGCATTCAGTTGCCAATTTGAGATAGGCTATCTGGCCCATGAACTGACCCCTTGTACGGCAGAATGCAATGTGTGATAAACAATGTGCTGTCAGGACGTCAATTTCAATGGCTATGAAGATCTTAGACTTTCCCATACTATAAGGCAGGAGTGCACATACAAAGCATTCCTTCTTTGAGGTCTCCTTCCCACTTCTTTCATATGCTGATACCATATGTTATTCCTCAAGTGTGCTGTACTATCCAGGTAGTCATTTAACTCATGATCATCCTCACTAGCACTTCTCTTAGGTCTCATTTTTTCTTATACATTTCTATGATCATCTCATGAAGTATGTCAGAATAATTCCTTCTTACTGGACCAATCATAGGAACATTTGTCAATAAATTTGGTCTTTTTACTTGTGCTACTTGCGTAGGTTTGCTCCTAGGGGATCCTTTCTCAATTTGGATCAAAATAGTAAGCATCGTGCACTGTACGTGAGAGAAGTATCACTGTAAACAAAATGCATGTATAAATGACGTATTGGTAGGCCCACTTCTTACAACAATAGCTTCTTGCACATCGTGGAAGTCTCTCGTTGTTGGCCACGACATTATTACTGTTGACGTTGCCCATTCTTAATCTTTTTTAAGGAAGGAAAAATCTACTTTTATTCGGGCTACTTCATGCAATACTCTGGCAATATCTTAATCTCCTCAACAAGTTCTTAAAACGGACGGCTGATTTCAGGACTATTAACAGGGTTCCTGATGTATAGAAAAGAGTCGTCCATTCCCAAACAAAATGTGGATGTCTCTCCAGCAAGAAGTAGAAGACTACAGATAGTAGGCTCTGGATCTCTTCCGCCAAAAGTCTCATTCAGGACGTTCTCAATGTTCGCTCACAATATAAACTAAGTTGCTCTATTATATCACATAGCAATTTGTTAAGTGCCACTGTATTCCTCTGATCTCTCAAAAAGGTGCGAACATCAGTTTGTCTTCCAACAAGATGTGGGCATTCCTCAATCAGGTAGTGAAAAACGAACCCTACTAGTCTATGAGCATTTTCATCATTTAGGGGCATTTGTGTTTTCTCCACTGTACTCAGGAAGCTGGAGAACTTGCTCTATTATGACTGCGAGCAATCTTCTCATGATTGGGCCATTTTTAGGATCTTGCAGAAACATATGAATGTTAGTAGTTCTCCCAACCAATGAAGGGCATGAACAAACAATGTAGAGAAAAATAGCAAGGATGATCCGATGAATGTTGTCATTAGGCACCACCATGTGCGCCTTTCAAGAGAAACTCAGTGAAAAAGGAATCGGGGTACTGTTCTCTCTTCCAGTCATCAAAAAGTTAATCCAGATCTGGCATTCTTTCCTTCCCAATAAAGACTTAAAAATGGCTCAGTCCAATGTTTAGCAAGCTCCTGTGGCTCAAGAACATATAGCCTTCTTTCACTCCCTTTTTAGCAGCTTAAAAGAGTGTCCCGAAACAAGCCACAGTCCAAAGAATTCTGTATCTGTTTATTTGACAATTTCTCCATCCGTCTTCCTCGTCATGGATCTCGTCTGCACATTCTGAGGTTCTTCCCCGCTGCTTGCTTCGATTAGGGTGGGGATGAAGGGGGTTCTCCAGCGTAGATCTTTACGTCTCCAAGAAATATCCATGCACGTCTTGCTAGCACTTTCACTGCTGACGACGTTACGTCATCCACGATGAATGGGCTGTTAAAGCGTGGCTCGTGCCATTTATCCGTAAAGTTCCTGATTAGGATCTGATCACTGGGGAAAAAATTGGGAAGACGTAATTCTTTAGATCCATTTGTTGAATTGTCTCCATCTGTGTTCTGAGCCCCACACCCCTTCCGTTTGAGCAGACCTGAAATAACAGAGATTCTTGTAGTCATACATGTTAAGTAATCACGTAACTCCTTTCCTAACAATTCTGCTGTCGTCTGGGCATCTCTTCTATTTCTAGACAGAGGTGTGAGGGGTGTCCTCATCTGCCTCCCTGTCACTATTTCATGGGGTGTAAAATGGTGGTCGGAACCTGCTTGATTTCTCAACGCATACAATGCCAGTGGTAGGCAATGTAACCATCCTTTGTTCAAGGTAAGCTTCAATTTGGCTATTCTTTCTTTAACCAGTCCATTGAGTCTCTCACAGCCTCTGTTCACTTGTGGGTGATAAGCCACTGAAAACTTGTGCTTTATGCTAAGCAACAAGCTTATCTGTTCAAAGACTTCATTAACAAAATTAGGGCCATTATCTGATCTTAATACTTCACATCTTCCCCATCTGGGAAATACTTCTCATACTAAAAATGTTGCTGTCTACATAGTCGATATGTAAATGCTGAAAGGGACCATTAGGTCTCGGGATACCTCCTCTACCTGTATGCAGTGTGTGCCCAGCAGTACACTTTTGACATACAATGCAGTTTACTACATAAAATGCAACATGTTCTAATACATTCAGAACAAACCATTCCTCTGCAATGGTCGCTGCCAGACTTTCTCAAGTGGCATGTGCAGGGTAGTGTAGCTGTTCCAACGCCACCCTTAATAAGGCTATAGGCATCACTGGTTTACCAGTGCTCTCCAGTCACCACACTGATTCAGAAGGAGTTAACGAACACATCCTCCACGTACAGAGGTCTTTCTCATCCTGCAGCACTTCCCTATGAATTTGCATTAACTCAGTTTTAGACAAATTGTTATAACAATCAGGCACACTCACATCACTACCATACATCTTTCACATAAGGCGTATCAAACTTCATAATATTTTCTGAACATGCAACATGTTTCGCTTCCTCGTCTGCAGCTTGATTTCCACGTGAGATAATGTCTGCCCTTTTAGTGTGAGCTGTGCATTTAACGACTGCCATTGCTAATGGGAGTTGTAGTGCTCTAATAAGCCTGTACAATAAGGTGCATTTTGTTGCACTGGAGTGCCATCTGCTCAGAGGTAGCCCCTCCTTTTCCAACGTGCTAACCCTGCGTGTACCATCTCTGTCATGTAGGTGGAGTCACTGTACACAACTACTTCCTGGTCTGTGTGATTCTCGAGTGTGACAATCAGCGCCACTAATTCTGAAGCTTGTACCAAAGATTGAGACGGTAGTCATGCACTTATCAATACTTCAAACTCTCCATTAACCTTGTGCTTCCCCACAGCGGCACCTGTATATCTCTGTCCATCATTCTGATCGATTCTAGAAGAACCGTCAATAAAGAGAATCTACCCAGCTTTCAAAGTATTTTCCTTTAACCTCGGAATCTCATCATAGAATTCCTTATAGTTTGAGCAATCATGTGCATGCACGTTTTATGCCAATGGTTCTGCTATAAACATGGCAGAGTTCATTATTCTGCATCCGACTATTTTAATCGCTGGATTCGATATGACTACCTCGTAGACAGAAGCCCTTTGAGAAGTCAACATACCTTTCAGTTTTTTGAAAATGGCATAGAAAGCATGTTCAACAAATAACTATTACTATGCTAGCAGCTTTTTTAATGGTGAATGCGGCGGCTGCCAAAGATTGTTCACAGAGAACATGACCTCTCATTACTGGGACCATATTCCCACTATAATATGCTAGAGGCTTGTACCCCAACGTGGTTCTATGTGTAAGTACCACGAACATTACTGTGCCAGTCATTTGTGAAAATATGAAGAATTCCTCAGCATAATTGGGAATCCCTAAAACTGGAGGCGTACAAATTGCTTTGTTCAACTCATGAAAGCCTTCCTCCATTTTCTCAGTCCCGCCTGCACCAAGGGCCTTAAATATGAACTGCGATCAAAAACCCATACTCTCATTTAATTGCATAGTCCAACAAAATCTTTGCATGTGATTTATCGTATGTGGCTTTGTTGTTTTCAAAATAGCCTCATCTCTCTCAGAAGTAACTTTCTTTCCTTCATGCAAAATTAACTGACCTATATACAACACTCCCTCTTGTAAATACTGCAAATTCACCTTATCTACTTTGTAACCTTCCTCTGCAAGTATAATCAGCTGAACTGAGTAATGTCTGCACTCTTCCTCTGAGGTACTGCAGACCAATATGTCATCTATGTATTGCAACACAACACTTTGCAAATCTATATTGTTTAAGTCTATCTGCAGGACTCTATTGAAAATCAATGGAGACTCACAGTACCCTTGAGGCAATCTCATGCTTTTTAACTTAGTCTAATGAAATGTAAATGACATCTGATCTTGAGACTCCTTATGCAATGGTATTGGAAAAATGCATTTTTCAAGTCAATCACTGTGAAATATCGTGCCTCAACAGGGATACTACATAAGATTGTCACAGGATGAGGAACTAGTGGGAACTCAGCCTCTACACTACAATCACGTTAACCGGGCCTAAATCCTGAATTAGACACCACAACGCCCCCTTAGATTTTTTGATAGGGTACACTGACATATTACATGGTGACTCTGACGTCACTACCATACCTTGTTCCATCATGGCGGATATCATCTTAAAAATACTTTTGTCTGCCTCTCGAGACATGGGATACTGTCGTGCTCAAGGTAAAATTGCTTCTGCTTTCAATTTAATCTTAGCTTCTCCACCTCCTTTCAATAGGCCTACATCATAGGGGCCTGTTGTCCATAATGAAGCTGGCACCTTTGCTATATCTTCATCGGAAAAACTCAGGACGTTTCAATGCTACCATCATTTTCTGGGAACCTCACGTTTGATTGCTCTCAACTTATAAGTAATACTCATTTCAAATACTACTTCGACATCTGACGGATTGTCTCTAAACATATCCTCGTCAGTGACGTGAGCCAATCTATAACCTTCCCCAATGTCAATCACTGTACACCATTGTCTTCCTTCATAATCAGTTCCATCAAGCAAATCCATTTCTCCTCACAATATGGCTGCTTTTAATTCTAAGGGAAAGACTCATCCTCCCTCTACATCCATAGGTATCCTTGGCCTAAATAAAAACTCATCAGGTATCTTCACCGTTTTACCCACTAAACCTGGTAGCCATGTTAACAAAATATGTACCCCATAGTAAAAAACCTCTGGCTCAAGCGGTGTTCCTCGTATGGCCATTTGTCCTGTGAATGCCACAATAAATTCACTCACGTTTAAATAATGCATTCCTGGCATTGAACATACTGTGCCTTCATCAGTGAAAGAAATCGTTATGTTCATTAAATCTGGACCTAGTATATTGACAGGCGTCTGTCTTGAATATAATAATGGTACAGACATGTTGCATTCTCCTATAGACAATGGACATTTTTCAGTAAAACAAACTCTACTTGTAGCTCCTGTGAAACCTTAAGAATTCATGACATTCCCAGATAATGTAAATTTCCCCTCTTGTATACATGAGCGTGTTGTCCCTGTGTCTACTAAAAAAGAAAAAGATGTGCCCCCTATAGTGACGTCAAACCTTGGTTACTCTTGAGGATTGGGCATTACTGATAGTATCGAACACATCAAGTGGGTACATGCTTATTCCCATACCTGTGAAAGGATTTCCTCCTTCGACAGTGACACCCCCTATCCTAGGAGTCATTAACTGTCCTGTGCTTGTGCCCTGCTATATCTGCATGGGTGAATGCTGTGACTGCACTTGCGGCGGATTAACTATTGTCTGCTGTGTTTGCAAACCTGATTGCATTCTCAACGCTTGTGTTTGCTGCACTGTCTGATTTTGGGCAAAACCCTCTCCATTCTGTTGAGTGTATGCAGGCAGGTATGTGGTCCACCCCTCTTGAGAATTGCCCATTTTGCATGACTCCTTGGCTTCTACACATGCGTGCAAGGTGTCCTGACATACCACATGTCCAACATAAAGGAGTTCTCCCGATTTGCCCTTCCTGCACGACTTGACTATCATTCTGAGTGTTTTGAAACCCACCCTGCTTATTCTGGAAATTTCCTTGATTATTGTGGAAGCCTCCTTGATTATTCTGGAAGCCTCTTCCTCAGAAACCTCCCCTACCTTGTGGTACAAATACATTATTATTTTGATTGTACTGCCCTTGGTTGTTCACCTCTGGCATGCCTGCAGCTTGCTGCAAACCTGACCCTTCTCCACTAGTCAACATCGCCCCTTCTATGGCGTATTTTGACAATTATATCTGCACTCACTTAGCTTCGTCACCTTTCCTAGCGTCATCTTTTTTTCGATTCTTCTCTTGCAATAATCTGCAATAGTGGGCAATGGTCAACTGTATCTCCGAGGATACTCAGAGCACCTGTGAAATTCGGCATGGAGCTGCCACCAGCCCAAATCCTGCTCTGTGGGTCACACACAGGTGCCCAAAAACATGCACTAGGTGCACAGTATTGTACCCCCACCTATGCAATACTATAAGTGTATCCCAAGGGTCTCTGCTCAACACAACTAAAAGAGTAAGAGCTGCACTGCCAGGAGTCCCAACTGGACCCCTGGGCAGAAAACAATACAAAACACACATGAAAAAAGACTACAGAACAAGGACAGGGAGGCCCTGTCTCTCCAATGCATTTCAAGCATCACAGTGAACCCATGTATCCAAGACACTATACCCTTTAAGATGAGGTAGCAATATTTTGGGATGAATGGGGAGGCAGAATATACTCAAACATTAATAATCAGACTGACTCAGGAAGTTGGCAAAAGTAAGTTTGTTTTATTTGCAATTGTCTAAAACAGGGAGTAAAACGAACATCAGCGAACATCTGCTTGATCTTCACACTCAGCGTGTTTCATAAAAAATGCAGCCTTTATAGTAAAATATCATCATCATGGATGTCAATCTACGTGGCAAACTACAAAATCCTACTTGGGGATGTGATAGGCATACAGGGACCAACTAACCATACGTTCCATAATGACGGGGTTTGTGATTGGGTCACCAACATCAGGTAGGCAACTAAACCCTGAGAATAAAAGGGAGTATAGGCATACCTTGTCTCTTGGATTCGATGCAGCTCAATCCAGTATCTTTTTTCATCCGACCATGTGACTGCAGACCATGTTTCAGAGTTTCTCAGTATTTAAAATACTATCAAATGATGAACCTCTGACGTCTTTAATGTTCTTGCTCCTCACCTCAGACAGGAGTTTTTTCTTTTCACACATTCTGTAGCTACTGCATGAACGTTGAGGCTCACAGTGGCCTTGACTTCCTGGTCCTGGGCCAGCCAAGCATTTCTTGAATTCACCTCCGCCATTAAGTTGTTTTCCAACTATGCTACACGGAAAAAGCCTTTCTTTTCACTGGGTCCAGACGCTCCTAAAGTGCATTGTGGAATCATCCATAGGCCATATATTCCTATGCATATACATTTGGTGCATTGCTGCAATGTAATCACTACATAGCCAGCCTTAAGAATCCTTTGTCTGCTTGCGTTACTGTGTCATACAATTCTAAAATGATTTGCTTTTTCTTCATTATTTCTGTAGCATGAGCATCTTCACCACGAGCCAGAAATGTTGCTCATCCTTAACCCCTCCTCCTTAGATCCTATGGAATGTCTATGGTATTCAGCCTCTTCTCTCTTTTCTGGATGTATCAGCTTGGTTTTGCATGAAGTCACCAATCTTCTCTTTTGCTAATTTTTTACACTTCCTCCGGGATTTCATTGAAATGGCCATCATGTTGTTGTGAGTGCATGTATGACTTCCTCAATGGGCATCTTACCTTCAAGATTCTTTTCAGTATAGGCATTTTCACTGCTACTGCATGTGTCTCGCACTCTGGCTCCCAACATATGGGCAGTATGGGGGTAGAGCTTTGAGTGGGGGTACTTCGATCCATCTGTACAAAGGAAAATGGGGAACTACATACATTTCTGAAAAGACACCCGGGGGAATCCAAAGAGGTCTGACTTTTGCAAACCACCCCAGAATTTTTTACCCACAATGCATGGCAAACTCCAAAAAGTGGAGAAAAAAATAATATTCAGACATTTGCCACCAGGAAACTACCAAAACACGATGGCAACAACGCATGTCCTACTTCCCTCATTCCTACAGGTGTCCCGACAAAAGCGGTATCTCACATGTGTCGGTGCACTTAACTGGGCACAAAAAAGGAAAAGGCTAAACCACTAGTACACCAAAGGGCCTAGGAAGAGGATATGCTTACATTATTTGGTGTTGTGGACAATCCACAGATTTGGGACAGTGGTGTTGCAGCCACCAAGGAAAATGGGCAACCCCATACATTTCTGAAAAGAAGACACCCGGGGGAATCCGAAGCGGTCTGACTTTTGCCAATCACTCTATAATGTATTACCCAAAAGGCCTGGCAAACTCCAAAATGTGGAGGAAAAATCACAGTTTTCAGACATTTGCCACCAGGAAAACACTGAAACACACCGGAAAAAACACATGTCCAACATAACACATTCCCACAGCTGTCACAACGAAAACAGTAACTCACACATGTGGGTGCACTTACCTCGGCACAAAGAGGAAAGGCTTAACCACTGATACACCAAAGGTCATAGGAAGAGGACATTCTTATAGTATTTGGTGTGGTGGACAATCCACAGATTTGGGACAGTGGTGTCGCAGCCACCACGGAAAATGGGCACCCCCATACATTTCTGAAAAGAAGACACCCGGGGGAATCCAAAACGGTCTGACTTTTGCCAATCGCTCTATAATGTATTACCCACAAGGCCTGGCAAACTCCAAAATGTGGAGGAAAAATCACAGTTTTCAGACATTTGCCACCAAGAAACCACTGAAACAAACCAGCAACAACACATGTCCTACCTTCCCACATTCCCATAGGTGTCTTGATGAAAATTGTACCTCACACGTGTGGGTGCACTTACCTGGGCATAAAGGAAAAAGGCTAAACCACTGGTACAACAAACGCTTTCGGATGAATGGAGTTTGCCATTTCAGCAACTGACAGATTTGGGAATGGCATTTTGCAGTGACCACAGAAAATAGGGAACCCCATACATTTCTGAAAAGAAGACACCCCTGGAAATCTAAAGAGATCTGTCTTTCACCAATCACCCTAGAATGTATTACCCAAAAAGCCTGTCAAACTCCAAAAAGTGCAAAAAACTATATTTTTCAGATATTTGCCACCAAGAAACCACGAAACACACCGGCACCAACACACGTCCTACCTTCCCATGTTCCCAAAGGAGTCCTGATGAAAACGATACCTCATATGTGTCAGTGCACTTACCTGGGCACAAAGGGAAAAGGCTAAATCACTAGTACACCAAAGGTCCTAGGATGAGGACATTTTTATGGTATTGGGTGATGTGGGAAACCAAACAGATTTGGGCGTGGGGTGTCACAGCCACCAAGGAAAAGGGGGAACCCCATACATTTCTGAAAAGAAGACACCCAGGAAAAAGGTCTGACTTTCTCTAATCATCCTAGAATGTATTACCCACAAGGCCCGGCAAACTCCAAAAAGTGGAGGAAAAATCACAGTTTTCAGACATTTGCCACCAGGAAACCACCAAAACATGACGGCAACACCACATGTCCTACTTCCCACATTCCCACAGGTGTCCCGACAAAATAATTACCTCACATGTGTCGGTGCACTTACCTGGGCACAAAAGGAAAAAACTAAACCACTAGTACACCCATAGCTCTCAACTCACACGCTTTTGGCGGGTGTCACGCGCCTTGTAAAGAGCTGACTCACCCGGCATGCTGCCTGCACGCCCATTCATTTCAATTGACTCTCACCCACCAAAAACAAAATCTGGTGTTTTCACCCGCCTTTGGGACAGAAATGATTGAGAGCTATGAGTACACCAAAGGGCCTAGGAAGAGGAAATGCTTACATTATTTGGTGTTGTGGACAACCCATGGATTTGGGCCTTGGGTGTCATAGCCACCAAGGAAAACAAGGAACCCCATACATTTCTGAAAAGAAGACATCCAGGGGAATCCAAAGAGATCTGACTTTCACCAATCGCCCTAGAATTTATTAACCACAAGCCCCAGGAAACTCCCAAAAGTAGAGAAAAAAAACACAATTTTCAGAGATGTGCCACCAGGATAACACCGAAACACACCGGAAACAACACATGTCCAACTTAACACATTCCCACAGCTGTCCCAACAAAAACAGTAACTCACACGTGTGGGTGCACTTACCGGGGCACAACGAGGAAAGGCTTAACCACTGATAAATCAAAGGTCATAGGAAGAGGAAATTCTTGTGGTATTTGGTGTTGTGGACAGATTTGGCCGTGGGAGGCGCTGCTACCAAGGAAAACGGGAAACCCAACACATTTCTGAAACGAAGACATCTCGGGAAATCCAAAGAGGTCTGACTTTCGCCAATCGCCCCATAATTTATTACCCACAAGACCTGGTAAACTCCAAAAAGCTGAGAAAAAAACAACATTTTCAGACATTTGACAGCAGGAAACCACCAAAACAAACCAGCAAAAACACCTCTCCTACCTTCCCATGTTCCAAAGGTGTCTCAAAGGAATCTGTATCTCACATCTATCAGTGTATTTACCTGGACGCAAAGGGAAAATACTAAACCACTGGTACGTCAAACGCCTTGGGGAAGACTGGATTTTGCCATCTGGGCAATCAGGAGATTTGGGCCTGGAGTGTCACGGCCACCAAGGAAAGCAGGGCACCAATACATTTCTGAAAAGAAAACACCCGGTGGAATACAAAGGGGTCTCACATTCAACAATCGCCCTAGAATGTATCACCCAGAAGGCTGGGCAAACTCCAAAAAGTGGTGAAAAAAACCACAGTTTCCACACATTTGCCACCAGGAAACCACAGAAACACACCGGCAACAACACATGTGCTACCTTCCCAGGTTTCCACAGGTGTCTCAACAAAACTGGTACCTCACATGTGTTGGTGCATTTACCTGGGCGCAAAGGGAAAAGGCTAAACCACTGGTACATCAAAGGGCCCCGGAAGAGTACATTCTTATGGTATTGGTGATGTGGACAACCCACAGATTTGGGCCTGGGGTATTGCAGCCACCAAGGAAAATGGGGAACCCCATACATTTCTGAAAAGAATACACCTGGGGGAATCCAAAGGGGTATCACATTCGCTAATCGCCCTAGAATGTATTACCCACAACGCCCTGCAAACTCCAAAAAGTGGAGGGAAAATACCAATTTTCAGATATTTACCACCAAGAAACCACTGAAACATGGTGAGAAAACAACACATTTCCTACCTTCCCACATTCCCAAAGGTGTCCTAATGAAAACAGTACCTCACATGTGTGGGTGTACCTACCTTGTCACAAAGGGAAAAGGCTAAAGCACTTGTACATCAAATGCCTTGAGGAAGTCTGGATTTTACCGTTTGGGCAACCACAGATTTGGGAATGTGGGGTTGCAGTAACCAAAAAAAATGGGGAACCCCATACATTTTTTAAAAGAACACACCCAGGGAATCCAAAGAGATCTGACATTTGCCAATCCCCTTCAAATTTATTATCCACAAGAGCCATTAAACTCCAAAAAGTGGAGAAAAAAACACAGTTTTCAGACATTTGCCACCTGGAAACCACCGAAACACACCGTCAAAATCACATGTCCTACCTACCCACAGGTGTCCCAGTGAAAACAGTACCTCAATCCGTTGGTGCACTTACCTGGGCACAGCGGAAAAAGGCTAAACCACTGTTATACCAAATGGCCAAGGAAGAGTACATTCTTATGGTATTTGGTGTTGTGGACAACCCAACGAATTTGGGCCTGGAGTGTCGCAGCAACCAAAGAAAATGGGAAACACAATACAGTTCTGAAAAGAATACACCCGGGGGAATCCCAAGAGGTCTGACTCTCGCCAATCGCTGTAGAATGTATTAACCACGAGGGACGGCAACTCCAAAAAGTGGAAGAAAAATCACAGTTTTCAGATATTTGACACCAGGAAGCCACCAAAAACACGCCGATAACAACACATGTCCTATCTTCCCAGGTTCCCAAAGTTGTCCCAAAGAAAACTTTATCTCACACGTGTCAGTGCACTTATCCGGGTGCAAAGGGAAAGGTCTAAACCACTGTACAACAAACGCCTTGGGGAAGACTGGATTTTGCCATCTGGGCAATCCAAAAATATGGGCCTGTGGTGTCGCAGCCACCAAGGAAAGCAGGCACCCATACATTTCTGAAAAGAAAACACCATGTGGAATCCAAAGGGGTCTCACATTCAACAATCGCCCTAGAATGTATTACACAGAAGGCTGGGCAAACTCCAAAAAGTGGCAAAAAAACCCACAGTTTCCAGACATTTGCCAGCAGGAAACCACTGAAACACACCGGCAACAACACATGTGCTACCTTCCCAGGTTTCCACAGGTGTCTCATCAAAAATGGCACCTCACATGTGTTGGAGCACTTACCTGGCCGCAAAGGGAAAAGGCTAAACCACTGGTACATCAAAGGGCCGTGGAAGAGTACATTCTTATGGTATTGGTGATATGGACAACCCACAGATTTGGGCCTGGGGTGTTGCAGCCACCAAGGAAAATAGGGAACCCCATACATTTCTGAAAAGAATACACTCGTGGGAATCCAAAAAGGTCTGACTTTCACCAATCGCCCTAGAATGTATTACCCACAAGGCTCAGCAAACTCGAAAAAGTGGAAGTAATTTTCAGACATTTGCCACAGGGAACCACCAAAACACACTTCAACAACACAAGTCCTACCTTCCCAGGTTTCCACTGGTATCCCGACGAAAACAGTACCTCACGTGTGTGGGTGTACTTACTTGGGCACAATGGGAAAAGGCTTAACCACTGGAACGTCAAACGCCTTGGGCAAGACTGGATTTTGCCGTTCGGACAACTGACAGATTTGCTCCTGGGGTGTCGCAGCTGTAAAGACTGGAGGGGGGTTTCTGTACTTCTGCCCTCTGTATGGCAGAGTAAAAGCACAGTACGCCCCAGCTAAGGTTCCCTATTGTTGGTAGCAATGGACAAACAACCAAGGCTTAAGCTCTCAAGAGGTGATGCAGGCTGTTTCCTAACTACAGTGTAGTCCCCACAAAGGAATTTCCACACACTATGTTATGTGATAGCACAGTTCTTTATATAAATAAGGTTCAGAATATATACACAATCAATAACACACTTTTTGCTTTGGCAATACTAATATGATAAATATGTAAAATGTCTATTTGGTACCACAGTTAACGCTTGACTCCTTTTTTTTAAATGATATGTTTTATTGGTTAAATAGACTATTTAAACCTTTAACATTACATCTTTCCATACTTATATTACAATTAAGACCAGTTCTAATCAAAGTCCCAATTAATCACTGATAAGCACATGTTACATGTCTAGTCCTCTTGTGGATTATTCATATTTAGAACTATCTCTACACATGTGAGTGTGGCGATCGTTAAGCCTATTTCTTCCAACGTCATTATTCTTTCCCACCAGTAATCATTCCACCCTTCAAAGCTCAGTTCAACATAAGGCCCCACGTATTTAGTTCCTAATTCAGTCAGGGCTGTACAGTTCAGCATTAGGTGGCAAATTGTTTTGATCCTGTCTTGGACATTGCAGAATCGGCAATTGGCCTCCTCAGGCTTTATCTGTTTCCTTCTTAGGAGAACTTCTCGGGATACTGAGATGTTAAATCTACATCTCATTAGCATATCTCGGTAGTAAGCTGATGGAAACGTATTGAAGTAGTTCGGCGGGTGATTTAGCTTCTTCAACTCCCAAGTAAGGTAAATACTCCAAGGGTTAGTTCTCATTTGTTCCAAAGTCTCCATCCAATCGTTTTCCTATAGGATTTTTTTTTTACCTTATTAGGATTTGTTATCAGATCTTCCATTTCAATGTTGTTCGTTTGCAAGTATTCCTTATCTTTGTTTTCCCCTACATTGTTTAAAATCTTAAATGGCACCTGTATAGGATCTATCAAGCAATTCCCAAATCGGAAATTGTTTTCCACGTAACCACTGAGGATAAAGATGGAGACCTTAATTCATGCCTTATAATGTTCACAGGTAAAGAATTTGGCAGCCTTAAGATCTTTCTCCAGAAAAAGGCTTCACATACTGCCCAGATATTCCAGGATAGATTTAGTAGGGCCTCCAATCCGTATGTCAGGATGGCCACCACCTTTTGTTTATAAAAAGTGATGGTCGGAACCAAAGAAAACGTCCCATATTGTCTGTGAAGGGCTCTCCCATGATTTTTTAATTTGTATTAATTTTTCTTTAATCAACAGATACTGCCCTTGTTTGTTGATATTTCTGTTGATCCAAACTCCTACATATGTTATGGAGTTTACTACTTCCAGCTTCTGTTTATTGATGAACCAGTTAAAGCTTTTTCTTTTTTTCGATTCCCACAAGCTGTCTTCATTATCAGAATCTTGGACTTTCCAACATTCACCTTCATCTCATTTTCATCCAGGTATCTCTTAAAGGCAGTCAGTCGCCGCATTAGACCTATCGCCGTCTGGTTGATAAAGACTATGTCATTCGCATAAAGGATCCATGGGATCAAACCTTCTTCCAATGTTGGGGGAAATGTTTTTATGTCCCTTTGTGACTCATTCATATCTGCCATATACAATGCAAATGAAAATGGAGCTAATGCACCGACTTGTTTTATTCTGGCATACGTTTTGATTTTCCTTGTTCGATCTCCTTCTCAGTCAATCTCACATGTATTGTTGTTTCTGTCTATAAGGCTCGAATAGCTGTTAGCAGGTCCGCCAAGTAGTTCCATTGCTTCAGTTTAAGCCACAATTGATCACGAATTAATCCATCGAAAGCATGCTCTAGGTCAATGAATCCTAAGTAGAGAGTAGATTTTGATTCCAGTACACGCTGCTTTAGCAGGTTCAAAATAAATATATTTAAAGATGTTCTCAATCCACTTACAAATCCCATTTGGCTGGGATCAAAGATTCCTGCTTTCATTGCCCATGATTTTAAGTCCCTCAATAACATTGACACCACTAGGTTACCAATTGAGTCTAATAGGGCTATTGGCCTATAGTTCAGCGGATCACTGCAGTCTCCTTTCTTGTAAATCAGTACTAATAAAGCATCTTTCCAGGATGCTGGTACAGACTGTGTTTTTAGTATCTGTGAGAATAATAAGGTGATTGAATCTCCCCAGCCTTCCTTATTTAGCTTCAGCATATGGTTTGATATTCCGTCAGAACCAGCCGCCCTTGAGGAACTTAACTTGCTTATTCTTCGTATGATTCTGTTGCACTCAATTTCAATCTCCGTGCCTTTAAATAGGTAACTATGACCGTCTTGCTTTATCGCCTGTTTACACTAAAAGAGATTTGTGTAATGTTCTATCCACAGTTCTTCTGATACTTGTGCCACTGCACTGCTTTTTGGAAGTCTTCTCCGCCATGAATGATATACCATAAATACCTTGAATTATATGAATGAATTGCCACCAAGATTTTTCCGGCATCACATTGGGTTCTTTTGCCGTTGTCTGCCCTCAGCCAGGTCTTATCATTTTGTTTACATTTTCTTATCTTCTCCAGCCTATCTGGGCAGTTAGATCTTCTGAGAGCTCTTAGGTTGGCTTTGTATGTTTCCTTCTGAGCACTACTTCCTTATTATAGGCATGCTTCCTTGTCACTGATATTTTCCCACTCAAGTCATTTTTGATTTCAAACTGTTTTAGGAGCCATTTTATTCCACGGCATCAGGGTTGTCAAAAATATCTTTTTCATATCTTGCAGTCAGATTCTGTGTCTCTTTTTCCCTTATTCTTAATTTGTTTCTCCCTCATGTCACTTCCACCTGTTCCATCCTTAGACCTGCATTTTTAGCTCCTGGCCATTTCATTTCAATCCTTAACGGTTATGATTGCTCGCTGTTTGCTTCTTAATTTCAAAAGATCTTATTGATTGTAAGGTATATCTAGATACGAAGCAATAGTCCATACATGCTTTGCTACTGCCCCTTACCCAGGTGTCTGCTCCTTGTAGATCACCCTTAGTCAGGCCATTTAACATCATAATTTCCATTTTGTTTAACCATCTGAAGCTCTACCTTCCAGTTGGGATTCGGATTTAGGAGTACCTTCTTTGTTTAATAGTTTGATATTTAAGTCTCCACATATCAAAACAAGACCTTTCTCCTCTTCTAGCATCCATCTATCCACAACATCCATTATGTCTTTGATATATCTCGCCATTGTACATTTATTAGTGCTCCAATAAGTGTTCATTATAAATATTCTTTAAATCCTCTCTTCCAGTTATCTAGCGTTTGTTATAATCTGTACAAATGGATTAGGGATTCTATGTTCTATGACATTCAGATCAATGTTCATCTTGATCGGGGTTGACAAGCCCACATAGGGCCTTCCCTTCAATCCTTTTCTAGCTGGATTTATGTAGACTTCATAGCCTTCACATGTTGGTTTATGCCTTAGCCATTTTTCGTGAAGGCATAACACTTTGTTCTCGTTTGTGTAGAGATGTTTAAATCCTCGTGTGTTCCCTGAGGCACATTTGAGGGTCCTGCTGTTCTCCTTCCTTTCGTTCTAGTGTTTCCTACTTTCAGAAAGCACTCCTGCCATCCATGGCCAGTCTGGTTTCTTCTCTTCCCTTTGTTGCATGGGTTTTAGCACTTTCAATTGTTTTCTGGAATTATCAATTGTAAAAGTTAAAGGCTCCCCCATATCCTCACTTGGTAAAAGGGTGGCTTTGCCAGCATCTTTATTTCTCATTCTTTTTATTCTTTCAGTTTGTTTAGAGCAAGGGGACGACCGATCTTTCCCTTTATCCTTTAGATCGGTCCTTGGTTGATTCCTCTTTTCTTTCTCAGAGGGTTTGATGACCAAGCTTCCCAATTTCATAGAATCTTTCCTCTTTTTCTTTCCCCTTTTTACTCCAACTTTAGAACCTCGGGAATTAGGGGCTTGTTCCTTGCCTTGCACATTTCGCATCCCAGTATGGCAAATTTCTCTGCTGCCTCCATTAATGTCTCTTTCACCACCAAGACCTCAGATGGAGGATAACCTGATTCATCTGTCTTCTTTGGTGAATTGAACTATTATTATATAATCCAAGGATATAAATCTTGTAGCAGGGACCTCCCAAAAAAGCTTCACTACTTTCTCTATATTTAGGATTGACCACTTTGATGGTTTTCCTGTTCTCTCCAGTTGAGCTATGTAGACACGTTCCTCTCTCTGAAATCTTTTTTCCTCTTCATTGCCATTATGCCTTAGCTTTGAATCAGACTTCTTTTTTACCCATATGTTTTCTTTTATCGTAACTTCTTGGGCTTTTTCCTTTTTATTCCATAGTTATTTAAAGGTTCTTTGTTCATCACTTGTAACCCCTGCCAAGTTCTTTACTTCATGGGGGGCTATTTCCTTTATTGATTTAGATTGGATTTTATTTAACTGAGCCAGGGGGTCCCTTTACTTTGTATTTCTCCAATCAATAACGGCATCGATAGCTGACATATTTCTCCCCTTCTTACTTTCCATCAATAGTGACTGCACGAGGCAGGGGTTCAGTGATTTTTTTGAGCCAGTTTCATCCTGGGGGATAGTACCTTGAAGTTGCGCTGCCAGGAAAACCTCATCATTCATTGGTATTGGTTCATCCATTCTCTGAAAACCTTCTCCCAATAATTCTCCCACCACATCAATAGCTGATGGCTTTTTATTATCAAGTTTAGACACCTCCGTCAAAGCCAGAGTACTTGTGTCTGTTTCCCTGGAGTCATTCGATCGAACCAAGATAGCAGACTACTTATCGGCCACTATCAACACACAGTGAGGAGTAGCTGCCCACTGCAGGGAGATGGAAGGATCACCTTCTATCGAATCAATCCCCTCCCCACCAGACATCTCCTCCCTAACACACAATGCATCTTCGTTCCTGATTATTCCCTTCAGGGTTGCCTGATCACAGCTCAGGCAGGCCACTGACAGGGGCTCAGCCGCCGATTTTGAAGCCTCAGCTAAGGGAGCAGCAGACACCAGCCCAGCCCCCGTGGCAAGGTGGGGCATGGCAAGTTCCTTGTTTCCCACTCTGGCCTCAGGGCCAGACCTACACCGGGGTCGCCACAATCTCCGTCCTGGTCCTCCGCAGAAGCCAGAGTAAGCTTGAGAGGGGACGTAGCATTAGCCATCTGCAAATCGCTGCCCATGCTGTTCACTACCTTTCCGCTCTCAGTCGGCGGCATAATTAAGGGTGCAACTTTCTCATCCGGGCAGGGGGGCTCACAGGCGCTAAAAGTCAGGCGTGATTGTCTCAGCAGCAAATTCACAGTTTTAGGGGGAGTTTGTGCAGGGACAGAGTTAATCCGCTGCCTCACCTGCAGTCTGTTTCTCGTCCCCTGTAGCTCCCCTTTGATTGAGGTGGAACACCGTCTGGCTTCTTCATCGTCGTGCAGCTCCTCTAGGCACCCTGCGCACCCCCGGCAAACACCGGACAACACCACTTGCACACTGCTTTCGCTCCACTTTCACGAAGAGTGGTGTTTTTATGTGGTGTCTTCTGGTCAGGTCACTTGGTCCAGAAGGCAGCTCCTCCTCCAAAGGTTAAAGGGCCAGCAGCATAGCCCTATTCCAGAAAACAGACAACACCACTTGCACACCGCTTGAATTCCTTTAAAATGCACAAACTTCTAACAGTTTAAATGACATACAAGTCCAATAGTAATGTGAATCAACATCAGACAAAGGAAGGGCGACAAGTTAGGTTAAACAATGACAGAATAGTTTGTCCCACTACCATGAAACAGTTCTGTGTTAGGATCCCCCCAACTGGGCAGCCTATAAATAAAGGGTATCAACAAGCCCAGTCCCTATATGTTGAAGATAGACTTGTTTACTGCTAGAAATGTTCTACTACCCCAATGTACCTGGTTTAGTGGTTTGTCGACAGATCCCTCATGGGTGAACTCCCTTTAAAGCAGGAGCCACATGACGTTGTGATTCCTCGAAGAAAATGTGAACACTGTTGTCAAGAGAGCAGTTTCAAACTTTGCGGTGCTTGTCAACGATTAGTCGTCTATGTCCTGTGAAGATGATGCCTGTGGTGCACCTCGATGACAAGATTTTGTTGCCACAAAGATGACTTGATGAAGAACGTAGGCCCGCAAGAGGGCGTCGGGTTTTGGCGTTGGCATCGACGATCGGGGCTCGACCACATCTGCCTTTCAGATCTTCATTGGTCTGTGTCTGTGTGGACTTCAGGTGGCAGGAAACCCACCTGGCGGAATCTCCTCAGCTCGTCCATGACCTCAAATTTCTCTGGCGTGACAAAGCGGTCGACAGTGAAGGCAAGGGAGTCTTTTGTTTCAAAGTGTCTTAGGCAAAGGTGGACCGCTGCGGCTCCGGTCGTCGAGCAGCACAGCATCAAGCTGTCCCTGCTTCTGGGCAACATGACTCGACAGGCTCCCAGCGGTTACGGCCAAACTCTGAACCCTAGTCGACGACGATGGTGCTTCACTTCAGGATTGCTCGGCATTCCCCGACTCCGGTCGACAGTCTTTCGGGACTGGCTTCCAGGGTGCCTTAGTGAAGATAAGCTTTTGCACGATGTTCCCTCATAGCTCAGGTAGAGGTCCTCTACCAGTTCCTCTCTGGGATTGATCATTGACAGACATGACAGCTTTCGGATTTCGATGACAGCAAGCAGCAACAAAACCTTGTTCTTCCAGCTGGGCATCAAGGTTAAGCATCAAGTTTCGACTTCCGCTTCTGAACAATTTTGGTAAGTGAGAGGTCCCCAGATATACTGTTCTGTCTCTCATTCCCACTGCTGAGCCAAGCTCAGGCAGCCAATCATTCAGAAGGGCAGTCATGCAGGCAGGCAGCCAATCAGGCTCACATTGCATTCAGGCCATTCTCTTCCATACAGACGCTCATGTGGATTGGGGCAAGCACCCAGCCTTTCAGCACACCACACTGCATTCATGTCAGTTTTGGGCAGGGCTGTCTCATTCTTTTTGTTACACACACAGAAACCAGACACCCATAATATGAAGTGCATATTGGTCGCACACTCCATTCACCCAGGTCTCACCCCAAGGGTGTAACCACAACATACAGTCACTGGGAAGGCTCCAGCCTGTATGGCCTAGACTTCCCCACAATAACATATGTGGATCTTCCACCCAACAGCCAATCAGGGGAAGGGACATAGTCAGGGCTTCCCAGGACTTTGGGAAAACAATGTAACAGGCGATAAAAACCAAGAGGCCACAGGGGCCCAAAATGGAGGATACTCAGAGCACTTGTCAAATTCGGCATGGAGCTGCCACCAGCTCATACCCTGCTCTGTGGGGCACACACAGGAACCAAAAAACAAACACTAGGGGCACAGGGTTGTACCTCCACCCATGGCATATTATAAGGGTATCCAAGGGTTTCTGTTCGCCACAACCAAAAAGAGTAAGAGCTGCACTGCCAGGAGTCCCAACTGGACTCCTGAACAGAAAACAACACAGTACACATATGATAAGGGAGTACAGGACAAGGACATGGAGGCCCTGTCCCTCCAATGCATTTCTAGCATCAGAGTCGCCACCCCAGACTGAGGTTAGGGAGGTCTAATGTCCCACGAGATTGACACCCTCATCCAGACGGTCAACATACCTTCTGGAAAGGCCTTCTGCATAATCATGACTCTTACCTGGCCTATGCTCAATAGTGAAGTCTACCCCTTGCAAGCTAATGGACCACCTGAGCAGTTTTACGTATTCACCCTTCATCTGCATAAGCCATTTTAAGGGCTTATGGTCTATTTGGACTTTGAAGGTAGACCCCGTAAGGTAGAGCCTAAAACCCCTGAGGCTCCAAACTATACTAAAACATTCCTTTTCAACAGTACCCAACCTAAATTCTCTACCCTTCAGTTGTCCACTGATGAATATGATAGGATGTTCTCTCCCTTTGTCATCTAACTAGGACAAGACAGCTCCAATTCCGGTGTCGCAGGCATCAGTCTAAAAGAAAAGGGTTTGCTCTAGTCAGGCGCACACAGCACAGGTGCCCTACACAGACTTTCTTTCAAGCCAATAAAGGCCCTCTCACAGTCTTCTGTCCAATTAACCTTCCTTGGTTGTTTGCGCGAAGTCAGAGCTGTCAGAGGGGCAGCTATGGTTCCATAGTATTCCATGAAGTTACAGTAATACCCAGCGAGGCCCAACAAAAGCTCTCACCTGGGTTTCAGTAGTGGGATTTTCCCAATCATGTACATTCTGTACTTTACTGGGGAGAGGTTGGATTCAACCCCCTACTGCCTCATGACCAAGATACGTGACTTTCCCCTGAGCTATCTGGCACTTGGTGGCCATGATAGTGAGGTTAGCCCTTTTCAAGGCCTGCAATACCTTATCCAAATGAGTCAAATGCTTTTCCCAGCTGGAACTGTAGACAGCAATGTCGTCTAAGTAGGCCACAAAAAAGGCTTCCAGCCCACTTAGCGCATGGTTGACTAATCGTTGGAAGGTGGCAGGTGCATTCTTCAACCCAAAAGGCATGAATCTAAACTGGTAGAGTCCCTCTGGTGTTGAGAACGCAGTCTTTTCTTTGGCATGGTCCATCAGAGTTATTTGCCAATAGCATGAGGTAAGGTCAAAGGTACTCACAAGTTTGGCAGCACCTATGGTGTCCTCGAGCTCATCAGCCCTAGACAATGGGTGTGTGTCCGTTTTGGTGATGACATTGACCCTTCTGTAGTCCAGACAGAACCGCCAAAACATGGTACCTTTCTGGGAACTTGCCTTCGGGCAAGGACCACTGGACTGGACCAGGCACTTTTTGAGGGTTCAATAACACCCAGATCCAACATCTTGGCGACCTCAACCTGGATGTGGTTCTTCACAGTGTCTGACATCCTGGTGCATCTGCTTTTGACAGGTACGCTGTCACCAGTGTCAATTGTGTTCCTGCACCGTCAGGTGAGGCCTGGTGTTAGTGAGAACAGAGGGGCATACTGCCGGAGCAAAGCCCTGCAGGCCCTCTACTGCTCTAATGTCAGATCTGGAGAGAAATGCACTCCCTCCACTGAGCCATCCTAAGAGTTGCTATGCAGCAAATCAGGAAGGGGCTAACTCTCATCATCTTTGTGCTATGAAGTCAGCAAGAGACATGAGACTTCTGCTCACATGTGATAAGGCTCGACACTGTTGATGTGGAATACCTGAAGGGCTACCCCTTAGACTCCCATGTCAACCAGATAATTGACTTTGCCCATCTTGGAGATGATCCTGAAGGGTACAGTCCACTTATCTGACAAAGCTCAAGGCTTGGTAGGGTCCATCACAAGGATCTCCTGTCCTGGAGTCCAATCCACTTGTGATGCATTAAGGTCATGCCACTATTTGTTCAATTCCTGGCTTGCTTTAAGGTTCGCTGTCGCTTGGCCCATCATCTGTGTCATCCTTCATCTGAGGCCTAACATATAGTCCCCCACTTGCTTGTCAGGACCTGGAGGGGTGTCTTCCAAACCTTCCCTGATCAAGGCAAGGGGCCACCTCACAGGATGTCCAAAGAGCAACTCAAAGGGGCTCAAACCAACCCCCTCTTGAGGTACCTCTCTGTAAGCGAACAGCAGGCAAAGCAGGATGAGATCCCATTTCCACCTTATGGGCTCTTCTAAAGCACCCAGCATGCCCTTGAGAGTTTTGTTATAACTCTCCACCAGACCATTGGTCTGGAGATGGTAGGAGGTGGACAACTTGTAGGTTACTCTGCACTCTTTCCACATTGTTTTCATGTAACTCGACATGAAGTTGGATCCTCTGTCAGAGCCAAACTCCTTAGGGAAAACAACCCTGGTAAAAATGCCCAGAAGAGCCCTGGCAACCACCTTGGCAATAATAGTCCAAAGGGGTATATCCTCAGGGTACCTGGTGGCATGATCTACCAAGACCAAGATGAACCAATGTCCACCTGAAGTGGGAGGATCAAGGGGACCGACAATGTCAATGCCAACCCTCTCAAATGGTGTGCCAACCACTGTCAACAGCTGCAGTGGAGCAATGACACTGCCACCAGTCTTGCCAGACTACTGACAAGTGGGGCATGTCCTGCAGTTGGACTCCACTTCTACTCCCATCCGGGGCCAGTAGAAATGTGCAGAGAGCCTCTGCTTAGTCTTCTTGGACTCAAAATGACCAGCTAAGGGCACCTCATGCACCAACTGCAGTAGGAAGGGCCTGTAAACCTGGGGTACCACCAAACTCTTGAGTGCTTAGTGGGCTCATTACAAAGGAGCTCACCCTCCAAATAAATACGGAAAGACCTTGGCAATTCACCTTGTGCCTGGGCCAGGGCCTGTTTCCTCAGACCCTCGAGAGAGTGGCACTCTCTCTGACTCTTACAGAAGTCTCCCCTAGAGGGCCCCCCTTCAGCCAGAAGGCATTGATGGTCGGGGTGATCCTCTGGGTTGAGCACCTCTCTCGCAAGAGGGTCTTCTTGCTCTTCTCCCTCAGGAGTTGAGACAGGGTTTTCCACTGGACCCAGCACATCCAGAGCATGAATCTCAATGGGTGCTGCTAAAGCAGCAGGAAGAGAAGGAGCCCCTTCATAGAGGTGGCCTTCTTACTCTTCCGTCTTGCCTTGGGCCTCCCCTTTGACTTGGGTAACTGACTCAAAGTAACATCCAGTGGTACCTGTGACCTAGTGACTGCAGCAGCAGTCAGGGGGAGACCATCAGAGATCAACCCCAACTCCACTAGATTATTGCCTAATAAAATGTTAGCAGGTACATTGGCCTGAACCATGATTGCGACTAGGACTACAGAAGTTAATTTGGGAGGCCCACCAGCTAACCTGGTAGTTCTCAGAGGAGCAGGACAGACTACAGGCCAATCTCCCTTCTTGATGCTGTTGGAAAAATGTTCACAAAGACATTATTGGCCCATTTGGAAACCTGGGTTGCTGAGGCTGGTGCCCTGAATCATCTCCTGGTGGAATTCCAAAGGGGTATCAGCACTGTGGACCAGTCCTTATGGCTTCGCCTACTTTGTGACAAGTATGTTGCCCTGAGGAAAATGGCTATGCGTTCGGTTTTCATTGACCTCAGGACAGCTTTTGACACCATTCCTAGGGCCAGACTATGGAAAGTTTTGTCATATTTGGGCATTTTGGTAGCACTACTTAGAGCTATTATGCTGTTATACAGGGAGAATGGGGCCAGGGTGTGCTGTGATATGGGTGGGGCATTGTCCAGAAAACAGAATTTTGACATAGGAGTTTGCCTGGGGTGTGTTTTAGCCTCCATTTTATTTTGTTTTTTTTATAAATGGAGTCATCCATGAACTTCTGGCCTCACCCACTGATGCCCCAGCACTGGCGCACTATAGTTTTCCAGTCTAGATGTTCGCTGATGGCGCTATCCTCCTGTCTTTGACCCCGGGGGTTTGCTCCGTCAGCTGGACATCTTCTCAGGTTTTTGTAGCAACAATGGCCTGGCAATAAACACTGGAAAGACTAAGGGTTTGGTTTTAAGTATACGCCGGGTACAAAAGCACCCCAGATTGGATCTATTCCTTGATGGGTCACAAATTGAGCAGGTATGACTAACTGAGTATAAGAGTGCATAAGATTCTTCTTGGGGTTTGTGATGCTGGAAATGCATTGGAGGGACAGGGCCTCTCTGTCCTTGTTCTGTAGTTCTTTTTCATGTATGTTCTGTGTTATTTTCTGCACAGGGTTCCATGAATGCCATTTGAGCCTGTTTGGCTGCTTCCCTTCTGAATGCCCTTCTGAGTGATTGGTTACCTGAGTGTGACCTAGCAGAATGAATGAGAGTCCAAACAGTATATCTGGGGGGCTCTCACTGCTAGAAATCATTCTGAAGCAGAAGAAGATACTTGATGCTGATCCTTGACGCCCAGCTGGAAGAAGAAGAATTGCTGCTGCATCTGCTTTGACCCGATCCGAAAACTGTAGAGTTGTTGAGGACTGATCCGAGAGAGCACCTGGTTAGGAGACTGCTTACCGAGCTACGAGGGACCATCGAGCACCGCTAACCTTCACCAAAGCTCCCTGGAATTCAGACCCTTGACAGGCTGCCGACCGGAGACAGGGACCGCCGAAGAGAACGAGGAGAATAACCCAACATTCGTCCACCGCCGTCAACCAGGGTTCGCAGGTTTGCTATAACCACTGGAGCCCATCGGAGCTGTGTTGTCCAGAAGCGGGGACCGCTTGACGCTGTGCCACCGACGACCAGAGCCGCAACGCTCCACCTGATTAAGACATTCAAATTCAAGGATTAGGTGGGTTTCCCGCCACCCAAAGACCGCCGGACAACTCGATGCCCTTGCTGGGCCAAACTTCTTCAGTGACTGTTTGTGACAACGAACCACCATCGTCAAGGTGCACCACACACCTCTTCTTCGCAGGACGTCCATGACCGTTCATCGACGAACACTGCCAGGACCGAATCTGCAGCCTCAATGCCATTGAACCTTTTCATCGACGACTCTCGATGCCAAGGTTCACCTTCTTCGAGGAGTATTGATGATCCGTGACGCCTGCCTTAAAGGGGGTCACTCAAGAACGATCCATCGGCACCTCATCGAAGAACTCTGCTATCCCAGGTCTATTTGGGGTGGAAGAACTATTTAGAAAAGAATAAGACTCATATAAACAGGTTGCACAGGTAGGGGGATCCTCATACAGAAATGTGCCTGGTGGTAGGGGCCCAGTTTTCTGCCCATTGTTTTAACCAACCTGCTTTCTTCCTATGTCTATTATTGGTTCACTTTATTAACTGATTGGTATGACATTTGACCTGAGTACATTTGATGCAATTTAATGGAATCAAAGAGTAAATGTGGTACCGTGTAGAAACTGTATATATTTACCATTTTAGATTATCTTGAGCACAAAGTGTGTTATTGTGATAGTGTACATAACTTGATCCTATTTATATAAAGAACTGTGTTTTCACTAACATAGTGTGTGGACATTCCTTTATGGGTGCTTGGGTAATAAAATATATTTAAGAACCAGCCTGCATCACCTCCTGAGAGCTTAAGCCTTGAATGCTCGTCCACGTTTACGAAATAGAGAATCTTGGCTGGGGTCCTCTGTGCCTTTATCTGCCATATAGAGGGCAGAAGTACAGACACCCCGTCCAGTCTTTACAGGGTGAACAAACCAAAAAGGCGTGGTTCACTCTGTCTAGATAGAGTGACTCAATTGCTAATTTTGCAAAATCCTATCAGCGTGGTGCAGTGAATGTGGCACTAGAGGCCTACAAGGCCCAAACAAGGCAAGCTGCTGTTTACGGCGCAGAACTATGGGGGTGGTGTAACACCACCCATTTGTCTGTGGGTGAGAATGTCTTTGTAAAAATGTACTGGGGCTTCCAACTAGTGCCCTGACTTTTCAAATTCTTTTGGAATCAGATTTACTGTCCATCAAACAGTTAGTTTGAGTCAAACCGCTCCTATATTGGATTAGGTTGTGGAAAAATGAGAACCGTGTGCAATCTCAGAGATTTCTGGAAGATGTAATGGCTCAGGAGGGTGCTTTAGCCCTTCCTTGGCTGCTGCATGTAAAAACCAAATTCCTAGCCCTGGGTCTGTTGGATCTTTGGGCCCACCCTATGACTATTGATGTAAACTCAAACGTCAAAGTTCAACATGTCCTTAAGCTGGAACGGGCAGTAGAAATAGCTGGGAAAATAGAAATATCATTCCAGTTCAGTACCTATTGAGCTCTTAAGCAGGCTATGAAGACTATCTGGACGTTATGAGCCCCATGCGATCTTTGTTTCTCAAGCTTCAATTGGCATCCTACCTCTGGCATCTGTAAAGTCACCATGTAATGCCACCACCAGGCCGTTTTGTCCTTTTTGCCCAGGGCTTAGAGAAGATCAAGTTCATGTTTTGCTTCTCTGCCCCGTAAACAGGGACCTTAGAAGAATGTTTTTAAAATATTGTTTTTCACAGAATCAGGTCTCAACTGTTATTGAGGCCATTCGATTCTGTTTGGTAACCAAGGTACCCCTGGCCACATTTACCACAGGTTGGTTTTGGATACAGGTTTTGTATAGGAGAACAATTTTCTTCCATAAACTGTAATTATATTCTTTCATCTGTCTCTCTGCCCATGCCAGTCCATGTATGAAAGAATCTCTGCCCACTCTGACGGCCTGAAGAGATGTACAGACATTCACGTCTGACGCAGGTCAAAGCCAAAATCCTTATAAACTGCATGCATATAAGCATTTTGCTCTTCTGATTTGGTACTGAAAAACGATTGTTTTTATATTAGTATTGGTAAATGGTATTGTATTAGTTGGCCAAAATGCATAGTTCTTGCTGTTATTAATTGTGATTGTGTTTTTATTTGTCTATGTGCTTGTTGGCTTTTATGGTAAATTTGTTTTATTGAACCAAAGCAGAAATGATGCTAAATATTTTTGTAGAAGTCCACCCTACTGACCGTGAATACCAGCTAATTTCCTTAAAGTGGGTAATTTATCAAGTCGACAGCATATGCCATTCATTTTTATGACACATGAAGTGCAATCAAACCAGAAACTTCAAAGACATACGCCTCATTATGAGGTTGACTGTAACCCGCTATTGCGACCGGCGGATTGCCGCCAACCCTGTGACCCCAAATCAAGCGACTAGCCGGTACCACTGTGATATTTACCAGTGCCGGCGGCACGGGAAGTCAGGCGCCTGATTTTGTAACTCCCCATTCCTATAGAGTACTGTAGGACTCTATGGGAGTGGGGAGATGGAAGCACCGGCACCCGGCAGGTCAGACCTGATGGGCAGGAAGGCCCCGGCAGGCAAAGCCATAGTGTGGCGGTGCAAAACCAAGGGTGCCGGTAAGCTTACAGGCACCCTTGTTTCTGGACCACTACACTCGTAACGAGGCCCCATAGTTTGCAAAGTAAAATATGGAGGAACTCTTTGCCAACTGGATAACCAAATGCCAGCTATCCAGGTGGCAGAGATCCAGAAAGCAGAGCCAAAAGGCCAGATCACAAACAACACCCCTGTCTTTGGTGCAGTTTTACGATTACTCGGTCATCCGCAAACCTGCTTTCCTAACTTCAAACTTTGGTATCTAGCATTTCCTTAACCAGAATAGAACTGTTATCACTGATGGGAGATGCCGGGTATAACATAGCTTACCTTCATGCATAGGGAGCGTATTGAATTCACTTCATCCATAGCTTTCCATAAGCACATGGCATCCTCTTGACTACATTTGATTCTTATGTGACTCGAGCACAGTAATGAATATTAAGCAGTAATGGAAAAAAAACAAAAAAACTCTTCCTATGAAAAATCAGGATAAAAGGATACGGAATATAGCAACCATAATGATCTCACTTTATTTAGTAAAACTCCCCAAAAGTTTGAGACATAACGTGACTTTTATAAGTAGGGAATACATCAGCTTCAGAGTGCGCTTGCCAGTGTCGTGTAAAGAACACTTCTGGGTGGTATGCAAACCAGGCTCCAGAGTAAATGCAATTTGTGCACTGCTTCAGCATGATTTATGGGGTTATTTAGAATTTGAATGATGGAACAATTCAAAATGTGATTTATGGAAAACTTCACAATGAGTATGATTTACAGTATTTGTCATCAGACCATTTAAGAAGCTGCGCCGGTAACTGGCGTGCTCTTTTCCCCGCTCTGAATGTCTGGCTTTTGGCGCCAGTCACGTCCACCTTTCGTCAATAACAGTGCCTCCATCGTCGAGTCACTGCGTCCTGAAGGAATGCATAACCAATTGTGCTGTCAGCCGTAATAAAACTGTGCTGCTCATGTCAACGCTTTGGTTACAATTAAAACTTTGGGTGCTTTTGAATGTGGTTCTATTACTGTCTCACAACAGCAATGTGGCAGATACTAGCTCTGGTGGCACCACCACTGCACTCTGTCAGAAATAGGAGAGAGGGCCACAATAGTCATACAGTTTTAGTTTTGGCTATTGTGCCACCAATAAACTGAAACTATTGCATTATAGTATAGCAAGGGAGAAATGGCATATCAGGAGGGAGACAAAGCTTGCAGGTGTTGTTTGGTTATATACCTACCGATTGACTACCCATGGCCATGCTAATCACCATGGTCATTCCCACACAGTTCCTCCGCCTCCTGCCCAAAAACCATCCACCTAACTTTGTTAAGCCTTACAATCAAATATTGTGCTCAAAGTGCCTGACAGTGTTTGCTCAAAGCAGTCTTCTGAGAGTTAACAGCTTATATGGAGTGGTAAACGTGCTGCTGGTTTAATCAAAATATCTTAACCAGGTCTTCTGACTCCAGGCACTCGATTTTTAACCACTAAGTATTTTCTTCACTGAGGGTCCAGCAAAAAACAAACATTGGGAAAGTCAACAGTTTTGCCCTGTGCATAAGTATTAGGCATTTGGCAGGGACTAGTTAATACCACTGTGGCAGTGCATGGCAAGTGCATTTCCCGTGCCTACACAAAAGCCGAAACTGTTGGCATTGCCAATGCTTGTTTGTTATTTGGGCAAATATACACATTGTATTGTCTGGGGATATCTGGATTGTTTTACTGTGATGCTATATTTTGCCTGTCACCACGGTAGTGGTACTGATTTTCATTTTCATTATTACACCACTACACATAGAACCCTGTGGGCCACTCCAAACTCCACCTTTTTCAGAGGCAGAGAGAATGGGGAGGTTCCATGGATGGCTAAAGGTGTGTGCCACGCTATCTGCCTCCCCAGACCATTTAATTGTAGTGTGTCTGTTGTATGCCACTTTGCATTTATATGGATATCCTTGGCCCGGTCTGGACCGAAAGCACCAGTTGTGAGCCAAAAAATTATAGTGGGGCAAAACTAGTACCTATGAGATTAGTGATGGTGCAAAAATAGCACCTGAGTCAATAGTACAGCACAAGGAAACATGCACACTTTTTGTACCTCCTGCGAAAATGTCCCGAAGGTGACCGGAGGTAACCTTGAACCTGTTTTGTGGCGAAAGTAGGTAAACAGCCATATAAATGTATGATGCTGAGGGAGGCCTGGTAAAATTCTCAGTTATAGAACCATCTTAAAACCACCTTACCAAAGGAAGTAAACACCCAGAGGAATGCCCCAAAAGCAGAGGGTTTCTCTGGGCCAGTGCAAGATTTGCCCATGGACGTCTGGTACTGCGAGAGTAAAGGTGCTCTTTTGAGGGGGCCCAGTTGGGCCAATGGCAGAGCTGGTAGAGGCTTTGAAGAACCAAGGCAATATGAGGAGCCTGCTAAACCCCAGCATGACATTGGGCCTTGTGTCAAGGAAGCAGTGGGAACAGGAGAGCAACAAGACACTTTGATCTGGAGGGAGACCGGGGCAGACGTGTGGAGCCAGTTCAGAGATATCCAAGAAAAACTAATGCCACAATAGGGAGGAGCCCACAATGAGATACACCTGAATCTTGAGGTCATAGAGCAGAATAAATGTGAAGATTTGCTTTACCTAAAGAACAGAGCAAAGACAGAGCAATGTCAGCAGTTAGAGGAAGTTCACAAAGAAGCAGCAGTGTCCCGGCACTATGGGCGGGGGAGTGATGCCCCCTTGACTGAGTGGCAAGCTGCCACCGTGCCTGAGTGACGGGCATAACAGTACCCCATCTGAGTTATTAGCATGGGGGGCCATGTTACCTGAATCACAGCAGGGTGCGTCCCCTGATACACAATTGTTTTTGTTTGTTGCAGTGCGCTTTGAGCTCTGCAACACATGTAGCACAAAATACTGGGAGATGGTAGTTCTCCAGAAAACTGGCCCCGCTGCCTCGCATTATTGCACAAGGAGCATAGTCTGCATAGACAGGCTGCATGCATGTCTGGATTGTGTGCATGTATGCATATATGTATGTATGTATGTATGTATGAATGTATGTATGTATGTATATATGTATGTAGGTAGGTATGTATGCAGTGTGTAGTTCAAATATAGCCCCCAGATATAAAGGAAACTGTGTTTGGATAAGATGGGCCTAAAAATGCAGAACTTTGAAAACACACACACATGACTGTCAAACTGAAAGGGCAGCATTTAATTCTCAACTGCTACATCAACATGCTGTTTCCAGAAAAATAAAATCAAAAGGCCGAGGCATAGAGCAACGAATAAAGGGTAACTTTGCACACAAAACAAACAGTTACCATTGAAAGGTGTGCATTTTGCAGATTAGAACAAAGAACACATGAGAAAATGAATATCCATTGCCAGAATTATGCAACACATATACACAACAATGTAAAGATGAACATTGATGGCAAGGTACAGGAGAAAACTGCATATGAGATGAGCCCAACTATCTATGCAGGCCTCAAGTCTAAAGAAAGAAATTGAGATATTTAAGGCCTGTTTCATGGAAGTGTTTTATAATGGCACAATCCCATAGGAAAATTATCCATGAGGCAGGCCCTTAAAGTCTATATTTCTGTTCATTAGACCGGACTTTAACACTGAGATTCATCTCCACCTTACCCCAATGGATGCCAGGCTTCTGTTCTGCTCCTTGAAGTTTCAGAGCCAGAGAGGGAGCTGTTTTCATATATGACAGAGGAGTTATTGGGGTGGAGTAAACAGTCGATTTAACAGAGAGGCAGCCCTCTAATGGGGTGAACTCTGAATTATTTGTGAAAATAAAATCTAAATTGTGGTCAGCTCAGAGATACTGATCACAGGTCTGCTCCCGAAGGATTTCCCATGAGCATGGATGTGGGGCAATCTCCTCTGATTTTCAAGATAAACCAACAGATCATCCATTAGCCCGGCCTTTTACTGTGCAAGAATGTTGATGGACTTTATTGCTGGCTTGGATCAACAAGACCAGATGCCAGACCTGCATACAGGTCATGGGAAGCAAAATGGCTGCTTGATTGTAATAATCATATGCATGTAATTATTTTGCCATAGATTTACATAGAGGATCATATTTTGATTATTTTCTCGAGATCCATACGCTACAGGAAAACAACCCAAATATCATTAAAAAAACATTTGAATAGCTGAATCTGCTGAGACTACTCCCCTAGTCATTCAACCATGGAAACTCAAGTTATAATCTGAAATGTGACGGTAGCTCCCCAGAAAATGTCACGAAGCAGACATTTTGGAAAATAGTAGTTTATCGAAGTAAAGAACTGTGCATACAATTTTGTGATACTGACTTTTATCATTTTTGCGGAATTCACAATAAAACAGCATTCCAGCCTGCGACATTGTGCCAAGACAAGACAAGTTTCATTAGGTCCGGCATGGGCAGGCCCTTTTAGTCACCTAAATTTATGTGCTAAATTGAAATGTGTAGAAAAGTTAATTTCAATTGGAAGGACTTGCCCCTCCCGAATTTGAACTTGGGAAACTAAAGGGGCCAATAAAAAAGAAGATGTTGAGCCGTGAATAAAGGGATGGAAAATAGTTTCCCATCCAAAACTAATGACCAAGTTGTGTTGGCATCATTTAGACATTTTTGTGGGAGTGGTGAAAGATTAATAAGGGGACACACAATGGAAAACTTGCAACTGCATGAAATTACCTGGGTTGGAACTGCTGATAAAGTTGCTGGAGGAAACCAGGAAATGGCAGATAGAATTGGATCTATGACCAAGGAGAGGCAAAATAGAGGGATTGAGCCAGGAGAACATCATGACTGATATTGGATTCTGATTGTCCCTGTCCTGTACCTGAAAGGTAATTTGAGCCTTGATGTCCTTTTTCATGAGTGCAACCCAGAGATGTTTATGCAAGTTAACTTGTCCAAACAAACCATGTCTTGTGGGGATATGTGTGATGTAATGTTTCCCTTTATTGATTGGATGGGCCAGTTAAAATAAATCTTTAGCATGTTATTAAACAATAATTACATAATTTCCCATACAGCCAAATTACACAAGATGATTTTGTTGAAATTCAAAATGAACAGCATCGCTTCCAGTGTGAATAATTAACTTTTTCTTATTAAAGTAATAGACTACCCCTATTTCTTTTTTCCAACCACAAAAAATCCTGGCAGTGAGGGGTGCAATAAACACATAATTCCCTACTGCTTCCACTTCCACTGAACCCTGCATTAAGGTGGAGGGGTCCCAAATGATCAAATGAATCTCAGTGTGTGTGTGTGTGTGCTGGGGCAGAACTGGGTCTTGTAATCACAGGTTTAAAGGTACATCTCTGAACAAAGAGTGAAAGTGTTTCCGGAGAGAAGGGAGATTTTGCATTGCATAGTGGTGATGTTTTTAAAAGTTTGTTGTCTTATAAGAGCACACCACCAGTCAAAATCCTTTTACCATTGACATTTGTTTACATTTATTTTATATTAAACTCTATGGAAAGGATTGCCAGGCATGCAGGAAGATAGAAATACAGGTTGCTGCATGGGTGAAATTATTCTTGCAAATAGTAAAGTGGTGCATGCTATTTAAATTAAACTTCATGTAAAGGGTCTTGCTAAGTGTATATGATCTGGTCATGTTTCAAGTTTCTATATATAAGTGAAACCATGCAAAGTGGTTTGACTGTATATGTGGTGGGGTTAAAGGGTCTGTGATTTGTGTTATCCTGAACCAACTAATGTTTTCAATTTGTATAAAAAGAGATTGATATGAAAGAAAAGCATTTGACCAGAGAGTGAGGTAGCATGATTTGTGGTTTACTACAAATTTTAATTGTCCTACTCATTAATACATATATATTCTTTCTATATGCCAGCCTGGTTTTTGGCTTGCCTGTTACTAAAGGGTGAGGGATATATGTGGTACTATATGGATCACAGACAGGACTAGATTGAACCGAAAATGAATATTGGTGTGGTGATTTTGATTGGGAGGGAAAAAATTCCCTGCATCAATGGTTGGCACATAAATATCTCCAACAGTAGGTCTTTGTTTGTATGAATCCATGCATGCAAATAGTTGTATGAGTATTTGTATTTGTATTTAGTTTATTGGTATTGTGCACCTGGCACGGAGGCATCTGGGCGCATTTCTTGAGAATGTACAATCGTTACATAAAGCATCAACAGTTATAGTATTTGTAGGTACAAAAAGTTGCAAAAGGTTAAAACAATTACAATAGTATATACTATATGTCAAATAGTTACATAACAGATCAACAGTTACAATATGTGTGGGTGCAGATGTACAGAAGGTTAAGCATGTACATGGTACAGTATAGTTAGTAGTAGGGCAGTATGCTAGGCACTGGTGAGGCATCAGGAGTACAGCAACTGAACAGGTTGAGTTTGTTGTCAGGATTTACAATTTAAAAATTAAAAGGGTATAAAAGATACGTCAGGTTTAGGTTAGGTTTACATAATATATTACACGGCCACGTTAGTCCCCCAAAAGCATATTTGTACGTAGTGTAGTTATATGCCCCAATGGATGTCATATAGTGTGGTAGTAGCGGCCAGGATGTAGAGTATTTGAACAAAATAATAAGCACTGCAGTTGTAAGCAACTATGGATTTTATATACTGTATACCCATACATTGATAAATCTATGGCTTCACACTCACGTCTGTAGACTGTGGCTACAAACTACTGCAGCATATCACAGCTATAGGTACACTTGTACTATGCAACATCATTCAGATGGTTGTAGGGAGGGCGAAGGCCATGCTCCCAAAACCAACTTTGTTTGTAGTGAAATTATAAGGCACAATGGTTCCGCTATGCTGTGGTGTTTCTGCCCAGGACCCAGAGTCTTGCCTGCATGCCCAAAGGCTATGCAGCCAAGACTGAAGTCATAAGCAGTGGGGTTATAAGTGAATATGGGTGTGGTGTAATGCGATAGTTGTGTGCACGTCCTAGCGTCTTGGCTGCATGGCTGCAGACAATGGTCCCAAAAGTTAACTTATAAGTAGTTAATTTACAAGGACCATGGTTTTGATATGCTGCGATGGTTGTGGGTAGGAACTATACTCTTTGTACATTGGTCGTAAGGCGTAGGTGGTAGGTTACACAACCAAGATCCAAGGGCCAGCCTACAGCCACTGCACCATATTAGTACCCTAGATTAGACGTGTAGGTTTGCATGTGTACAAAATGACTGCCAATATACTTACTTTGTACTATGTTTTAAATGCCTTTAGTACTTGGCGGAAGTATCTTTTTTAAATTTCTGTGATAAAAGAAAAAAGTATGTTAGTCTTCGCATTTTATGAAAATTTACTACATTGCATAATAGACAGTTTACCTTTTTTTTTGTACCCTCATATTTAGTTTACAAACCAGAGTACTGTGCATCCTGCTCAGTTTCTGTGTTTGCTTTTCTAATCCTTGGGTCTGGGGAAAAAAATCCATGTTGGATTAAAAAAAAACTTTATTTGCTATGGTACTAACTACTTCCTTGTTTCCTTTGAGTGTTTCCTTCATCTTTCTGATTAATGTTATGTTTGTTGCCTTGCTGCCGATTTTTACCAACAGTTAGATACCTGTAGGCGTATTCTAACTGTGCATTTGTTCTTACAGTTCTATGATATTCATTTATTTGTGTCGTTGTTATATCTTCTTGGGCATTTAGATACCTGTTGGCGTATTCTAACTGTTTGTAGTCTTTTCCATAATTTTTTGATAGTCTTGAAGTACACATTATTTATTAAATTTTGGCTTTAAGAAGATTAAATACGCATTTGTAAGATAAGCTGGCAATATCTGCTTTAGAGTAATGGTGCTATCATTACATTCAATCCATCTAAATTTATTTTTAATGTATGCAGTGTAGTGACCTGCATTGGTTGTAGCTCCTGCATGGTAGATTATACCTATTGTTGTAAAGGTTTTCTTTCCAAGTGACACTTGACCGTGTGTGAATCCAGTCAGTGTGCAATTGTTTTTGGTACCATCTGCATTATAAAGTAGAAGCATAAGTATTATGGAGGCACTATGCGATTGTATCAGTAAGGTGGACTGATTGTCTGAATTGCAAATAGTACATAATCTGCCATGGTTTGCATTCTGTACAAGTTGCTGAAATGGAATGGATTCACAATTAGGTATGGAAACATAAACAAATTGCTCATTTGGGATTTGTTCCTGTGTCACATTGTTACAGAGAGTGCATGTATGTTTCCACATGTACGATATCTGGAATATTTCATTTACAGGTATGCTTTTGTTTTCCAATACTAGTAGTAAGTACATTAGACATTCTTGTGGATCTTCTTGTGAGTTCATAGTGAATCTCACCATTCCAGCACAGTAGTCCAATTCTTGCCTTATTCCATGAACACTGTATGTGTTGTCAGGATTGTTTGTTGCATTTCTATGAAACACTACCATTTACACACAAAATTGGTATGTACTGTGTAAGTAAATATTGTTAAGAATTGGTGGCAATTGAAATAGAATATTCATTGCTACATTTGCATAGCAACTTACCCCAGTTTCATTTGCAAATTTGAATTGACCAGCTAGTTCTGTATCTGAGTGTATTTTTTGGAGTTTCTGTTCCTTCTTTGAAGACATACCTGGTTTACATTCCCTAATAGGTTCTTCTTTGTTTGTGGTAATTGATGAAGCTTTAGCTTCTTTTGTTTTCTTTGAAGGATTTGCGGTTGGATTCTGTTCACTTTATCTGGAACAGTATATTGTTTCAGATGGGGGTGTACAGTTAACGCAGTCTATTGCATTCTAGAATGCAAGGAATATCAGCTTTGACTTTACTTACATCAAAGTTCATTAGCAATAGACCGTCAAGTGTACGTAAGCGTTATAAAGCTACGTAGCTCAAGTCTTCGTTAAGGACTCTGTTTCCTATATCTATCAATGCTTTGTCTAGGGTAAGACCTTGGGATTTATGAATGTAACTGCATATGCAAGAGTTAGAGAAAATTGCTCTCTATGTACATATATGTCTTTGAAGAGAAGGAATCGAGCAATTGAGCATCCTATCCTTTTCATTTCTGAAAGTTAATCAAAGCTAATATTGACAAACTGAATGTTGCTGTCACGTGGGTATGATTGAAAGCCAAAAACTGTACCCAGTGCTCCATTAACTAGTCCTTGCTCGACGTCAAGGTTACATTTAAGCATTACTCTACAATTTAAGGATAATTTTAATATTTTTTCCAACTCAGCTGTGTTGGAGATTGAATTTTATAAACTATTTAGTTATGTTGTGGCTTGTTCACACATAGGTACTGTCATACCATGTACATCTAGTTTGTCTGTGGCGCTAATTTCAATTATTGGTTGCATTTCTTTATTTAACATTGTTTCATTGAATTTGAAACAGCTTGCAAGAGTTGGCATTAAGGCCATAAAATTCACATTTTTGTGCGCAATTTGTTCCCTAACATCAGTTGCACATGCATTATCGCTATAAAGTGCATGAATGTGCCGGTTTTTCAATACTGCTTGTGCTTCTTGCGATAGTACACCAACTCTAATACTTTTTAAGATGTTTGCATAAGTGAGATATGCAGATTGCAGCATGTTCTCTGTTAATTCTCTGTATTGGAAATGTTGCCAAAGGTTGATATTTCCCATGCTGCCAACAGTTTTACGGCAGAGTTTGTGGCCTAAGGTTTTAAAAATAGGTTCACCTTTCACTGGTGTCAATTGTAGAAGATCTCCGAAAATGATAATGTGTTTCCCTGCTTTTTCGTTCGTTGTTACTTATAAGTACTTCTTGCAATCTGAGGTGAATCAACGCCAACATTAGTTTGGAGACCATGCTCACTTCATCTATTAGTAGCATTTTCATTTGTTTTAATACTTTGCGTACTTCCATTGCAGCTTCTGCAGAAAGTTTGTAATAGTCTAATTTATTTTGATGCTCTACTGGAAGCAGTAGTAATCAGTGTAAAGTGACACTGCCTATGTTTTAGGCAGCTAAACCTGTGGGGGCCGTTACAACAGCTGACAGTTTGTTGTTTGTCAATTGTTGAAGGAACTTTCTGATGAATTTGATTAAGAATGTTTTTCCTGATCCAGCTTCACCACTCACGTACAGCAGTATAGGTTTGTAATTTTTGCAATTACATTCTTTATTTTCGTGTTGTACACCATGTACAATTTGTTTTGTTACATCTTCAAAAATGGTGCGCTGATCTTTGTTAAGTTTTGCTTGTTGTACAGTTAAGTATTCTGTATCTTGTTGATGCTGATACATGGTGTTTTCTACTTCTGCCAAAGCTACTTCTGCCTCATTTGCTATTAGTTGTTGTCCTAGTGGTTCTTGACTTCCTGTTACAGAAGGTTGACTACTGTCAGAAGAGTCCTTATCTGGTTGGGCAGGAAGTTCGTCTTCCTGTTGCTGCTCATTGTGTAACATTGTTTTGTTCTGCGTAAAGTTCACATCGGTGATAGCGCTTCCGTTTGCTTTAAACACATCTAGATAGCAGTCATAGGCCCTCATTACAAGTCCGGCGCTGGACCATGGTTCTATTAGCACCATGGTCCATGCCGGACTCCGGCATGGTGGATGGCGGAATTACCGCCCCATTCCAAGGTGAGTGGGGCGGTAATTCCCCATTCACCATTTGCCCTTCCCCATTCCCATTGATGCCCCATAGGGCATAATGGGAATGGGGAAAGGTGCTAAGTATGGTGCCGCAAATTGCGGCACCGTACATAGCACCAAGGTCACTTTGCGGCATGGGTTTTTAACGCCTGCAAAAATCAGGCGTTAAAACGCGGGACCTCTTAATCAGGAGTTAAGGGTTAACGGCGCCGACGGCGCCGTTAAACCCTTAACGCCTGACTTGTAATGCGGGCCATAGTTATCTAGTATGTCTTCCTCTTTTCTCCATGGTTTAAAAAAGTTGTAACAGAGACATGTAATATAGTCCTTTCTTTTGAGAAGTTTTTAATTATATTTGTACATGATTAATTAAGCTTCGTTTGGTAAGTTTCACTAAGCCCCCTTCACAATCGGTCACTCTATATCTACCTTTGCTTTCATCAGGTTTTATATTATTTTTGTATGCAAAGTTTTGAGCTATGTGGTATAGACACATGCTTTTCAAAATGCTACTCCTGTTCAGATATTATGTGTCCAGTAAATTGTTTTTTAGAATGTCTTGGCTGTTGGGATCATTTCTGGCAATTGTTTCTATGTCTTCATATGATTTAAGCAATCTTTTTTCTAGATTTAGCAGGACCAAGACTTAGCCATACTATGTTGTCTGATTTTCCATACAAAGCAGTACCGGTTAAACGATCTGCTGCTTCATAGCCAACACATTCTCTATGAGAGAGCATTTTTATGCCTAGGCTGTACAATTTCTGTGATAGTGTTTTGTCTGATGCTAGGTCATCCCAGAGGTCTTGAAGCTCTGTTTTTTTCTGCTTTTGTTAAGTAGGCTGTAACATATTGTACAGCAGCAGTAGACTTGTCTGCAATGTACTGCACATCTATGTTTGCATTCCATAAGAGGGCAATGATTGCATTGTAATCATTGATATATTTTGATTCTTCTGTTCTTTTTATCTAATACGTGTTCTTAGGTGATTTACCTTTAACACTATGTCGAACAGAAGACATGAAGTTGTTTACTTCACCAGTTTCTGTAACTGGTCTAGGGAAACCAAAGCAGCATTTGGTGTAGTATTTACCTTTGTTTCTGTATTTGCGGTGACAATATTTGCCACAATTGTGTCTTTGAAATTTTAAAATCTGCCCATGCAGCTCACTATGTGTCTGTTGTGAAGGGATTTCACAAGTGACATAATTTTGGATAAACTGCAAAACAGTGCTATCACTATCGTGACCAAATTTAGATGCACCTTTGATCCATAACAGCATGTGATTGTGCGGTGCTCCTCTCGCTTGATATACTTTTCTTCAAAAGATGTGTTGCACTTCTCCAAGGGGAGGAACAGTTGTATTGCAAATAAAGTGTAGAATGGCAATGAAACAATGATGGAAATACCTTCACACATTAACTGGATCTAGAGAGCAAAGTTCTCCAGGTGTTAATATATCTATGTTGTTTTTGTTGCTGTTTGCTTGCGTAGGAACTCATGCAAATCTTCCCATGCATATTCTGCACAACTTAGTGTAACAAACCAAGTCGGTGGTCCAAGGTTTCTGATCATACAACGCACGTCTCCATGCCATCGGAACCAGTATTCCTTAGTACCACGCATGTTTGCAAACAAATTTGTTATACTTGATTGTAAAACCTCATCTTTTTCCTGTACTTTTTGTATTAACTGCGTAGCTGACATATTTTGAAAGTGGGTTCCAGATTTCAAAATTTGTACAACTCGGTAACATAGCGTTGCTAATTCACTTTCATAGAGTAGGTGGAATATGTATTCCACATTTTTTCTAAATCTGAGATCTTGCGAATACATTCGTAATGAGCTGTATTCTGATGCCTGTATCTGAGTGGGCCTATCATTGTATCTTCCACCTTTGCCAATAGGCAATAGCAGTGGAAAAGCACATGCATTTGGTCCACAAATGGAGAAAGAGAGACGCAATGTGAATAAGGCTGCCTGTGCCTTTCTAAGAGATGTTGGCATGTCCTCATACCACAATGAAAACATTTTGTTTCGCAGCTCTTTCATTTTCCGTAGAGATGGAGTCCATCTCACATATGCTGGCAATCAGATTTTTCTTCGCAATGTACAAAATGCATTGCAACCTCTTTTGCATTCACGATAACCTATGTGACAATCCGTTTTCTCCAATCCACAGTTTTTGACCCACACAACACACCACTGAAAGGCTCTTTTCAGAGCCACCACTTAACTTTCTCCGGATCTGGCATCATGCCCTTTTCTGAGAATATGTGCCCAAAGAATCGGAGTGCCCTTTTGCGAAACTCGCACTTCTCCTTTTTTAAAGTGAGCCGGGATTCTTCTAGGGCCATGCAGACTCTCATTATTGTGTCATCATGTTGCTCTTGAGTCTGGCCGAAGACCAAAATGTCGTCACTATAGTTCAAGGAGTTGGGTACATGTTTGATGACATTGTGTATTTCTGCTTGGAATATTTCTGCCGCGGAGGATATCCCAAAACTGAGCCGTTTGTAACAGAATAAACCTAGGTGGGTGGCAAAAGTTGTTATGTAGCGGGAGCTCTTGCAGAGTTCCAGATGGTGGTAGCCTTTGTTTAGGTCCAATTTGTAGAATACTGTCGCTCCATTTAATAGATGCACAATGTCCGTTATTCGTGGGGCTTGATGTCGTTCTCTCAGGATGGCTTCGTTTGGTCTCCTCATGTCTACACATATCCGGATGTCGGGGGAGTCTCTTTTGGGCACCGGTACTACAGGTGAGACCCATGGTGTGGGGCCTTCTGCTGGCTCAATGATATCTGCCTCGAGCAATTTGGTCAGTTCATTCTCGACTTGCTTTTGAATGTTTATGGGGATGCCCCTGTAGTGTTGTGCCACTGGTGGGAGGATGGCGTTGATGTGGAGTTCGATCTGTCTGTTTTTCAGCTTTCCAAGGCCTTTGAATAATGATGGGAAAACTTGGTCAATGCATGCTGTCGGGTCTAAGTATTTATGCACCATGAGGCGGTATAGTATGTGAATGAGTCCCATCTCTATGGCTGCTTGATAGCTTAGTATGCACCCGTTCTCCGTGGCAGCCTCTAGTACATGCATGGGGATGCTTTTCTCGTGTTCCTTGTATCAGCATGATGCCATGAAGAGTCCCTTGCATGCCAGGGGTGTTTTTGAGCTGTATGGATGGATGAGAGCTCTTGCTGGCTGTAGGCGAGGGGCGTTTGGTATGCTTTCGTAAACTTCCTCACTGATTACGTTCACGGTTGTCCCCATATCTATCAAAAATTCAGCAGCAGTTTGATTGATGTGTATTCACAGTATTGGGCTGTGTTCCTTTGCTGTGTTGTGTTGTACCCCTTTTTCCGTGGTGCTTCTTGGTGTTTCTCTGGTTGGCGGGCTCTCTCTTCCGATGACGCACTTGACACGCTGTCTGATTGCGACTGTTCTATGAGGCACCATATATATCTCCTGGGTCTTCTTCTTGTTCTGGATGGGGTGGTTTTGTTCTCCCTCCAGTTTTTTCTTTCTTGTCTTCTTGATGGTTGTTCGTCGTAGTGTCTGTGACGTCCTTGTTCATGGGGTTGGTGTGCTGTCCGGTGGTGCTGCGTGGGTGGGTTTTGCTCCAGTTCTGTTGTGGGTTTCCCGCTTTTTCCTGCCCCTCTCATCTTGCTGCAGAATATCAAACACACGGCCTTGTTTTGGTTGTCACCACCGCATGCGGAGCATGTTTGGCCCATGGCGGGGCACGTTCCTTCATGGGGGTACTCGTGTCCACACGGGTAGCAAAATGGATCGCTGTTGGCTCTCGCTGTTCCTTCTAACTTGTTGAGGCTTTTGTGCTTACCGTGCGTGATTTTTATTTCCTCCAGGCCCTCTAATTGCGCTGCGAGGGCAGCATCTGATCGTGCCAGCTGTAGGATTTCTTCTAGGTTTCTCGGCTGTTGAAGTAGTCATTTCCGAAAATCGGCGCTTTTGCATCCCACTATGATCTGCGACCTGAGGGCCTCCTCATTTGAGTAGTTGTTGAAATCACAGTGCTTTATTTTTGCTCTTAACCTCATGACGAATGAGTCTATGGTTTCTCCTCTGTTTTGCTTGGTAGTGTGGAATACATGCCGTTCATAGTCCATATTTGTGTGTTCGTCAAGGATGTCTCGCATGTTAGATCCTACGGCATGGATTAAGAGGTTCAGTTTTTGTTCATCCTCTAGTGGTCCAGCCGCTTTTAGGCATACTTCGAAGTCTCTCAACCATCTTTTCCATCTTGATCTGAGGGTGCCGGTGTCAGTGAGGTCAAAATTTGTTAGCAGTTGGGCTAAAAGACTGTCTGTCATCTTTCTGGGTTCTGGTCTGGCTGGAGTCACTGGGATTGTCAGTGACTCCCCTTCCGATCCACTCATGGGCTGATCTTCCGACGCTGTACTAGCTGTGCGGCTCGCGAGGCCTGCTGTCCTGTGTGCAGCCGTTCTGTGGATGCCAGGGGGGGAGGGGCTCTGTGCCACGTGTTGACGGGCCTGTGGGGCCTAGTTTTGAGGCGCGCCCTGGAGTCTTGTGCGCATTGGGGGTTTTTGATCTTACCCTTCTTATCCTTGTGGAGCTAACTCGGGAGGCCGTTTCCCTGCCGCTCTTCTCGGTATTGTTTTTCACCGTAGCCATTAGCGGGAGGGTCAGGACTCCTTAGCCGCCCAGAGATGTGAACACGGAGCCGCTGCTCCACCTGCAGGTGATTGGATGCGCCCACCGGCGTCCTTGCCGTTGGCAGGAAGGTTTTCCCTTCCTCCCCCAACCGGACGGATGATGCACGGGGAGCCGCTATAGCTGCTCCACCCGTGTGGGATGTGCGCGTTGGAGCCTTGGTTTAGCTTGCGCTGGGGCTCGATTTGACGGCAGGGAGCCTTCTCGCTTCAACCTGCTGCCTCTGGGAACCCTCGACCAGATGATGTCCTGCGGCTCCAGTGGTGCCTCACTGCTCACCACGAGCATTGTGGACCCGAGGTGGCGGGCACGGTGGAAAATACGTGTCCGCTTTGTCGCCAGTGTAGTATCTCGCAAGTGGACTTCCTCACGCTGATAGTCAGCTACCCTCATTCATACAAGGATACACCGACACAGGAGCTGGGGTGCAACACTTCTTTACTTCATAACCGTCAGCCTCGAACTGACTTTCTGGTGGTAGCTCCGCCCCTTGCTACACGTGGGTCGCAGCCCACTGATTAATGGTAATAAACAGAGGACTCATTCTCGGAACACATAAACACTGGCGACACCACAGGGGGGTCACCATGGAGAAAAATCCCACTGAAGCTGCACCTACTGTGAAGATTCACTGAGGTTAACTGCCCCTGTTTTATGCTCGGCCGTGTCTACCTATGCTTATGACCTGCGTCAGTACAAATTATTAAGGTCTCTTCTCGACCTGCTGCGCAGGATATAACTAAGATCACTGTTTGTTTTCCTACCATGTCTCTGAGTGTTTCTGACACATCCTCGGAGCTTCAAGTAAAATGATCTACTTCACTTAGGCACAAAAGCGGTCGAAAATGTTCCCAACGCCCTTCCGGGCTCCAAGGGTGAGTCTAATTGTTGACTTGATTGAATCTACATTACCCACACCTTCTGTACTGTAGCTATTGACTGTTCCTCGCCCACTAGCCCAGGAGGAATGTATCCTGCACTGCAATACTGAAATACTCAATGATAGGAACTTGTCATGCGGTCCGAACTACCTTTTTTTTTTAATTCCAAGTCAGGAGTCAATGATGAACCAGGAACGCCTCAGTTAATCAATCATTGATATCTGCATCTGAGGTTTATAATGATGTTAAGTTTGATGAATCATGTGTGCAGTTTATTATATTGGAACAACCTTTGAATCACTTAAATGAAAAATGTGATTTAATCGCCACTATCACTTATGATCACAACCAGACGTTAGCCCAGATCTTACAATTAATTAAGGTTCCCCATCGCCTCACGGCACGCCTTCAGGATTTGTCCATCAAGCTGTTACCCACTCCTCTGACACGTGTTGCCACTACTAGTGTAACAGGAGTGATGTCTTCGAATTCAGATACAGTTGTAATTTGTGATGCAGATATTGTTGGTGACGCCATTGTTATCGAGGCTGACCTTAGTGACGCCTTAGTGACTAATGATGTGGACGATATAAATATTATGTCTGTCATAACGAATGATAATTGTCTTCCCAAGAGAAATTGTAAAAACACAAGGAAAACGAAAGTTAAAACACGCCAATCCAAAGCGCATGGAGATAAAATAGATGTTAATAGTCCATGAGTAATGCTTCAAGGTGTCATTGACCTAAGATCCCCCAAAAGTATCGATTCCCCAACTGTGGTTGGTGGCCTTTGCAATATCAGACAAACAGGGGCGGGAGGGTGAAAAAGGAGACACTAGTGCCCTTAACATGCTGCCTCACTGTGATATTCACACGCTATATGGGGCCACTCAGACCAAAGGTCGCATAACGTTGTATAAACCACATACTAACAAAATTGTTAAGACAATTTCTGGACCTGTTTACAATGAGATGACTATACTTGAGGACATCCATCTACTTTTTGACTCAGAACCTCTTGCACCATTAATTTGTATATGCGACACAGGGGTGACTGGAAGAGTGCTTCATACTACGAAGCCTCCTTAGCCCCATGTTGTACTGTTGACTGAAGCTATTAGCCAAACTGATTTTCCAGAGACCTTTCCAGTCAACACTGAACTTGGTGCTGGCAGACGATTTGATCATCGTAGTATTCCGTCATGCCCCACTAAGACAAAGGTAGACCCGGAGGCAAGTAGAGTTAGATTTCAGCATAAAAGAGTTATTCAAATACCAAGTATCTTTTAGAATGCATCAGAGTTACTGCTAAATTGGTCCTCCTTTGTAAGAATTGTGTCACTGCATTCCCCAATTATCTCTACCAGCAGCTTCAAACTTGTAGAAATTCCTGAAGACCAACATTTTGCTACAATATTCATACATTTTTACCAGAACTATGTATACTTTGGACTTCATTCAACAATGTGAAATTGACCTTTATAGACTGGGCCATGCATGCATGATCGTAATGTTAGCTGAGGTTGATGAGTGGAATACTAGAGAGTTAAACGTTTGTGAGAGGGAACCAGTTAACATAACTAGAGAAAATTAGACCGGTCTTGGCTCCCTTTCTACCATTAAGATTGCCACTGAAGCCAATGGATCTAGAACAGTGTAATTCACTAATCCACCTTCTGCCTCTGATTCTGTGGAAGAAGTTGATTGATCATTAAAAACTGGTTTCCCCCATGTTATTTTGGGTAATGTCCCTGACCGTGAAATTAGACTACGTTCCTGGAATACCCAGGGTTTTACTCAATTCCACTTGGAGCATAGTTTGGTTAATAACTCACTGTGATTTAGCGAGAACTGGAGCAAACTGGAAGCTAAAGCCGGGCGCAGCACTTTGAAGTGATGCTTATCAACCAAAGTGTGTTCTACGTGGGCATGCCTAAGATTCCAATTGGAGTTGTTTCAAAGGCAGCAGTTTGATAGGGTGCGGATTCCCAAGAGGAAGATAAATCTGGACCATCTCCAAGTACAGGCCAGCCAGAAGCATCTGGTCAACATCGCAAATACTTGCAGGCAAAGGAGAGCAGGCCTAACAACTCTATTTCCTCAGAGATGTGAATGGAATATTTAAATTAACTCAAGTGGAAACGGAGTGCTGAGGAGCGCAGTCAGCATTTGGAGGCGTGTGATTTTTGGAGCTGTTGCTTCTAACGTGAATTTGACTGGCTGCTGCCTTTGGCATTTGTGCTGTCATGTTTGATTTCCTGGGTGTTAGCCTTAGCAGTGCACGTAGGAGGTGGCGCGAGTTATGGTTGCTTCGCTTACCATATCTGGTGAATTTTCTGGGTTTTTTGGTTTTACTTGTAACCATAACATTTCTTTGAGTTTTTTTAGAGAATTTCATGGGTTTTTGTTAATGCAACTTAACCATAGCATCTCTTTAACTAAGTTTTGTTCACTGAATTTCATAGTTTTTCATGAGTGAAAATGTTTCATGATGTTACATGACTGTATATAAGTTCTTAGAATTCCTCTTTTAACATATATGAGAGAATTGTAAACCTCCTTTAACAAACATATTTTTTGCAACACATACTTATGTGTGTCGTTATCAGCAGAGCATGCTGAGGATGCAAGTCATAGTTGAATTGTCTTGGGCATGAGGCTCTACCATGACCCCAGCCCCACAAAACTACCCCTGTTATCTATTGCACCTACCCTGCATCCTAGTTCAGTGTTCAGTATACCCTCATAATGTGACCAATGGCCATTTTCCACAAATCATGGTGCATGGGATTCGGTCATGCCACATTCCCCACTAGGCAAATTAGAGTAGAAATGTGTCCTTGCCGAGGGCCAGGCCCACTGCCCAGACAGAAAAGTATGTCACTAGTTTTTGTACTTACTTTTTTTTTAAGTGTCCTAATGTACGTACATAAAATAGTCATATAACTTGGACCCCACTTAACAAAATCCATTCAGAATTTTGTGAGAAACCTGAATGTGTCTCCCTAACTAATCACCGGGAATCTGTGATCCAGGTGGCCAGGACACGGCCATCAAGTACCTGGGGGTGGACCAGTGTGGAAGGATCACCTCGATGGGGGTCCCTGGGGAATGGAGCGGGAACAACCATTGAGTGAGACGCGGTACTCCACTTCTCATAACCCCTCTTCCCTGTCCTATTACATAGGATACTCCACATCTGTATCCCCCCTTCTAACACAAATGCTTCCGCACACCACGAGAGACAACAGACTAATGTTAGGACCATTTAGCAGACATGTCCCAACACAAGGGTCAGGCAAAGCCTGGCAATTAACCAGTATCACTCACAACTGACGGCCCATTCCTTTCCCGTGAGGGATAAAATGTGGAGCAAGACATCACACGGAGAGCAAGGCAGACAGCACAACGAGAGAGTTATCCCAGGGTGGAAGTTCAAGATGAGGAGAAAGATGGCGAGTACCGAGGGGGTGACAAGGAGAGAAGCGACCTTGCCGTTTCCGACCCAGACCCGTGATTCATCTGTGGAAGAAATTGTAAGAACGCAAACAAAGGCTAACGTGTGCTGCATCAGATGTAAACAGTACATGGAGTGTGCCTACACTGATAAGCAGGAGAACAGAAGGTGCTTTCTACCGTGGTACTGTCCTTGACACCAGATACAAGGAAAGCCGTACGGTTCATCACAGCTGGTGAGTTGAGGGGAGAACTGATAAGAAAACGAACTGTGTTGAGTGAAAGTTTCATGTTGAGGAAAGTTCAAAGAAATGTGATAGAAAGTAACAGGGGAAAGACAGCCAAAACCGTTTGACACCAAGTAGGTGTATGGTAAGAGACTCTAGTTGGTTTCCTATGTTTTTGTCAGAACTACATACCAGGAGGCTGTGCAAGAGCTATGAGAAGTGTGTCAAAGTGGTCATACAGTGGTCTAGCAAAATCTGCTGTACAGTCGAAAGTCTTTGACCAGCAAGTAATAGAAAGCAAAGGGAAACAATACATGATGAGAGAAAAGATTGGCAAGAGTGAACCCAAAAGAGTGAAGCCGATAAAAAGGGGTGAAGCCTGATGCCTCAATGAACATTTGTGCTGATAAGAGTAAACCCGATAAAGGGAGGTTCACTGTGAACTGTTTAAAAAAGATATTGAGAATCGTGAATGAAACAGAGAATATTGTGTAAAACCCTTTGAAATACAAGCCACAGGGAACCCGGCAGAGGGAGTCTAATATTTAAGAGGGGTCTGAGGAAGAAGGGGACACAGGGGTGAAGAGGTATCACCCAAAGTGCAAACAGAAAGTAACTCTTTGTTTATTATTTTGTATGCAGCAGGTCCCCTGGGGCAAGAAACTTTTTGTGGAAAAGAGACTTAACCTCCAGAGGTCCTGATCAATAAGAATGAAACTGTATGCTCATGCTGACAAAAGCTTGAGTGTGTATTGTGCTCCGGAATCCCACCTTGTCCCGTGCTGAAAACGTGAGGAAGGGAGACCCCCGGCTACTTCATCCTGACTTATCCTTTGTGAACACTTCTTTCTTTCTCAAGAAACCTTACCCCACGCTTTTCTGTATTTAGTTGTAAAGATTGGCAATAGTATTTTTTTTTTTTAGTATGGGCCGTTTTATTTTGACAAGACGCCACTAGGACTGCATAGATTTTCATCAAGTCAATGCCATCTCAGACTTTGATGCCTATACCATGCCACACAGCGATGACCTAATTGATAAACTCGGATCAGCCACCTTTACATCTAACCTAGATTTGACCAAAGGGTAATGGCAGGTTCCTGTGCATGCGCCAGATAAGGAAAAAACTGTGTTCTCAATGCTTTTGGGGCTGTTCCAATTCAAACTCCTTCCTTTAGCTTACATATTGCACCAGCCACTTTCCAATGCTTCATGGATCAAATTCTACAACCCTATTGCGATTTCTGTGGTACTTATATTGACAATACCGTCATTTATAGTAATAATTGGGAGGACCATCTCTTCCATCTTTATACCATCATGAAAATTCTCAGAAAAACTGCTAATCCAGCTAAGTGTAGATTGGCCCAGTCAGCCATAACATACCTTGGCTTCTTCACAGGGAATGGGAATGTATAGCCCCAAAATGAAAAGGTAAAAGCCATACACCATCAACCAAGATGAAAAGAGATCTTAGAGCTTTTCTTGGGTTAATAAGGTGTTGTCGTAGATTTATCCCCAACTTTTCAGACAAAACAGCCCAGTTGAAAGATAAACTTAAAATGCAGAACCCCAAAAACTTCATTGGAATGACGAAGACAAGATATGTTATAACACCTTGAAACAGACTCTCTGCCAGAACCCAATCTTGAAGGTATTTGACTTCTCTAAAGACTTTGGGGGTCATTACAAGATTGGAGGTAGCCATGCTGCTATTAGAGGCATGGCTACCCCCTTACTGGGTACCGGGTCCGGGTTCCATAAATGAGGAATTACCGGGCCATTCCAACCTTGGAGAACCCGGTAATTCCTCATTTAAGGAACCCGGACCTGGTACCTTTCCATTCCCTTCGAGCCCCCATAGGGCCCAATGGGAATGGGGAGGGTGCTAACAATGGGCCCGTTAATAACCGGTCCAATGTTAACACCCTGGTCTGCTCGTGGGACCCGCTAAGAGTGCCTGGTAAAACCAGGCACCCTTACCGGGTCCCACGAGCAAACCTCATAATGCGGCAGTAGGGGTTTAATGGGGCTGGCAGCTCTACCGGCCCCGTTAAACCCCTACTGCCAACCTTGTAATGACCCCCTTTGTCTTAGAAACAGATGCCTCCATGGGTTAGGAGCCGTCCTGTCCCAAGTTTGCAATGGATTAGAATATCTCATATTATTCACTAGTCTCAAGCTGTTCGCACGTGAAAAACATTACTCTGTGTTGGAACTAGAGGACCTGGTCATCATGTGGGCCATCATCCATCTTAGATACAATCTATTAGGATGAAAGTTCACACTGGTTACTGATCATTCATTCCTAGTTTGGATTAGCCAATGGAAAGACTCCAATCCTCGGGTCATGCAACGTTTCTAGAGCTACAACCCTATATTTTCACTGTGAAACACCAAAAAGGAAAAGACCAGGGAAACATGGATTTTCTTGCCCGGTGAAACAAATGTGGCTACATTGCATGGAGGAAGGGTATGCGAGAAACCTGAAGGTGTCTGCCTTACTAGTCCCAAGGGATCTGTCATGCAGGTGGCCAGGACACGGCCATCGCTATTCAATCCAGTTCCTGGGAATGGACCAGTGCAGGAGGATCACCCGGATGGGGGGTCCTCGTGGAGTAGAGCAGGAACACTGAAGGGGTGACACACAGTATTCCACTTCTCATAACCCCTCTTCCATATCCTACTACAAAGGATACTCAACCTCTCTAACCCACCGTTTTCTAACACAAACACTTTTGCACACCACGAGAGACAACAGACTTAATGTTATGGCCCTTTATCTGACATCTCCCAATACAAGGGTCAGGCAGAGTCAGGCAATTAATTATGATCACTCACATCTGACGGCCCTTTCCCTTCCCCACAGGGATAAAAGGTGGAGCAAGACAGCACAATGAGAGAGTTACCCCAGAGCAGCAGTTCAAGAAGAGGAGAAAGGCAGCGAGAACCGAGGGGGTAACAAGAAGAGAAGCAACCTTGACCTTTCCGACCCAGACCCACCATTCCTCTGAGGAAGAAATCATAAGACCACGAACAAAGGGTAATGTGTGCTGCTACAGATGTCAATGGTACATGGAAAGCGCCTACACTGACAAGCAGGAGATCAGAAGGTGCTTGCTAATGTGATACCTTCCTTTGACCAGCAAGCAATGAAAAACTAAGGGAAACGAATTTCACATGGTAAGAGAAAAAAATGGCAAGATTGAACCCGAAGGAGGGAAGCCGATAAATAGGGGCAAAGCCGAATGCCTCAGTGAACATTTGTGCTGATAAGAGTAAATCTGATAAAGGGAAATTCACCAATAACTGTTAAAAAAGACATTAAGAATTGTGAGCATAATGGAGAAGAGTGTTTAAAACCCTTTGAAATACAAGCCACAGTGAAACGGGGAAGGGGGGCTAATATTCAAGAGGGGTCTGTGGAAGAGGGGGAAAGAGGGGTGAAGAGGCATAGCTGAACGTGCAAACAGAAAATAACTCTTTGTTTATTATTTTGTATCCAGCAGATCATTGAGGGCAAGAGACTTATTGTAGAAAAGAGACTTAACTGCCAGAGGTCCTGATACCTAAGAATTGAACTGTAGGCTTGTGCTGCCAAAAGCTTGAGTATGTGCTGTGCTCCAGAATCCCACCTTGTCCCGTACTGAAAACGTGGGGAAGGGTGACCCCTGGCTACTATGTCCTGACTTATTATTTGTGAATACTTCTTTCTTTCTCAAGAAACCTTACCCCACACTTTTCTGTGTTTAGTTGTAAGGATTGGCAATATTTTCTTTTACTATAGTCCATTTTATTTTTTGACAAGACGCCACTAGGACTGCCTTATTATTATTTGATGTTTTTAGCTTGCTCCCATCTTAGATTTAGTTTTAGATCAGGTGCTTTTCCAACCCATTTATGCAGTTTAATAAACATGCTTGTACTGTGATCATTTGTGTCTCTTTACTGTTGCCACCATGATCTCCCTACACTTTGCACATACATTCAAGGTTTGGTGTATAATCTTTCTGCAAACCTGTGTGCACATACATTAAATGGCAACAAAGTTATAAGCCATCTAAAAATGTTGAGACCTCCCTCTAATGTTGACCCCGCTTTACAAAATCCCACTAACCTTTGCAATTAAATTCTGGGTCTAAAATCTTTTTGCAAATGTTTGTGCAGATTTGTCAAATGGCACCAAATGTATAAGCCTTTCGAATATTTTGGGACCCCCATCTACTTTCGCTCCCACTTGGCAAATAGCATCAAACTCTGCAGTACTCTTCAGGGTCAGGTCTAGAATGATATTGCAGAATTTCATGCAGTTTCACTGAGTTGTTCCAAAGTTATAAGCCATCCAAAAACTGCTTTTCAACGACTATGTTATTCAAAAATAGCCATGGATGTCCCAGAACATCTGAGATGTTCTCGAACATCACAGGACTGTACCCGTACTGATCTTGGAATTCAGGGAGGAAGAAACACCTGTTTTTTGGCTTCTTATTGCCAAATCTCATCCTATCATCATCACCCCAGAGCTCCCCAGAGATTGTATCATTAGCAATGTTGTGTTTTTTTATATGTTTTTACTGCGATGCCCGTGGACAACAGGCACTGTCTGCGAATCCAACATGGCGGGCATTTCCCAAAAATATGACGCACCTCACGCTTTTTACCATCCAATCATTGGGCATTTCCGATGTCCGTGGACATCGTGTCGCCCTCTGGACCAATAGGAGACCCATCCGTGGTCCACACAGGAAAGTGAGTCAGCTGACCGAACCCAGATCTCACTAATTTGATTTTCACCTACCTTTTGACTGTTCTTAAACAAACTACTGAACCAATTTACTCCGAATTTACTAAAGCATGCTCTAAGGACCACGAAAAAACAGTAATTAAATTAAACTGACAGAATAATAGCCTGAACATTTCAGGACTCACACATAGTTGCACACAAAATACATTTAAGTATACAAACTGATGGAAAGCAGCAATAGTTCTAAAATATTTTTTTTAAAAAATACCAGCAGAATCAGGTGAAGGAATTATATACATTTGTGAATGTATTCAGAATGTTTGCATATCCACCTTATTCTGCCTTGTACACCAGGCCAATACCAGGTACTTGGATGTTGAATAGACTGCCAACACATCATTGATATTGCAGCATTGGATCAATGCATTCACTGTATTACCTAATTGCCTCTCCCTAAAACTACACTAACAAATCTGCGTCTTGACATTAAATAGTGAGGACAAATCAGAATAAAGTGAATAATGGTTTCAGTTGATTCAGCACAGAATGGACCTGCCACTGTAACGTTTATGTTCCACGTGTTGCGGAGACTAGCTAGTGGTAGAGACCCAATTCACAGTGTGAGATGTTATGTTATAGATTTTCTAAAGCGCAACATTTTCCCATGGGCAGCGTGGTGCTATGAGCAACATGAAGGACAAGGCCAGGACCAAAGGTCTAGAGGAGAAAGGATTTGAGCAGCCTACAAAATAACAAATGATTTTCAGTGACTCGTACAAGGTTACGATACAAGGCTCTTTCATATTTAGGGTAAACATAACCAAGATATGCCTCATAACCTAGTCTTTGATTGTGGTTCCAATATGCTAGCAGCTGGGTGGATTGGTCTATTTTACTTAGGGTGCCCTGTTCTGCCTAAACTTGGTAGGCATTCTTGACAACCATCTTACTCGTGCTAGTCGTAGAATCAGGGCTCGTCCAGAGCTTGCTCAGTCCTATTGCACTAAGTTCACTTCTTATGTGAGCTAACCATGGAATTGACATGCCGCCGGACGGAGCTAAAAGAAGAAATCATAAGACCACGAACAAAGGCTAATGTGTGCTGCTGCAGATGTCAATGGTACATGGAAAGCGCCTACACTGACAAGCAGGAGATCAGAAGGTGCTTGCTAATGTGGTACCTTCCTTTGACCAGCAAGCAATGAAAAACTAAGGGAAACGAATCTCACATGGTAAGAGAAAAAAATGGCAAGATTGAACCCGAAGGAGGGAAGCCGATAAATAGGGGCAAAGCTGAATGCCTCAATGAACATTTGTGCTGATAAGAGTAAACCTGATAAAGGGAGGTTCACCAATAACTGTCAAAAAAGACATTAAGAATTGTGAGCATAATGGAGAAGAGTGTTTAAAACCCTTTGAAATACAAGCCACAGTGAAACGGGGAAGGGTGGCTAATATTCAAGAAGGGTCTGAGGAAGAGGGGGAAAGAGGGGTGAAGAGGCAGAGCTGAACGTGCAAACAGAAAATAACTCTTTGTTTATTATTTTGTATCCAGCAGATCATTGAGGGCAAGAGACTTATTGTAGAAAAGAGACTTAACTGCCAGAGGTCCTGATACCTAAGAATTGAACTGTAGGCTTGTGCTGCCAAAAGCTCGAGTATGTGCTGTGCTCCAGAATCCCACCTTGTCCCGTACTGAAAACGTGGGGAAGGGTGACCCCTGGCTACTTTGTCCTGACTTATTATTTGGGAATACTTCTTTCTTTCTCAAGAAACCTTACCCCACACTTTTCTGTGTTTAGTTGTAAGGATTGGCAATATTTTCTTTTACTATAGTCCATTTTATTTTTTGACAAGACACCACTAGGACTGCCTTATTATTATTTGATGTTTTTAGCTTGCTCCCATCTTAGATTTAGTTTTAGATCAGGTGCTTTTCCAACCCATTTATGCAGTTTAATAAAAACGCTTGTACTGTGATCATTTGTGTCTCTTTACTGTTGCCACCATGATCTCCCTACACTTTGCACATACATTCAAGGTTTGGTCTATAATCTTTCTGCAAACCTGTGTGCACATACATTAAATGGCAACAAAGTTATAAGCCATCTAAAAATGTTGAGACCTCCCTCTAATGTTGACCCCGCTTTACAAAATCCCACTAATCTTTGCAATTAAATTCTGGGTCTAAAATCTTTTTGCAAATGTTTGTGCAGATTTGTCAAATGGCACCAAATGTATAAGCCTTTCGAATATTTTGGGACCCCCATCTACTTTCGCTCCCACTTGGCAAATAGCATCAAACTCTGCAGTACTCTTCAGGGTCAGGTCTAGAATGATATTGCAGAATTTCATGCAGTTTCACTGAGTTGTGTCAAAGTTATAAGCCATCCAAAAACTGCTTTTCAACGACTATGTTATTCAAAAATAGCCATGGATGTCCCAGAACATCTGAGATATTCTCGAACATCACAGGACTGTACCCGTACTGATCTTGGAATTCAGGGATGAAGAAACACCTGTTTTTTGGCTTCTTATTGCCAAATCTCATCCTATCATCATCACCCCTGAGCTCCCCAGAGATTGTATCATTAGCAAGGTTGTGTTTTTTATATGTTTTTACTGCGATGCCCGCGGACAACAGGCACTGTCTGCGAATCCAACATGGCGGGCATTTCCCAAAAATATGACGCACCTCACGCTTTTTACCATCCAATCATTGGGTATTTCCGATGTCCGTAGACATCATGTCGCCCTCTGGACCAATAGGAGGCCCATCCGTGGACCGCACAGGAAAGTGAGTCAGCTGACCGAACCCAGATATCACTAATTTGATTTTCACCTACCTTTTGACTGTTCTAAAACAAACTACTGAACCAATTTACTCCAAATTTACTAAAGCATGCTCTAAGGACCACGAAAAAACAGTAATTAAAGGATAGTTCCGGGACTTTTTTTTTATTGTCCCTACGGGTCGGCCATGTGTTTGTAAGCATAAATCGGTAGATCGTAGGAAACTTTCCTATGGACCTTACCCGACTTTTCGCCCATTATCGCACTCGAAATCAGCCTCCATTTTGTGATAATCCTATCATTCCGCCGCATCGACCTGGCTCACCTGCCTTTGCGGCACTAAATCAAATCCCCCGCCCCTGAGCCTGACATCAGCAGACGCGTACTGCCCATTTCAAGCACGTCTCGTGTCAACAATCGCTGCGCCTCAGCTATTGACGTGTTGCCATGGAAATGGCAGGACGCCTCTTTCCCCAATAAGTATAAACAGACCGTTTCACAACACACAGCAGCAGATTTTCGATTCCATTCCTCTCTCTGTGTTACTTTGAGTATTCTGTGACTCGTTTCAGTGCTCTGGTCAGCTACCTTCGCCGCTTGTAGCCCGTGTGAACACCTGTACCATCTCTGTAAATTATTTTACTATCTTTACCGCACAATGGCCACAATAATGCCGTATATGTACGAGCCCGAGTACACCGAGGAAGAACTACTGGAAAGTCAAGCACGCGAAAACGATGGGGATTCGGACGGCAGTTGGGAGGACCAGTCAACGGATGAAGAGCCTGGACCATGTCGCATGGACGGCGTCTCCACCTGGTGCACGTGCAATCGGTGCGAGCTAATGCCAACTGAGGAGGAGAACTGCTGCTGCCGTGAAAATTCCGGGTGCTTGGCCTACATTTCGGAAAGCGAGCAAAGTCTGCAGGAAGGCGAGCAAAGTCCGCAATGCATCACCGAGCTGCCAGAGTTCAGGGAAGCCTGCTTCTCACGGACCGTGTTGAGGATGATGATGGTGCTTATGCACGAACTTCGCGGCACTGTTCGTCCGCGTAATCCGAGTAACGAGTAAGTATACTCTGTTTGTGATGTCAGTGATGCCACCACTATTTCATGGTCGTCTCCCACATATAAAATTACATTTACATATCATTCGAACGCATGTAAATTTGTTCCATATAGTGCATTTTCTAGATATAATTTTTTTCTAAGAAAAATGACATGTGTTACCTGAATCGACATTGATAAGAAAGTTTGGTCAGTTTAATACAGTTTGCATCTTTTTTTTTCACAGGTGGTACAGGCTGGTGGCCTATCGTTGCTTCACTTGGTGGCTTCACGGGAGGCTCGGACACCGCGTTCGGAGAGTAATACCTGCCTGTGCGGTACTTGCCATTAGTCAACATTTCCCCAGTGACAGTGGACAATACCGCGGATTTTCCCTCGATGTGCTGCAACCTCAACTTTACAATGTGTAATGTTTATTATTTATGTTTAATTAAAATCTAAAATAAAGCCCAACATATATTTTAACAATGGTTGTTTTGATTTTTTAAATGAATCTAGTGTATATTCTCCTGGGAGGGTGAGGTATTTATAAACTCACCCCCCTGCATTCCATGTAGTAGATCCTGCAGCCATCCTCTTACATTCAGTTAGATGGCCTCTCCTTGGTGAGGCCCTGCGGCAAACTGGTCTTGTCTGCACGACCACCGCCCCGATCCACCCCCCGCCCTATCAAAGGCAGTTCGCACCGGGGTACTTGTGCTGGCAAGTGGAGCTGTCAGGGAGCGATAAAGGCCAAGAGGTGCCAAAGACCATGTACACTTCAAAGTGGTCTATAGAGCATGGGTTGTTGTTCCCATGTCTACCTACAGACCCCGTGTCTCCTGCCAAGCATCCCCCCTCACGCTGGACGGCCCCCTGCAATCCACATAAGTGTGTCTCCATTCACAAGTCTTCCTGTGTCTTGTCTGCACGACCACCGCCCCGATCCACCCCCCGCCCTATCAAAGGCAGTTCGCACCGGGGTACTTGTGCTGGCAAGTGGAGCTATCAGGGAGCGATAAAGGCCAAGAGGTGCCAAAGACCATGTACACTTCAAAGTGGTCTATAGAGCATGGGTTGTTGTTCCCATGTCTACCTACAGACCCCGTGTCTCCTGCCAAGCATCCCCCCTCACGCTGGACGGCCCCCTGCAATCCACATAAGTGTGTCTCCATTCACGAGTCTTCCTGTGTCTTGTCTGCACGACCACCGCCCCGATCCACCCCCCGCCCTATCAAAGGCAGTTCGCACCGGGGTACTTGTGCTGGCAAGTGGAGCTGTCAGGGAGCGATAAAGGCCAAGAGGTGCCAAAGACCATGTACACTTCAAAGTGGTCTATAGAGCATGGGTTGTTGTTCCCATGTCTACCTACAGACCCCGTGTCTCCTGCCAAGCATCCCCCCTCACGCTGGACGGCCCCCTGCAGACCGCATAATGCCACGACATATACACGTCATTCATTCACAAACACACCCCTGTTTCGAATTCTTTATAACCCACTTCATATTTCTAATGAGAACTTCTTTGCGCTTTGCTAGTCAACCCGTGAAGGTGCTGGTTATCTGCTCTTCGTCTCTGTGAACTTCCGTGACCACTTTGAGCAAACTCGTCAGTTTGCAACCTGTGAACTGCTCCCTGTTCTACGACAAGAAACTACTCTGATCCCTGCATCTAACTGTTTGTTCGTCAAGGTAAGTCCATGTACCATAATCATTTTGCGTCCAATTTTTTAATTTATATCTATTTGCTAGTAGTCATCAAATTGCATCCATGTTTTCTTTTCGTTCACGACAGTACATGCAAGGAACTAGTCACATGTTCTGAGTTTAGTCAAATTACTTTTTCTATTTTTTGAAAGTTATTGAAATACTTATCCGCATGTGAATAACGTGTATAGTTCCAAGAACCAAAACGGACCTTGCATTGAACCTTTTATGTGTCATTTAATGTTTTAACACATTGGTATTCATAGAGAATTGTTGATCTTTACTTTTCAGAACTTTCCATAATGCCTGCCTGTTCCATTGGCGGTTGCCCTTCGAAGACCCATAACAAATCTGAAGGTACTATAATGCATGTTTTCCCTAAGACAATAGATCAGATAAGAGAATGGGTCCGATATTGCGGATAACCAGCCTCTGAGATAGAAAGTAGAGTCCTAGAAGTCTTTGCGGACAAGAGGGGTGATCGATACCGCATCTGCAGCAGGCACTTTAGCCCAGACATGTACTCCACATCATTGCTAATAAGGACGAAAACACCGCGAGCGAGGCGAAAATTGCTCTCAACCGCTATTCCCACTCTATTCGTCCACATCCCTCCACTGGTGAGTCAAGTTTACGTATTTATCTCTCGGCATTGCGGTAGTGTGTAGCATTAGCTAACAATAATTTCCCCATTTATGTATCCACTCAATATGAAGGCTGAAGATTCTCCATCCGTGTCGTTATTGCAGTCATCAGCCACTTCAAGCGCCTATCGGGTAATCTTACTTAGCTATTCTGACACTGACTTGTTTTAGGCATGTAAATCAATAGTTTTAATTGATCGTGTAATTATTTTACCTAATGGTACACCACAGTACTCGTCCTCTAGTCTTTGTTTTCAGTTATAATTATTGTTATCCAAAATAATGCAAGTACTGTCTTTCAGGGAGATGCTGAGGAGTCCAACGCATTGACGACAACCGTAGATGTCACTCAGATGCTCGAGGTACGTTTCCGGACAGTTCCATCGATGGAGATCATCAGATCTTGCATTCTTGTAGCGTGATTGTTACACACAATGTTTCTTTCGTTTTTAGCCATTGGTATGTCCTTCTGTCGTCGCCCTCCTATGTGTCTTCTTTTTTCAATATTGTGTTCATTACTAATGAAAGTCCTATGTTTCAGGGAGTCGATGGAGCATTAGTCCAAGAGGAAGGGGGAGCATGCAGTTACGGGTCGGCGCAACAGCTTGCAGAAGTGTGCACCGCAGTTACAGCGTCCCTTGATGTTCTTATGCATTTCGAGGTATGGATACTGACAGATCAATCATGCGAGATCAAATGACGTGATTACATCCGCTATACTTCCTTCTTTATTAACGCAAGTACTATGTTTCAGGGAGCTGACGGAGCTTCTTCAACAAGAACATCACCCCTAGTAGTTGATGCAGATCTCTGGGTGGTGACACTTCCAACGATGGAGCAAATCGAATCATATTTAGATATCCATTATTTATTTTAGACAACTGATCATTTGTGCAGGTCTATTTAGATGAGCCGTTGACGCCTGCAGAAAGTTTATGTTCTTTTAAACAAAATACAAAACCATACTAATGCAATTACTGTGTTTCAGGGAGTTGCTGAAGCCTCATCTTCAATAATATCATCAATGGAAGTCTATGCGGAGCCCGAGGTATGGATCTTGACAGTTCAATCTAACTAGATCAACAATGCGTGAACTATTGTCGTTTGAATGTTCTACACAATGCGTTCATTCGTGTTTTGCTATTGAGATGTACGTATGGGTATTGGTCCCCAAGTACATTTTGTGTTTTCAATATTATTATACATACTAATGAAAGTTCTATGTTTCAGCGAGTCGATGGAGCCTCAGTGAGTGATGGATGTGCTTATCATGAAAGTATAGTCGTTGCAGCGCGAGAGGAAGTGGAGACATGCACACACGAGTCAGAGCAACAGCGTCCAGATGTTGAAGTTCGAGGAAAGAAAGTTTCAAAGAAAAGAAAGCAAAAGAAGGTTAGTGTCCTGTTCACTATATTATGTTGTCTTTCACTGTCAATAGTTCAATACTGTAAGTTGTGTTTAAACTGAACATCCCTTTTCTAATCTGTCCTCTAGTTGCGAGTGGGTGTAAGAACTAGATCTACACAGACAGTGAAGCGAACGAGAGATGTTGCTTGTCAAACCTTTTGGCAGGGACTTGAGACTGGAGATGCATCGTGCCAATGGGAAGAATATGAAGTGATTGACAACGGAGCTATACCACCACCAGCCATTGATAGTGAATGTCCTCCTGGTAGTTTGGATGCAGTCGTAGATCAATTCACAGAATCCACACCCGCAAAAAATAAGAGCACGCGAAAGTTGAAGACATTGTTTTTTTCTCCCATCTCCGGACAAGGAACAGATGTTGCAATGGAAGAGAATGAAGTGGACGACAATGAAACACCATCAATATCACTCAGCATAGCGGAAGACGATATCAGAGATTGTACCTTTCATGCGAGTGACATGTCCTCAACGTTACAGGCCGAACCAGCTGGGATGCAGAGTGACAGTATAAGGAAAGAGGCCAAATTCATTGTATTCGATAGCTGTTTGATGGATATTATTATGATGATGAAATGTGGGCATTGGGTTGGTGGGGAAGTATGTGGGGAGCCATTGATTAATGTGACTCGTGCAATTCGAGGCACTAACCTTAAAATACATGCCACCTGTACACAATATCATCCGTTCGCATGGTCTGCACAACCCATGCTGGGGCAACTGCCAGCAGGCAATCTACTTTGTGCAGCGGCCGCACTTTTTAGTGGTTCAAGTTTTAAAAAGTTACAGTATTTCTTTCAGTTTGTGGGAATCCATTTCATTGCGAAAAGTCAGTTCTACAAATACCAAACCGATTATCTATTTCCAGCCATCAGCGAAGCTTGGAGATTGGAAAAAATGTCAATGGAAAGTACATTCGCGGGCAAACGCTTCAGGCTAGCCGGTGATGGACAATGCGACAGTCCAGGATTTTCAGCCAAGTACTGCACCTACCACTTTCAGGACATGGAAAGTAAGAAAATTGTGAGTTCGGTGGTCGTGCAGGTGTCACAAAGTACATCCTCAGTGGCCATGGAGAAAGTTGGCTTTGTAGCATCATTGCAAGAACTACAATCGCGGGGAATGGTGATCGACCTGATAGCCACGGACAGACACGTTTCAATTGCCAAGACAATGAGAGAACAGTACAAAAATATAAATCACCAATTTGACGTTTGGCATCTTGCAAAATCAATCAATAAAAAATTGTCGGCTGCAGGAAAAAAAAAACATATGCAAGGTATTTCACAGTGGTCCAAGTCAATCAGCAACCATCTTTGGTGGAGCTCAAAAACATGTGAAGGGTCGTTGGAAATTCTACTGGAAAAATGGCGGTCAGTAATGTTGCACTGTAGCAACGTACATCGATGGTCGACAAATGAGCATTTCCACAAATGTGAACATGGCCATTTGTCCACAGAGGAGGCACGGAAGAAGAAGTGGTTGATTCCTTCATCACCCACTCACAAGGCCATTGAAAAGATTGTATTTGATAAAACTATAACAAGAGATTTGAGGGGACTCACGAAATTCTGCCACACAGGAGATTTGGAGGTGTTCCACAATATGTGCCTAAAGTACAGGCCCAAAAGATTGCATTTTGGCATGGAAGGCATGATAAATCGGACTCTTCTAGCGGTCTTGGCACATAACCATAATGTTGGCCGTCAACAAAGTAGGACGACCGGAACTTTAGGGACGCTTCGCTACAATAAGGCCTTCACTAAAAGAAGTAAACAATGGGTGATCAAACCAGTGTTTGAGGATATGCAATATGAGTTTATTGAGAGACTTATCGTAGATGTCCTCAATAGGCACATACATGGAGTGGTGAACGAACCTATGCAGGGGACAACTGCATTGCCACCCAACATTGCCTCTGTTCCATGTCCACCTAAAGCAGAGCTCATTGAGAAATACACATCACGGTTTAAATGATTGTAATTCGATTGTCTGTTCTCTCGAGTCTCCTCATGTTGCAGGCCCATTGCAATTAAACCAAACAGTAATATAAATCATTTTTACAAAAATTATAGAATGTTTCCGTATTACAAACACATGGCCGACCCATAGGGACAATAAAAAAAAAGGCACGCAGACAAGATGCCCTTACACTAACTGGAGCTAACTAGAAATGTGTGCTCGCTCAAAGTGAAGGTCAGCTGCTTTGATGTTTTGCTCGGGTGGCGGAACGGCCCACGACCCAATATAAGGTTCTATTGTGATTTGACCTTGACAGGCCGGGACCATCCTGAAAGACTAAGAAAAGATAATGAATAAAATTTCAGAAACGAAACGATGAGCCACGTTCATTAGAAGAAGTAACGTCGGCAAAGAAGGAGTGGTGTTTCGGGTCTGCCCTACACAGAGACACAATGGAAAATGCAAATATAATGTAAGTAACTTTTGATGAGTTTATACCGCAATTTCATTACTATACAGTGGCTTTAAAGACGGGTTCAGTTGTACTTGTTCGTTCTATGTGGCATAGTGTTTTCTACCACGCACTATCTGGAGGAGAAACATCTGCTTTTACTGAAGCACCTCAAAACCTTCCTCTTTGCTTCTGCTTTCTCTCTCCCTCTCCCCTGCTACAACTGGTCCACTGTCTGCGACCTCGGTCCTGGGCCCTTCCACTCTCCACCTGCACTGCCTCCCTGTCAACCCCTGCACTGGGGGACTGTCTCAGTATCCTACAGCCCCCCCTTCCCAGCACTTGTTCTGCACTTACCTTGCACTTGCCACCAGCTGGCCCTATTTATTTATTATTTTATGCTACTTACCTTGTACTCCACTCCCCCCCCCCTCCATGCCTCGCCACGCCTTTAAACACTTGTGTACACCCAGTAGCGCTGTCCTCGCTATGAAATGAATAATTTTAATAAGGATCTGATGGTGAGACTAATTTCATTTTTTATGTTTTTAGGTACATCATTCACTACTGTCTGTGTCACGAGTACCAGACACCGGCGGACGGCTTCTACAGCCGCCAGTTGCTTCTCCGCGTGAACAACGTTACCACCCTGACCATTTTATGGGACGATCGCCAAGTACAAGTATGCCCTTACGCGGTACTAACGGTTAGATGCAACATACCTACCGTTGTGGTGGCCTAGTGCCTCGTTGTTGGAACAGCCATGCGATTATCAGTGCGACAGAAGAGCTTATTTTTATCGTAAACCAACACCCTGTGTACTGCACACGAACATCGCTTCCCTCAAGACGAACTAATTTGGATCGAGAGCAAAGAAAAATGCAAATCGCTGAATATTCTCTAAACATTTGATGTCCAATAAACGTACTTTGCCAAATGTACAATCTTGCCGTTTGCTTTTAAACCACGGTTTCACATTCCGAATTGTGGTGCTGTATTGTGAGATGCTCTAAGACCCTGTGTACAGCAAAGGACCATCGCGTTCCTCAATACGAACTTTTTGGAACATGAGCAAATAAAAATTCAAATCGCTGAATATTCTCTAAACATTTGATGTCAAATAAATGTACTTTACCACATTTACAATCTTGCGGTTTGATTTCAAAGTACAGTTTCATATTCCGAATTGTGGTGCGCTGTATTGTGAGCTGATCTGTGTTGATTTCCGGGGTCTGTGTGGCGTCGCGTAGAAGACGCCTGGGCGCGTTTGCCTACGCAGCTCAGTCACGTCACGGATAGAGGCGGGGAATATGAATGTTTTGATAAAGTCTGTTTCAGGGGCGGGGGATTTGATTTAGTGCCGCAAAGGCAGGTGAGCCAGGTCGATGCGGCGGAATGATAGGATTATCACAAAATGGAGGCTGATTTCGAGTGCGATAATGGGCGAAAAGTCGGGTAAGGTCCATAGGAAAGTTTCCTACGATCTACCGATTTATGCTTACAAACACATGGCCGACCCGTAGGGACAATAAAAAAAAGTCCCGGAACTATCCTTTAAATTAAACTGACAGAATAATAGCCTGAACATTTCAGGACTCACACATAGTTGCACACAAAATACATTTAAGTATACAAACTGATAGAAAGCAGCAATAGTTCTAAAATATTTTTTAAAAAAATACCAGCAGAATCAGGTGAAGGAATTATATACATTTGTGAATGTATTCAGAATGTTTGCATATCCACCTTATTCTGCCTTGTACACCAGGCCAATACCAGGTACTTGGATGTTGAATAGACTGCCAACACATCATTGATATTGCAGCATTGGATCAATGCATTCACTGTATTACCTAATTGCCTCTCCCTAAAACTGGACTAACAAATCTGCGTCTTGACATTAAATAGTGAGGACAAATCAGAATAAAGTGAATAATGGTTTCAGTTGATTCAGCACAGAATGGACCTGCCACTGTAACGTTTATGTTCCACGTGTTGCGGAGACTAGCTAGTGGTAGAGACCCAATTCACAGTGTGAGATGTTATGTTATAGATTTTCTAAAGCGCAACATTTTCCCATGGGCAGCGTGGTGCTATGAGCAACATGAAGGACAAGGCCAGGACCAAAGGTCTAGAAGAGTAAGGATTTAAGCAGCCTACAAAATAACAAATGATTTTCAGTGACTCGTACAAGGTTACGATACAAGGCTCTTTCATATTTAGGGTAAACATAACCAAGATATGTCTCATAACCTAGTCCTTGCTTGTGGTTCCAATATCCTAGCAGCTGGGTGGATTGGTCTATTTTACTTAGGGTGTCCTGTTCTGCCTAAGCTTGGTAGGCATTCTTGACAACCATCTTACTCATGCTAGTCGTAGAATCAGGGCTCGTCCAGAGCTTGCTCAGTCCTATTGCACTAAGTTCACTTCTTATGTGAGCTAACCATGGAATTGACATGCCGCCGGACGGAGCTAAAAGGTCTGCGAGAGCCTCTTTATTATACTTGCCCAACTGCTCGATTGACCATAGTCTTACCCGATAGAACACAGGCCTTGTTTGGCATATCAATTGGGCAGTTCGTGTTTGCAAACTTTGCGAGTAATGCTGGTTAATTCTTGCATCTATTAATTCACCCACATCTTTTAATAATAAAAGGCCAGATGTATGTTTGTCCGATACAGTCCTGCGCAGTATAGACAAACCACTTTGCCTGCCATTACTGCTAGAGGGAGCTGTTTCCTTAGGAATACATTACTTTCTTTTTATGCAACTTTGGCAAGTGTACACAGGCTTTTCCACTAATACAAAATATGGCAGTTAGTGTGTGCCCAAAATAAAGTTGACTTATTTCATTTTAAATTTGCATGAATACATATACTTCAACTTAAGAGCAGATGCTTCAACAAATCAATCATGGTGTTAGTACTTAGGGGCAACCCTTCCAAAGGTTATATATATTTATATCAGTTTGCTGAGGCTAATGCAAAAGCTTAATGGAACATGTTCTGCAAGCACAACACATTTTATGCTATTCTGAGACTGTGGGGGAAAACGGTCTTTCAGCTCCTTGTTGCTGTACTTGCATGAGATTCTGACTCCCACCCCATCCTCGCCCTTCTCCTCCCCATGAGGTGTCTGCTTCAGGTGGGCCAAGCTCTGACTAGAGATATTCCGGGAGGGATCTACCTTTATTGTCAAGCCTGGGGAAGTGCCCTGGTTCTGATCACTTCTTCCTAATAGGTGTATGTGCTTTGTTATTTTGTTCCAGACCTGCGTCTGCTGCTAATACGTGTAATCGCTATGCTTTGCTGAAGGGTATCATGCAGTCACTTCAGCTCAGATGGTTCTATGTAATAATGTTGCCAGCAAAAGCATCACCAGTGGAATGTTTTCACCCTGACACTTACATATTCTAGGACTGGTGTTACTTACAATTCAAACTCTTCCATAATCAAGTTGCACGTTTAAACCGTATAACCTGGTTTCATTGAAGTAAATCACACTGTGGTAATTTACTTCACCAGAATTACTTTGTGGGGAAGTAAATGTATATATTCTTTTAGAGGTTAGGGGTATGGGGGTTGAAGAGTGTTAGTGACAGGGCACGGTTGGTGGATATACCCCCCATAAAAAACGGAAACAATCAAAGTAATTATGATGATGCAAATTAGCACAGAGTGATTTACTTTATTAAAAGCGCATAGAAGTGCCCCCTGGCAATGGGCCTCATTATAGGTTTGCCGGTCCAGTAACAACGTTACCTGTAAGCTTGCCAGTACTGTTGTTACCGGACCGGCAAACTACGAGTTCTGCCCGCGGGTGCCTTCCCGCCCGCCACAACTGGCCTGGCAGGCAGACTGGCACCTGCAAGCATAGCATGTCGGATGCACCGGAACCATTCAGGAATGGTGCCGGTGCATCCGACCTCCCCGTTCCCAGTGAGCTCTATGGGGCTCAAATGAGAAAGGAGACGCATTTTCTTCCTGCGCCCGCGAATGGGCAATTACTGGGTCCAGCGGGGCTGTAATGACCCGGATTTTGCCCATTCGTGTTTGCCGGAAAAATTGCAAGTTTGGCAGCAGCCTTCCGGTTTTACTGGAAAGGCTGCCGCCAAACTTGTAATGAGGCCCAATTTGTTTATTGACAACATTATCAGTGGATACATCTCAGATTGGTGTACTTATCTTTTGTAATTCATGATAGCAGAAGGAAAAACTTGCTGTTTCGAACACTCTGCTGACCAGCGCTTACAGAGCTGCCTATTTTGCCTAGTGCTTGCACCAGCCATGTCTGGCTTCCATTGAAACACAAATGCATATACTCACAATAAATTAGGTGGATATCAGTTACCAATCCTACCATTATATTGCATGCTATTGGCCTGAGCCTATTCTAAAATGTGATCATTGGAGTCTAGAAACATTATTTTGCACTGACACGTGCACAGGCGGGTCGCATGGGCTCCTTGAGTTCACTGTAGGAGTTAGCTAATAGATGTTGATGGACTCTGCTGCTGAGTTACAGACTCTGCAAATGCAGGACTGTACTGTGCTCTGAGGTGCCCTTCAGCTACCTTGTCCTGGAGAAAATCTGAGGACGAATCGGAACGATTCCTCAGGAGGAGCGAGTCCATGCTACCTCACTGCAGAGTTACCTATGTTACATTTAATAAGTGGATTTTTAGCTGTGCAATTCATCATGAGAGCTCTTTGTGCCCCAATTTGAACTTTTTGGGCATGCTGGACGGGAGCAGCAGAATACACATAGTCATTCTTGAGGTAAATTTGTGAAGTGCAGTACTCTGCAGTTTTATTACCTTTTAATTTGAATTATGTCTCATCCCCGCTTGGTGTTTTCCATTAGGTCTCAGGAAACTGCATGGTCACTGAATAAAGAATGGAATGCATCATTTGATCGGCCAATGACAGCCATTATAGATTGTATGTAATTTGAAAACAGGAACAGGGGCATCCATAAACAATATTAGTACCCGTCGAGGGCGTAATCAGAATGAAAGAGCCATTCTGTTTGGCTATCGCCAAGTCATTACCAGACCGGGAATCCCTCTGTCGGGATTCCACAGTGTTTGTACCCTGTGGGGGGCGTGGCAGCCCCTCAGCCAATGAGGATGCCCGAAGGAGGGCCATCCCCGCTCCGAGCCTCCCCACGGCTGAGAGGCTACCTTCACCTCCCACCGGGGACTGAGGTAAGGCTTTTCTTTCCCCCTCCCCACCCCACTTACCTTCTATCCTTGGGTCCCCGGTGGGGGGCGATGGCAGCCTCCTGCTGTGTGGAGACTCAGAGCGGGGCCATCGCCACTCCGAGCCTCCACACGGCTGGAGGCTTCCATCGTCCCCCGCCAGGGACCCAGGTACGTTTTTTTTTCTTTCATTTTTTTCCCCTTCCCCCCTCTTCTGCTCTCCCAACCGCACTTACCTACTTTTATTTTGGGAGCGGATGCGCTGGAAACGCTTCTGTTTCCAGCGTGTCTGCTCCCGATGGCCGCCATGGAAAGGGAAAATGGACTCTGTTTTTTTTTCTTTGTCGTCTTTTCTTTTTTTCCTGAAATGCTGCAGCGTTTTGGGACAAAAAAAAGCTTTTAGTGCCCCGGTTACGCAGTTTTTGCGGGCTGGGGTACTAATAGCTATATGCCCCTCGCGGCAGGGCATTACCGACTCTGGTAATGCCTCAGGGCCTTCGTTAAGGCCCTTGCATCACTCGGGCCTATAACTATGGACCCCGGGGCATTATCTGAGTCGGTAATGCCCCTGGCACTCGGGGCATATTGCTTTAATACCACACGCCGATGTTCTGCATTGAAGAAGAAGAAGAACACATAGATGAATGTACCAAGGAGAATAGAAACAACAAATGATTTAAAAGCATATTTCTCAAAGCTATCACCCGCTTGCACAGCTCCACGGTCTCTTAAAAGATGGCACCTGTTGGAACTAAGCTTTCAGCAGGATGCACACGTCATGCTTGACCTGGCCTCTCTCCATATCCATTTGTACAATAGGCTGGCAAGGAGCAAGCTCTCTCACAAGATATAAGAACTGGTACTGGAGGCTGATTCCTCTTTGCAGAGGCAGGATGACTCCTACAAGCCAAGTAAGATTTCACAGCTAACTACAGCTTCAGGACCTAAGATATTCCCCAGAGATTGTTGCATTCTGGCACACATTATGCAGCTATGCTCACTGATGGCAACTTGTTTAAAGGGTTGAAGAAATATTGCCATTTGCATAACTTTGGAGTGGGTTTCAAAAGAATATAATTCATCGCACAGTTTAAAATGGATGAGATTAATAGAAATCTGTGTATCAAATGTGATTTATAAAGCATCTCAAAGTAACAATAATTCACAGTGATCATCTAGAGTCATGTGTTATAAAAAAACATTCAGATTACGATTTAAAGAGGCATTTGACGGTATATGATTTGTGGTCTGTGCCCCACTGAGTTTAACTTGGAGTAGGTTTCTGAATAAAATGATTAAAATAGCTTCTTAGTGAATGTTATTTATGGACTACATTTGGAAGTGATTTTAAAGAGTGCTTTTGCATGAATTTGATTTGTGTACCGCTTCTAAATGTGTTTGATTAATGTTATGCTGCACAAGGGCAGTGATTCATATAGTACTTTAGAAGGAAATTCATAGATTGCTCTGGAATTAATGTGATTTAGAATTAGATGGATAAGGATCTTCATAATAAATATGAATTAAAGAGCTCCTAAGTATTAATATGATTTACAGAGCTCCAATGTGCAACTCTTTCATAGAGTGCTTCAGAATATAATGTTTAAAAAAACCCACGTGTGGCTTAAAATTACGAACAGACGTCTTTCAAAGCGCGCTTCAGAATAGCCAAAAATGGGACTTTGTAGTGTTCTAGAAAGAATGTGATCTAAGAGTACTTCACAATTTATGTCGTTGTTTCAGGGGAAATGCGACCTAACAGGCACTTTTACATAAATTGTACCAGTTGAAGAGTTCAAGAGATGGTGAAGTGGAAGGGAGCACAAGAAAGTAAGGCGCCTGTTCGGCTCTGGTCACTTAAAGGCATGCAGTGGAAGGCTGTAAGGGACTAGAATGAGGCCTATGCTCCATGAGACCTCTGAGTAACGGACTGGAGAATCTGTAAGCCGGTGACCTACTAATCTTGTGCTCCATCTCCTGTAGGGTTGCCTTCGAGCCCAGTGAAGACATCTTTATGGAGTTCTGGAAATTGCATGTGATGGCATAAACATGGAGCTACCTAGGGATAGGTGAACCAGTGACGGACTGAGAGCCAAACTATGCCCCATCAGGTCACATAAAGAACATTGAGAAACAAAGTATAACTTCTGGCACCCCAGGAAAAGTCCTTGAAAGAAATCATTGTTCAAGAATATATTAACAGCGCCCAGGATTCGGCTACTGGCTGTAACAAGAGTATCCCTAACCACTGAGACATTATTTGTTAAGCATTTCCACGCAATTTATCCAATTCACTCTCCAAAAGCTCTGCACAAGTCTTTACAAAAAAATGTGGAAGTCATGCAATTGCAATCAGCAGTCTGATGATAGGTTAATTTCCATCGCTGTGAAAAATGATGTATTTTTGTTAATTTAGTTCATAGACATTAATTATCCTTCACCTTATGTTTCTGAGATCCCTGTCACCCAAATGCCTCACATATTAGGAGGTGTCCTTTACAAAGCTCCAGAGTGGTTTTGTATTAGGAGTTAGCTCCACATGAGCAAGAGAATATGCTCAGGCCTCTGCATTTGGGGACCACATTACAGAAATATCTCGCACTGGTAAATGGCCAACATAGAAAACATGTTCATCTGAGTTTGCTGGGATTTGTTTATAAAGTCAACATTTATTTATTTATGTTTGCATTTGTTACAGCACACTGAACCCTCAGGTATCTAGGCACTAGTTGCATTGCATTGGAGGAAGATACAAAAGTACAGCGGGGAGGGCGAAAAAGGGGTAAGAGGTATCAGATGTTACCATCAGACATGGAACCAAATAAAGGTGGCAGTTTGTCCGTTTGGGAGAGGCTGCAGGTGCAACATGTCTTAAAGCAGGGTGTCTTAGATGCAAAGCCAGGTTTTCAGGTTTTTTTCTAAAGGTCCAGTAGGAAAGTTCTTTTCTCAGGATGATGGGGAGATTGTTCCAGAACTTTTCACCAATGACAGGAAAGCTTTAAAGGAAGATTTCCACAGGAACCTACTTACACATTGGTGAATTGGGGGTCTTATTGAGCAATGCTAGTGGGCTTTGGAGAGCTTTGTAATTTGAGAGTGGCTCAGTATTTGTTTTTCCCTGTTTGGAATCATGTTATCTGTCTGTAGTTTGCAGTGTTGCTAATGTTTCTAGACCTCTTTTATCCATTTGTTTGTGTGTGTTCACCTCTCTAATTGTAAGTGTTTACCTTTTCATTCTGCTTTTCTTCCCTTTCTGTAGTGCCAGAATTTAAAAAGAAAAGCACATTCTGTGTAGGTTGTGGTTGCTTCCGGAAGGCGGCCAAGTTGGTAGGAGAGGAGGTGGTTCTTCAGGTGCAGCATGCAGAGGTAAGCACATAGATGCAGGGGTACGAAGGGCTGAGGGTAAAGGAAGCTGTAGTAGCAATGCAGGAGACAAAAGAAGACCATCCTTTGTGGCCAGAGAGCAGAGCGAACAAGAGGAGGGTACTCCATTTCCTGCACATGCGGGGGAGGGGGCAAGGCAGTATAAGGCTTCTCTTAAAGGGTTATAAGCAGGACAGAAATCATTTCACATGACATTTACCACGCATCTGGACATGGGTGGGGACTAATTCCAAATTCATTTTGTAAGCAGGTGTGAGAAGCAGGAGGGAGGCATGCAGTTTAATATGCCACTTCTGCCAGAAAAGAGATAATCGGGGTAACTCAAGAAAGAGCACCATGGGCATCTCCATGATTAATCACTATGGGCTGTGGCTCAAAGATGTATACAGAGAGCGCACATCACATGTGACAGACCAAGATAGTACAGCACCACCCTTCCACTGCTGAACTAACCACAAGTGAGTGTCAGATGACACCAGCTCATCACATGTCCTTTTCTATCAATCAGCCCCCATGTCCCGTTAACTCTGCACCAGCCCAGTCGTCTCCCCAACTCTAAGTTGCTGGCCCAGCACAGCTTGACCCATTGGCACCATTGCCTGGCATGGTTGCTTTACCACAAATAGCATGCAGCCTCTTGTTGTTGGTGCTGGACCTCAGGGTGTGACGCAATTTGGGCAGGTCAGGCAAGACAGAGTGAAGTGGTATGCAGGCATGTAGTTCTTCCATTACCTGTCTCTGTCAGTAGGGGGAACTGAATCATGTTGCCGAAGTGGTTGCCATGGAGAGGCACATGCTCCAGCAACATCCTATCCTCTTATCAGTGATTCAGCATGAGGGTAGTAGGGGGGACATGGAAACCTAAAGGAGGGCAGATAAAGATAGGAGTGGCTCCAATAATGGTAGGCAGAGAAAGAATTATGAGGCAAAGCTTCAGTTTGTGAGTGTTGTAATAGCACTCACGTAGTGGCTATGTGAATTGGCAGAGCCAAATAACCCGATACAGAACCTCCAGATTGTGAGCAAAGTATTAGGACTCAGAGAGTAGCTTCACTACTGTTAGGAGCCGAATAAATTGAGGCAGAACCTTCAGTTTGTAAGTCCAGTACTCAGGGACGTCATTTTACCAAAATGCCAGGAGTAGCAGAAGTGACATCCCATGACCCCTTGACCCCTGATGACATTGCAGAAAGTGATGTCATTTGACCCCCCCCCGAAGTGATATCGCGGGAAGTGATGGAACATGACATTTCACCCGTTGACAAAACAGGAAGTGGCATCACATAGCATTGTACACTATGAAAAATATGGTTACGATATCACTATAATCTGATGTACATTTCATACAAGAATGGATCACCATATGTATCATTAAGATTAGTGTGTATAGGCCCATATTACCAAATTACTGCAGACATCCATGACCAAATGAAAATGATGTGTTATCATATAGCACTTACGCTTAAGCGCTTTATATAGAAAGAATATACACCAAATAGCACCCAGCCATCCAAGATGGCCGCCGGGACAGAGAGACGTACGTAGTTCTCTCCCCGACCGGGCCGCCGCAGAAAATGAAATAAAGCAGGACTTCAGCAACAGAATTGCAGCAAAAACTTACCCGCCGAAGACAGGACAACACCAGGCGCCCGAAACCGACCGCGCACCGAAGGAGACCCGGATACAGAGACCCACAGAAGCAGAGAGACGTAGCCGCCCTTCCCCCTCCGGAGTCTCCAGTAGACAATGCCAAAGCGAAGAACCAGCAGGAGATGCAGGCGACCGAGACGGCATCCAGATAGCAGCGCGCCTCCGGAAGCGATCCTGTGGGAGAGCGCGGGGCGCCCCCCCCATCTCAGGAGCGCGCCCGCCCCCCACTCGCCGAGGAGACGAACAAAGGAGCAGAGGAGAAGACGGCATCAGAGCGAGGGGCCCAATACCGGAGAGGAGAAGGGCAGTAGCCCGAAAAGCATGCCACACGCCATCGGTCACCCGGAGGCGCTTCAGGTGAGCACCCCCCCCACCCACAACAACGAACACCCGAACAACCCACAGCCAGAGAAGGGGGGGGCAGGGACTGAGGGGAGCAGAAAGAAAAACCCTACCACAGGACAAACCCACAAGTGGGCAATATACACTGAAAGGGGGACCCCCACACTCCCCAACGATCCACAAAGTAAGGGGGAACCAGCATAAGGGGAGCGCCCCCCCCAACTCATATTGCGAACATCGGAACACGGAACAACCCCCCAGAGGCCTTACGCAGGGCCGGGGTAGAAGAGCACAGAAAAATAAACAAAATAAAAACCCCACGCGAGGACAACAGCCTCGGGAAAGGGGATCACCACCCCCCCCCCAAACAATCCTCAAGGCAAGGGGAACCAGTTAAAGGCGTCAACTGGAAGACAGCCCCCGGAACCCTCCATAAGCATTTCACTCCTCACAGCAACTCCAGGAGTACGATACACATCAGGGAAGGCATGTCGAAAGCAAAGGGGAAGGGGAACACAGCTCTCCCAAACTCACAATCAACCAAACAAGATGCGAACCTAGTACAAATGTGGTCGGCTGAATCCCAGATCAACACCAGGGGGAGACCCCGGGAAGACTCCCCAGAGGACTGCAACCACACCAACGCAACCACATCGCTCCCATCAAGGGAAGACATGCATTCATGGTTCGCGGAGCTACAGGAGAGGTTCATGACCACGGTCCAGGACCAGTTCACCTCAATGAGAAACGAAATGAAACAGGTGGTCCAAGAAGTCAAGAGAGACATCGCCAATCTGGAAGAGAGGACCGACAAGGTGGAGAAAATCATCCAAAACCTAGAGGATGAGACAACCCAAAATAGCGAGACCCAGGAACATCTAGTGCCCCTAACCCACAATCTAGAGATCCAGTGCGAAGACCTAGAAAATCGCTCCCGCAGATCCAACATCAAGAACATCACGGAGGCGGTACTCGACAAGGACCTCAAGAACTCAGTCCAGGAAGTCTTCAGAGACATTCTGGAGGCACAGGAAACAGAAACCATAGGGATAGACAGGATCCACAGAGTGGGTCCAAAAAGAACAGGGGCGCCCGGAGAAAGACCAAGAGATGTCCTAGCAGCCCTATCATCATATTCACAAAAGGAACACATCTTGAGGAAGGCGCGACAATTGGATCACATTAGGATGAACGGAGCGGACATTCAACTGTACCAAGATCTGGCATCGATCACACTACAAAAGAGGAGAGATATGGCACCGCTAATCAAAGTACTGGTGTTGAAGGAAATAAGATACAAATGGACATTCCCATTCGGCCTTCTGTTCAGCTGGGAAGGCAAACAACGAAGAGTGACAACATGTGATGAAGGCCTACAAATAATGGACATACAAACAGAGGAATCGGGGGGAGTGCACGACAGAACAAGAGGCGGACTCCAAAAAAGGCAGAGAGGATGGGAAGAGATACGGAAAAGAAAGAAGCAAAATGGTTAACCAAACAACACAGCAACGGTCCACGGAAAACATAAATCGGCGGCGCGGGAAGGGCCCCTACGGACTGAAACTCGGGAAGGTCTGAGGACATGCGGGGTATAGGACCCCCCGCGAAGTTGTTACCGAGCACCTTGAGGGCAGGGAGCGATAGGCGCAATGCCCTAGCAACCTTAGGTACCCGGGCCCTCCTCGGGAAGTTATATGTTTCAAAGTTTGAAGTTGGGGGGACAGAGAGGGAGAGGGGGAGGGAAATGTACCGGAAGATGCAAAGTTCTCACAACACAAGGGAATGGGAATCTCCCATAGTGATAGTACAAAATGGGGAAACTTAGAATCCTAACATACAACATACGAGGCCTGAACTCCCCGATAAAGAGAAAGAAAGTGGAGTCCCTGCTGAAGAGAGAAAAGGCGAACATTCTCCTGCTTCAAGAAACACACATCAAAGCACAGGACAAGCAGAAAATACATCTCAGGGGATACCGGATATGGGCACAATCGAATGCCACTGACAAAAAAGCAGGAGTCTTGATAGCAATAAAAGAAGGAGCGAAGGTCATTCTAACAGACAGGCTCACGGATAAAGAAGGGAGGCTAGCAATTGTCAATGTTCAGCTCGATGGATGCCACCTAACTCTGGCTTCAATCTACGCACCCAACACGGTACAAGATGGCTTCATTCGAGATGCTCTGGAGAAGCTCGAGGGCTTCGCAAAGGGAGAGGTAATCTTGGGAGGAGACCTAAACCTTGCATGGCATCCACAAACAGACAGGAGCACAGTGGGCCCCACCACACAGGACGCCCCCTCCAAATGACTCAAACAAAAAATGGACCAACTGGCACTCTGCGATGTGTGGAGACAATGAAAGGGCCACCAGAGAGGCTACACGTACTTCTCACACGTATATAACACGATGTCAAGGATAGACTATTTCTGGGTTTCAGTGGGCCTCATGGGGAAAATCCAAGATATAGAAACGGGGTCGATATCCCTGTCAGACCACGCCCCACTCTGGCTAGAAATAGTGACCCCAGAAAAAGGTGGAGGGCTGTGGCGCTGGAGGCTCCCTCAGGATATCCTCCAGTACCCAGTTATGGGAGAAACGATTAGGGACAAGATCACAGAATATTTTACACAAAACGACACAGGTGAGGTCCCACAAAGCACGGTCTGGGAGGCATTCAAAGCAGTAACCCGAGGCCACTTCATAGCCCTAAAAGCCACCAAAGAAAAACAGAGACACCGCTGGGAAAAAGAACTCGAAAAGAAAATAACGGACATACAGGAAGAAATTATATCCCACCCCTCTAGACCCCTAAAGAAGGCCCTAAAACACACACAGGGACAATTATAAATGCTTCGCACAAAAGGAGCCGAAAGATCCCTCAAATTCCTTAAACAACGGCTATACATAAAAGCCAATAAGGCGGACAGACTCTTAGCAAGACAGTTGCGAGAAAAACAAAAGTCAATTAACATAATGAGCATGCGAGACAAGCAGGGAGAACTACATACACAAACCCAAAACATAGGGAGAATCTTCCAGGAATTTTACCAAAATCTTTATACCACAGAACATCCGAATGAATCCGACCAAGACGCATACTCACAAACTCTCCCCATAAAGAAAATCCCAGAGGAAGACAGAGTAGCATTAGAGAACCCGATCTCGGAAGAAGAAGTCAAAAAGGCAATAGCGGCACTCCCGATAGATAAGGCACCTGGCCCAGACGGCTTTATCGCCCCTTTTATAAAAAATACGCAGATATACTCATCCCCGTCTTGACGAGACTCCTAAACACCTTTCGAGAAAAGGGCAATGTGACTCAATCAATGAATGAAGCAAAGGTCCTGGTGTTCCATAAAAAAGGGAAAGACCCATCCCTCCCCAGCTCATACCGTCCCATTGCACTGATTAATATAGATGCAAAAATATAAACTAAAATTCTGGCGAATAGGCTATCCCCACTTCTCCCGTCATTAATAAACCCAGACCAATCAGGATTTATCCCAGGGAGACAAACGCGTGACAACCTGAGAAGAATAATACACCTGGTCGAGAACACCGAGATCACCCAAACACAAGCAGCCCTACTTTCATTAGATGCCGAAAAGGCTTTCGATCGGGTGGAGTGGACAATACTATTTAAAACTCTAAAACATATGGGATTTGGAGAACAATATATAAAAATGGTAAAGGCCAACTACACCTCCCCAACAATTAGGATAGCCATAAATGGGGCGGTCACAGACAAAATAGAAATATCACGCGGCACCAAACAGGGATGCCCACTGTCCCCTCTTCTGTATGCCATCTTCCTGGAACCACTTCTAACTAAAATAAGGGAGACGGACGCCATAACGGGGATTGAAATGGGAGGATCACAACACAAAGTTATAGCATACGCAGATGATATGCTGCTAGCCTAACGAACCCGGGGACTGCACTTCCCCATGCCATTAGAGAGCTGGAAACCTTCGGGGCGATATCGGGCCTTAAAATAAACAAGAACAAATCAGAACTCTTACTCTTAGCCGGAGGGAGGCTGGAAATGGGAAGAATAGCAGCATCGCAGACTTGAAAATAGCGGATAAAGGAATCAAATATTTAGGGATAACCTTGACACGTAAGATAGAAACATTATACAACGAGAACTACCCCCCCTCCTTCTGGAACGGGTAAAGAGAGACCTGGAGCGCTGGAACCCCCTAACGGTGTCATGGTGGGGTAGAATTCAAGCAATAAAAATGAACATCCTCCCCAAAATGCTATACCACTCAGGCTCTCCCAATCAGGGTCCCCAAATCATTCTTCAGAGCACTGACCAAAGCAATCTCGTCCTATATATGGAACAAAAAGCCCCCGAGGATCGCCAGAGCGACCCTCACTGCCCCAACAAGGGAAGGGGGAATGGCCCTGCCACACTTTCGCAAATATTACATGGCAGCACAACTCTGGGTCCTGAGAGAATGGCTGGGAGACAATCAACAAACAATATGGGTGTCACAGGACCGGGCGGTCGCCAGATCCCCCTTAGAAGAAACTCTATGGAAAGCAAAACAACATAGGCACCCCAACCTCCGCATAAGCGAAATCATGAAAACCACCTTAGAAGCATGGGATGAACAGACACGGAAGGGCATCATGACCACAGTGGAGGGGCCATTCACACCCATCTGCCGGAACCCTCAGTTCCCACCGGGAATGGCACAGGGAGCATATGAGAAATGGGAGGCAGCAGGATACACCAAAATAGGCGAAATGTTCCAAAACGAAGAAATAAGATCCTTCAAAGAATGCAAAGAAATTCTAAAACTAACAGAAGCAGACAAATACAAATATGGACAGCTAAGGCATTGGCTCGCAACCCCAGACATCAAAACAGCAGCCACAAGGGAACTTAAGCCATTCGAGAAGTTTCTAATAACCAACTCAGGATCTCGAAAATTAGTCTCCTCGCTCTACACATTTATCAACTCCAAAGGGGAAGAACTCAAATGGGCATACATGGTCAGGTGGACGAAAACATTGGGGGAGGAAATCCACAAACGCCAGTGGGAAGACCTGTGGAACACCATACCGAAAATGACCCGATCAGTCCAAAAAAGAGACATTTAGGCGAAAAAGTATGGCTATGCGGAATCAAAGATCAGGCAGCTAAGAAATTCAGGAAACCACAATGGAGAGGCTTCATGGGTCTACTCATACCAGCTTGGGCGACAATTGCCCAAAACTGGAAAAAACAAGAACCCCCTCAGATGTTCACATGGCTCCAGAAAGTATGGACACAACTGACCATGGAAAAGTTAACACATACAATACAAGGAACGAAAGAGACCTTTTCAAAGGAATGGGGAGAGATACTGGAATACTTGCAATCAGATTATATGGAACAATGGTGCCCACACAATATAAGAATATCGGACATATTGAGAATATAGACATTCACAGTCACGAAAGAACTAACGCGAAATCTTCCGGGGTGGGAGGGGGGTGGGAGTTGGGGGGAGTTGGGGAACGGCCAGGGGTTCCCAATGTTGTAACAGAAAATAATAAATAAATCTTTTAAAAAAAAAAAAATGACCCTGTTGGTATACCATGCAGAAAAGCAGCACGGGAGGACAAACAACCTTCCATTTTTAAAAGAGTGAACCAACACATTGTGTGATTCTTGATTAAACTCCATGATAGCATCTGCCTATGAAACCCATTCCCACATAGCTTGAAAGGGCCTGACATTGTTCGTGTATATGAAAAAGCAAGAAGACAGTAGATGGTAATTGATACCCAATCTCATTTATTGACTGGGTTGTTTAGGTTTATTTGGAAAGTATTGTTACAGTGCCTCGAGGAATGGGTGCAAGAGAAAGACATTGGGGGTCATAACGAGGCTGGAGGTAGCCATGATTTCATCACCTTACAACACTTCTTAGGATCAATTGTAAATGAAAGGTGGCATGATCATGCAGGTGGACAAATTTGATTATCTGTGAATCCGGATGAAAAAGAAAGCTACATGGGCACCCCAATCCTAAAAAATGTCCTCTCTTGGAAAATGTGAATGGCAGCCATATTATCGTTTTTAAAGTGCTTTGAGGTTAGCTGTGCTGCGCAGAGCTCAGTTATGCGACTTCCATCAGTTGTCCTGCATGGGAGCTGGAGAAAGCAATTTTCTTAATCACCTATTATCTCTTCCTCAGAGCAATCCAAAAGTCCTGTTACACCACAAGGTGGACCTTAGATTCCTTGCGTCAATGGGAATGGAACCCTGCAGTTTCCCTAAAGCAAACTGATGTCGGAAAACTGCAAAATGCCTTGCTCCTTTTAAGTGTGAGGCAGATGACCCCGGTGGTGGCACTAACACTGCTCTGTACTACGCATCCTTGATCCTGAAAACAAGGAAAGGGTGCCTTTTGAAGTGTCAAACACAGCCGTTTGCCTCTGTGAAAATCTGATAAAGGTTTGATTTTTTTTGCACATTTCTTTTAAGTCTTGTCTTTTATTACTAGGCTGGGGCAGACACACGTTTGAAATGGAGAGTGCTGAATACCACTTTCCCTGATGATTCACAGCTCAGTGGGAAGGGGTCATTAGCACCCCAAAGCTCCTCATCTGTGTATAAGCCACAGTAAATGACTGCACCACATAACCCTGATTGTTTTCTATCTAGTCTACGATGTCTAAATTGACACGAAAACAGTGAGGTAATAATGTATATACACGTCAGAAGATGCTTATGTGAAAAAATTATGTGATGTGAAGACAAGAAGGGCTATACAACAATGTCTGGTTGGCTTGTGCAAATTATAAAATGTCATGCATCATGATGTTGTAATTGTTTTACAGACTCCTTGATTTCGGGAATAAGGGTTGTTTAAAATGAATATTGAAAACACAGAAAAGGGGTGTTTTGAAAAAATGGAGACCAGCATGGACACAACTTTAGACTGAGAGTGCCACCACCGGGCAGAGGGCTCAGTGTAGGGAGAATCCAGACCAATGGAGATGGTTTCATGTTTAAGTGAGAGAGTCGCTAAAAAAATACATAATTTTAGTTATGATTTCTGCCTCTTACTTGCTACCACAACAAGGGTGCACCTGCGGTATGCAGGTAATCACCTCAACACCTGAGAGAACACTTGTGGTGGACCAGTTTAAAATGAAACTTCATTTCTAAAAATGAAGAGGCACAGATCCGTAAAAAATATAATCCTGTTAAGTGGAGAGCACAGAATATGTTACAGAAATGTTTAAATGATAAACTTCCAATGGTAGGATGGTGTCAAGTTTTCTAAATGGCTCGCTCATGCCTTCCCCATGGTACATTAAATGAAGGAAAGGAATCATTCATTCACAGTCTTTTAATGTAATGTTTAATTTCTCCAAAAAACGTCTGATTATTGCACTGTGTGTATATGATAATATATTGTACTTAAATAATATCCTACAGTATAATATGTTGAAAAGAAAAGATTTTGTTTAGTTGGTTTGAATAACATTGGTATTTGATTCATCCTGATATTGTGCTGACTTCAAGTTGACCCGTGTTTTAAATCAGAGCCAGCTACCCCTCCGACCTTTAGGAGTCTTCCAGGGGAGAATGTTAGAACAATGCTTAATTCCAAGAATATGCAATCTCTGGGCTTTACACAAAATTAACATCTAGAGTGAAACGATGGCCTGATTTTAAAGCCAGCCTGAAAGCATGTTTATTCATTAACTTGAAACATTTGTTGACCCGCTCTCCCATGAAAATCAACCTTTTGCTCAGACACTGCTGCAATGAGAACAATGGGAACATGTCAAAATTGCCTAATTGAATATTAATCAAGGTATCACAAAGAGCTGTTTATATAACAAAAGTGTTGTTCATGAGACTCCAAGTTGAATTAAAGGGAATGTCCTAACACGTACATTTACCTAGGTTTAAAACAGAACATGCTATTTACCAAAAATTCTCTATGCAAAAGACAATTTATTAATAATTCTGGACCATATAATTTATGAACATAAAAATGTGCGGGGTTCGAAGATCAGAAACTCCTTTTTAATTTAACACCAAATTCAAACATGTGCATTAATCAGATATTATTAAAATGAGAAAAACTCATAACTTTATGAAGTAATATACCAAATATTTATGTCACATACCCAGGTGTGCATCTGCAGGCACAGATTAAAATGAGATTGATTTCATTGAATTAGCATACTTTTGCATTATTGATGGGATAAAAACAAATGCGCAGTAGTTGTGGTCCCACTGATTTTCTGATCACATTGAAATATGAACACCCAATAAAGATTGGGGCATTTATTCAATGGGGGCGGGGGTGACTATTGGGTAAGTCAGTGGATCAGGCCAATGAAATAGTGTAACATAATGATTACATATGTGTGGGAATTTCAGAAACTTTAAAGATAGTGTGAGCACAGAAGAAAGCATTCATACATCGTAAAAAGCTGCTGAAAAACAACAACGGTTTACAATTTACTACAAGATGAAGGGTGATGAGCTGGGAAATGAGGAGCATTGTGCAGGAGGGCAGTTGTACGCTGGTAATGATCGATTTTACCTGTGTCAGAGGGCACCAGAGACCAGGAGAACCAGATGCCTAAATGATGCTGGTAAAAAAATCCCCTGAAGTAAATTATAATTGCCGGTCAGTGTTTTCTATGTTAAGTCCCAGGAGTGGGTGGCTTGGAATTGGCAGGGTGTGATAACTCCCAATAGAATGCAGAAGTACTGTAATGTAAAAAGCATTTTGATTCTCGCTATAGGCAAGTGCCAAATGAGATTTCTTTTCAAGAAAACAGAATGCTGTTAGTGTAGTGTCAAATTGGCACTATATATTCAGGGTGATGCTCTTAGAAAATCATGCTCTCATTAAATTGTACCCAACATATCTGTTCATAGAAATAGAGAATATTGGGCTGTGGTATGAAGACATCTGTTGCACAGCCTAATGAAGATACTTTTTTTGTAATGTGTTTTCGTTGAAGGCCAAAGCTATTTAAAAAGGAATAGGAGAGAGGAAAGTTTTAAAGAGTAGTTAATATTCCCACATAGTGCCACTGTAAATCCTATGCCACCCCTCATTCTGAAATTTCACAGCGAGATTCATTTGCGATTTGAAAGGAGAGGGGTATTCATATTTGTTCAATACAATCTGAAAAACATGTTCTTAGGTTGGGTGGGTGAGTCAAAATAGTCTCTGCATTCCAAATTAAAAACATTACTTCCCTAACTCAAAACCTGCAGAATTCTAATGCAATTTGTTGTAAGAATATTGTAAGATGCACATATGTTAGAAGCTCACAGCACCATATGTACAATTGAAGCAAGAGACCTGAAATAGTTCTTGGATTCTAACATGTATCAATATCATTGGAGAAAGGGAAGCTTTTGCATCATTTGCAAATGTAACTTGAGTTTAATTTGGAAATGTTTAAACGTAAAGGAAGTGTTGAAATATTGGCCAATAAGTGCCAGAAATGAAATTAGCAGACCTATTGTAATTTAGAACTTAATATAGATATATACTTGATTAAAAAATATATATATATATATCACCCAGCCAGTGTTGCTACTCATTTATCGACCTCAGAAGGATGAAAAGCTGAGTTGAGGCATTTAAGAACAGACTAAATCAGTGACTCACCCCCTGAAGTGTGCCTGAAATAAACCTTTAATGAGTCTAGCAAATATCCTATTCTTTCTTATTTAGGGTCAGTGCTGAAAGTGTTAGACCTGTGGCACTCCTGTTCTTATTTTTCTTCTTTTTTTAAGGGGCCTGAACAAGAAAGCCAGCCAGAGAAGTAAAGAGCCACATGGTACTGGCCACAGCCCAGGAGCTTGCATAACAAAAAAAGAAAAATATTTTTTTATTTTTATAGGTCGCATGGGAGCCCACAGTGGTCGCAAGGGAGACCTCAGAGGTCACAGTTGCGACCTCTGGTGACCCCTAAATGATGTCCCTGCCAGTACAACGACTAACTGACTGGCTTTGTGTTTTTGGTTTTAGAGCCATAAAAATGGAGGCAACCTGCCCACACTGTGAGCATGGTACTACTAATGCGGACAGTGGCTCAATGAATGGCAGAGCCGCATGAATGGAGGATGAGAGGAACAAATGAAACCTTTAATATTCCAAAGCAAACACTACTGTCAGAGTCAAAGTCAGCACCATCCTTTCTACGACCCTCCAACCACTTGTCTCTATCTGACATGCATATAAAGAATCATTTGTATGGACTTGAATTTGATGGTCCTGATGTTTCCTCCTCCCATAATCTTTGGCAATACAATGCTTCTTAATTTGTATGGAAGTAAGCTCTCTCAGATGTGTATCATGAAGCGTCTCCCAATGTGTGTGGCAATAGCAATAGGTATATTACAACTCCATTGAAACTACACACTAGCAAAGGGGCACCTGAACAAGTACAGAAAGCCAAGTTTAGTGCTTTCCAGAATTGCAGTTGGTCATAATTACTGACAAGGTATCCAGAGCAAAGGCATGCATTACCTGGTTTGCAGTGCACTTATTAGATTCTCACTGGACCCATCACATAGAGTGATCCAGACTGGAGGAGTACTCTCTCCCACATTATCCTAGGTTTTCCAAGGGTAGTCATGGTGTCCCTAAATTAGTTTTAGAAGTTATGGAGAATGAGTGTGTACTTGTGATATCCAGTGGTGGAGTACCAAACTGGTTTCATAGGCTCTGACCTTTGGCTCTTACTTTGTGTTCTGTTTGAGATTTTACACATCGTTTTAGTGCATTCTTAGATGTGGATAACATGACCTCTCGAACATGAGAATCCCATGCATGCCCTCATCCACACACACATTTTGTATCCTCTTTAAAGGCTGCTAGCTTGACCTTAAAGCATGGGACAAGAAGTGAGGTCAGGAGGTGCTCCATACCCCACCTCATCCCAATACATGGGTACTGTCAGAAATTCAAGAGTCGATTCATGGCCAATGTCCTGCTTCAGCCTCACCTGACATTTCATGTTCACATATTATGTAAGATATTTCCAATAGCAACAAATACACCAGTGGCAGCACTTGAAAACCCTCTTCGAGTCCTCATAAAAAGGCTGCAGTAAAGAACAAATGCTATCCAACAATCTAGCATTGGAAGTGTTGAATTCCACTGAGTCAACATGGTCATGTTCATCCTGTTGTAAGGGGGTGGCGGTAGTATCTCTCCTAATATATTTAGCACTATGGGAATGGGAAATGGCATTCTGAGCCATGTGTACCATCTCATCTAGTTGTGGGTAATTGCTATTAACAGGGTAATTCATAGAATTTCGCACAAAAGTGGCGCAGGTGGCTGGCGCACAGTGTCCCCGTGCGATACACTGCGCCAGCCGCTTGCGATAAAATCCATTTCATCGCACAGCGTATTCATGGATTTTAGCCTCCAAAACCAGCCGGGGCGCAGAGTGGCGCAGCGACCTTGCAGCAGTGCCAGTTACGCCCCCAAGAACGCCCTCGCACAAGGAAAAGCCACCAAAATCCCCAATTCATCGCAAATGTCTGCACTAACCCTGGACCAGTTCACAGGACTGCCAAACAGCAAACGCCAAGCGGGGAACGTGTATTTCAGGGGTGCGCGGGAAGTTTCACACGTGAATTCAGCAGGGTACATGTATTTCAGGGGTGTGTGGGAAGTTTCACACGTGATTCCATCAAGGTACGTGTATTTCAGGGGTGCGCGGGAAGTTTCACACGCAAATTCAGCAGGGTACGTGTATTTCAGGGGTGCGTGGGAAGTTTCACACACGATTCCATCAAGATACGTGTATTTCAGGGGTGCGCGGGAAGTTCCACACGCGATTGTCCTGGGTACGTGTATTCCTGGGGTGCGCGGGAAGTTTCACACGCAAAATCAGCATTCAGGGGTGCGCGGGAAGTTCCACACGCGAATGTCCTGTGTACGTGTATTTCGGGGTGCGCGGGAAGTTTCACACGCAAATTCAGCTGGGTACGTGTATTTCAGTGGTGCGTGGGAAGTTTCACAAGCGATTCCATCAGGGTACGTGTATTTCAGGGGTGCGCGGGAAGTTCCACACGCGATTGTCCTGGGTACGTGCATTCCTGGGGTGTGCGGGAAGTTTCACACGCAAATTCAGCAGGGTACGTGTATTTCAGGGGTGCACGGGAAGTTTCACACGCGATTCCATCAGGGCACGTATATTTCAGGGGTGCGCGGGAAGTTCCACACGCGAATGTCCTGTGTATGTGTATTTTGGGGTGCGCTGGAAGTTTCACACGCAAATTCAGCAGGGTACGTGTATTTCAGGGGTGCGCAGGAAGTTTCACACGCGATTCCATCAGGGTATGTGTATTTCAGGGGTACGCAGGAAGTTCCACACGCGATTGTCCTGGGTACGTGTATTCCTGGGGTGTGCGGGAAGTTTCACACACAAATTCAGCAGGCTACGTGTATTTCAGAGGTGCGCGGGAAGTTTCACTCGGGAATGTCCTGGTTACGTGTATTTCGGTGTGCGCGGGAAGTCTCACTCGCGATTTCAGCAGGGTATGTGTATTTCAGGGGTTCCGGGGAGTACTACACGTGAATTGGCCATGTGGGTCCTCCCAGGTGTTCGCTCTGCAACCTCCACGGCCCCTGCAGGCAGCCCACACCACAGGGGACTACCCTGCACCCCTGCTCATGTCCCGCAGGCAGCCCATCCACCATGGGCATGCCCCCCAGCCAAGCCACATGTCACCTTGCACTACTGATCAATAACGCATGTCTCCCAGCACCCCCACCCCCAGCACTGTGGGGCACCTGCCAGCAGGCCCCCACTCATGTTTCCCAGCACCCCCACCCCCCAGCAGTCAGGGGCACCCTCCACCAGGCCCCCACACATGTCTCCCAGCACTCCCACCCCCCAGCAGTGCAGTGCAGCCTCCACCAGGCCCCCACACATGTCCCCCAGCACCCCCACCCCCCGGCAGTTTAGGGCACCCTCCACCATGCCCCCACACATGTCTCCCAGAACCCTCACCCCCCAGCATCCAGGAGCACTCTCCACCATGCCCCCACACATGTGTCCCAGCACCCCCACCCCCCAGCATCCAGGGGCACCCTCCACCAGGCCCACACTCATGTCTCCCAGCACCCCCACCCCCCAGTAGTCATGGGCACCCTCCACCATGCCCCCACACATGTCTCTCAGCACCCCACCCCCCAGCATCCAGGGGCACCCTCCACCAGGCCCCCACACATGTCTCCCAGCACCCCCACCCCCCAGCAGTCATGGGTGCCCTCCACCAGGCCCCCCACACATGTCTCCCATCACCCCCACCCCCCAGCCTCCAGGGGCACCCTCCACCAGGCCCCCACACATGTCTCCCAGCACCCCCACCCACCAGCACTGTGGGGCACCCTCCACCAGGCCCACACTCATGTCTCCCAGCACCCCCACCCCCCAGCAGTGCAGTGCACCCTCCACCAGGCCCACACTCATGTCTCCCAGCACCACCACCCCCCAGCAGTGCAGGGCACCCTCCACCAGGCCCACACTCATGTCTCCCAGCACCCCCACCCCACAGCAGTGCAGGGCACCCTCCACCATGCCCCCACACATGTCTCCCAGCACCCCCACCCCCCAACAGTGCAGGGCACCCTCCACCATGCCCCCACTCATGTCCAACTCATGTCCCCCTGTACCCCCACCCCCCAGCACTGTGGGGCACCAGCCAGCAGGCCCCCACTCATGTCCCACTCATGTCCCCCTGCACCCCCACCCCCCAGCAGTCAGGGGCACCTGCCAGCAGGCCCCCACTCATGTCTCCCGGCACCCCCACCCCCCGGCAGTCAGGGGCACCCTCCACCAGGCCCCCACTCCTGTCTCCCTGCACCCCACCTCCCAGCAGTGCAGTGCACCCTCCACCAGGCCCCCACACATGTCTCCCAGCACCCCCACCCCACAGCAGTCATGGACACCCTCCACCAGGCCCCCAATCATGTTCAACTCATGTCCCTGCACACACACACGCGTACATGGCCTATGTCACACATACAGGCAAGTATCAGACAACCAGCACACTGCAACAAGCCCTGTCTCACACAGCAATGCTAGGCCACTTACCGCTCGACTCCAGACGGGTCTGCCTCTCAAGGATCTGGGCATGGAGCGCTGGGCGTAGGCGTTCCAGGACCCTCAGCTGGATGTTACTCATGCTGCCCTGGCCCCCCTCCACGAGGCGCCGGGCCTTCATGAGGGTCCTGGACCTCAAGTCCTCCCAGTGCTTCTTGACTTGCTTGATGTTGCGGGTTGCCACCCCCTCCGCGTTGATGGCAACCACAAAGTCATCCCAGATCCTGTCCTGTCCTTCCTTGTCGGCGCGTGATGATCCGAAGAGGGCATCATAATGCCCCAGGACAAGCTCCACCAGGACACCAACTTCCTTCTGACTGAAGCTGGTGGCCCTCTGCCCCTCTGGCTGGGGGACGCCAGTTGTCTTGGATGGTGTTTGCCCCGACATGGCGACCCCCGAGGCAGGCGTGGGTGGGCAACTGGGTCCTGGGGCTGGGCTGTGGAGCGATGCTATCCCAGTCGGGAGTCTTCTGTTCGAGCAGCGGTGGACACAGCAACTGGACCCCTGCAGATGGCTGATGTGCAGGCACCAAATGGCAGGGCATGGTGGCGGCAGGCAGGCAGGCAGCAGCTGATGGCTCGTGGGAGGCTGCTCGGGGCTCTGGGGGGCAGTAATTCTGCCTTTTGGGCAGGAGTGTGGTCTTCTTTGTGCTTACGTGTGGCCAGCTTGACACGGAGTGATTTGGCACGTGAAAATTCTGCATGTCAGCGTGTAATTCGAGGAAAGGCCCTTAGCGTGTAAGCGCGTCAGCACTCATACGCGATTCCATTGGACCAAAGGCCTTTAGCGGGTAAGCGCGTCTGTGACGTATCGCGCACAGGCGTTGCCCAGGCAGGCCTTGAAGATCCCACGTGGATTTCCATTGCTCTGTATGTGCTTTTCGTGGGGTGCGGTGCGTGTGTTCTGCAGGCGTTGGGGTTCATACGCGATTACTTCACAGCGGGTGGGTGTTGGCTACGCGTTCTTCTACACGCAAGGCAGACGGTGAGTGGTACCCTGCTCCCCCAGGCCCGATCGCGTGTTAAACTTCCCGCGAGCCCCTGAAATACACGTACCCTGCTCCCCCAGGCCCGATCGCGTGTTAAACTTCCCGCGAGCCTCTGAAATACATGTAACCCGCTCCCCCAGGCCCGATCGCGTGTCAAACTTCCCGCGAGCCCCTGAAATACACGTAGCCCGCTCCCCCAGGCCCAATCGCGTGTCAAACTTCCTGCGAGCCCCTGAAATACACGTACCCCGCTCCCCCAGACCCGATCACGTGTTAAACTTCCCGCGAGCCCCTGAAATACACGTACCCCACTCGCCCAGGCCCGATCATGTGTTAAACTTCCCGCGAGCCCCTGAAATACACGTACCGCGCTCCCCCAGGCCCGATCGCGTGTCAAACTTCCCGCGAGCCCCTGAAATACACGTACCACGCTCCCCCAGGCCCGATCGCATGTCAAACTTCCCACGAGCCCCTGAAATACACCTACCCCGCTCCCCCAGGCCCGATCGCGTGTCAAACTTCCCGCGAGCTCCTGAAATACACGTACCCCGCTCCCCCAGACCTGATCGCGTGTTAAACTTCCCGCGAGCCCCTGAAATACACGTACCCCGCTCCCCCAGGCCCGATCGCGTGTTAAACTTCCCGCGCACCCACGAAATACACGCACACGCTATCATTCATACTGCGGGTGTCCGTGTTTGTCGCGTACCCCTTTGCACGTCATTTAGGTTTCACACGCAAATTCAGCAGGGTACGTGTATTTCAGGGGTTCCGGGGAGTACTACACATGAATTGGCTGTGTGGGTCCTCCCAGGTGTTCCCTCTACACCCTCCACGGCCCCTGCAGGCAGCCCACACCACAGGGGACTACCCTGCACCCCAGATAATGTCCCGCAGGCAGCCCATCCACCATGGGCATGTCCCCCAGCCAAGCCACATGTCACCTTGCACTACTGATCAACAACGCATGTCTCCCAGCACCCCCACCCCCCAGCACTGTGGGGCACCTGCCAGCAGGCCCCCACTCATGTCCCCCTGCACCCCCACCCCTGAGCACTGTGGGAATCCTGACAGCAGGCCCCCATTCATGTCCCACTCATGTCCCCCTGCACCCCCACCCCCCAGCACTGTGGGGCACCTGCCAGCAGGCCCCCACTTATGTCCCACTCATGTCCCCCTGCACCCCACCCCCCAGCACTGTGGGGCACCTGCCAGCAGGCCCCCACTCATGTCCCACTCATGTCCCCCTGCACCCCCACCCCCCAGCATTGCGGGGCACCTGCCAGCAGGCCCCCACTCATGTCCCGCTGCACCACCACCCCCAGCAGTGCAGGACAGCTGCCAGCAGGCCCCCACACATGTCCCCCAAACACCTCATTACGATTAATAACCATGGCCCCCATGCCCCCTCAATACACTGGCCACGCCACCCCAGTCCGAACACACCAACAGGTATGACATCCACCACACAAAGAAATCACCAGCACATGATGCATCCCAAATGGCTATTCTGCACATCAACATATATCCGTCAAAACCACACAATGACAGCATGAGAATGAAAAAACACACATTGCGACATGAATGAAACCGAAGAGAGAATACCACACATTGAAGTACCAACTGATAATGTATTAAACAGAAAAGCAAGGCAATGAAATGGAACAGAAGAAAATGGAAATAAACAAAGAAATCCAGCATGTCCAATAAATGAAAAAGACGCATGAAATCCAAATGAAAAGCAATCCAAAAGCAAGTCTCCAAAGTGTCATTCTGAGAAAATAAATCCAAGGTGCAAAAATAATAAAAAACCATTGATCCATGGGAAAAAGAATCAACAATCCAAATCCATTGTCAAACTATGTACAAAATGAACATCCAGGGTCCAACGGGCCAATCCTTTAAATGAAATGTATAAAATAAAATCCTACCTAATGAAGAAATACATACAAGAAGTTGGGGCATTGTCCAAGTGCCCCAAAACAAAACAAAACCGAAAGGAAACTTAACACTAAAGAACTATTTACAAGGGCAGCGGGCTAGTCCGACGGCTCACTTCTGGATGTTCCGGGCCAGGGCATCATCGAACTCATGCTCAATGTCCCGGAGGCGGTCCTCTTCCATGGCCCCGAGGGTCCGCAGGGATGACGACATGTTCTCCTCCAACTCCCTGCGGATTGCCTCATGGAACTCGGCCCTCCTCAGGGCCCTCCGCATGGAGTTCTCCACCCTGACCATCGTGAGCCGTGCCTCTTCCGCCCGCTGCCGCTCCGCATCTATGGCATGGCCCAACCGCTGCCACATGGAAGACACTTCCCGTCCTGGGTCCTCCTGCCCTCCGGCCGATGCCTGCCCCTCCGATGTCGAAGGCCCCGAGCCATCATGGCTCCCACCTCATTGCTGCTATTGCTGTGCCTGTGCTCGTGCCCTGGCTCCTACTGCCTGCACATCCTCCACCGGCCGGGGTGCAGTCGTTGATGTGGCCACCCCTGCTGGACGTCCGACTCCCGACTGTGGCAGGGATGTGTCCTCCATCAGCCTGGCCGCACCGTCAGAGGCAGCTCCACAGGGTACCCAGGTGACAAATGGGTGGAAAGATGGCACGGAGGACGACTGGTGCATAGGGTGTTCAGTTGAGGAGGGGGTCGGAACAAGCTCCAGCAAACAGAGAAATCCGGCCTGGCTGACCTGTCCCAGTAGGCCGACGCGGTCAACGAGCCATTCGAGATGATATGCAGTCTTCCCATGAAAAGACTGCAGGTCACCTCGCATGGCCCGTTGACGCAACGCCACACCAGTCAGGACAGGCTCAACCGGTACCTGGATAGCCACGTCCGCAGGCAGAAGAAGGCCAGTTGTTGTAAGCTCATCCCCTGCCTGAAAAAGGGTTTGGACGTAGGCATCCCTGCTGGTGCAAGATGATGCAGTGACAATATCAGGGACAGGATTGCACACAGGCACCTCCGCGGCGGCCTGTGCTGCCTCCTGTCCCAGGTCCAGCACTGCACCACTAGCACCAGTGGAATCCCCACCTCCAGACCCCGTCTCTGTCGCTTGCACGGCCTCCTTCTCCACGAAACCCTCCACCAACCTGGATGACTCCGTGCCATCTTCCCCCGTTGGGCCCTGTGGGGTCCCAGCTGCCCCTTCTGCTGCCGAGGAGTCCAACTCCGACCTCTGCCTCCTGGACCTCCCCCCGGCAGCTGCGGCCTGGGACGCGGCACCGGACTCCTCACTCCCCGACGAGATCACAACCTGGGAGGGGAGCCGGCCCTTGCGTTTCCGGCTGGCGGTGCAATCCCTGCCGCTGTGCTCCACAGCACCTTCTCCACCCTCTTCATCAGTTGACGCTGCAGACAGGGAGAAATCAAACACAGGCATCAGGGCACTGTACAATGGACGCATACTCACATGACAGTTGTACATGAGTGGCATTGGCAAACCTCAGACATGGCATCACAATCGCCAACACACATGTCATTTCAACTCGCACACATGAGCCATACCACAGCCATATTGCAACAGCCAGCACCATCCATACACATACGACAGCATGAGCAGGCAAAGGTGAGCAAGACATCACATGCAACACAGGGAGTGCACTACACATGCACACACACCACCACACTTGCATGCATGTGTACACCTCTGCCAACTGTCGCAGTGTTGAGATCGGCATCCATGTCACATCTGCCAATCAGTCTTCCACATCCCTGTGTCACATGCATCCATGTTGCATCACTGTTGCCCCCTTGTCAAATACACACACATGCACATGTACACAGTGCAGATACATGTAGCTGAAACCAACCTCCATGTGTGACATCATGAACATGCCTAGTTACATACACATTCATTCAAACATGTGTGCCCACACATCTGCATTTGGCATGCAAGCCTACACACACAAGCACCATCCATGTCTCACATATGAGAGCCCTCGCATGTGTTAGCCTCACGGCCCTGTACACCCCCCCTACTTGGCCCCATTAAAATACATGTGCAACCTGCACACTACTGGCACACGACCACATGCACAGCTTACAATAAGGAAGCATGTATACTTACCGCTGGACTCCAGACGGGTCTGCCTCTCAAGGACCTGGACATGGAGCGCTGGGGATATGCATTCCAGGACCCTCATCTGATCTTCCGACAAGTGGCCCCGGCACCCCTTAGCATCCGCTGCCTTCAAAAGGCGCCGGGCCTTGTTGAGGGTCCTGGACCTGAAGTCCTCCCAGCGCTTCTTGACATGATGGAATAGTCAGACTGCCACCCCTTCCGCGTTGATGGCAGTCACGATGTCCGTCCAGATCCGAGTCTGTCCTTCCTTGTCGGCGCGCAAACTTCCAAAGAGGGCATCATACTGCCCCAGGACTTGCTCCACCAGGACACCAACTTCGGTGGCAGTGAAGCTGGTGCCCCTCTGCCTCTCTGGCCGGGGGTTGCCAGTGATGCCAGATGTTGCAGTGCCCGACATGACAACCCCAGAGGCATGAGTGGGTGGGCAACTGGGTCCTGGGGCTGGTCTGTGGAGCGATGGAATCCCAGTTGGGAGTCTTCCGTTCCAGCAGGGGTGGTCACAGCAACAGCACCAATGGCTGATGTGCAGGCAGCAAATGGCAGGGCACGTGGGCAGTAGGCAATCAGGCAGCAGCAGATGGCACGTGGGAGCATGCTCGGGGCTCTGGGGGGCAGTAATTCGGCTTTCTGGGCAGGAGCGTGGTCTTCCGTGTGCTTAAGCGTGGCCATCTTGATACGGAGTGATTTGGCACGTGAAAATCCAGCACGTCTGCGTGTAATTCGAGGAAAGGGCCTTAGAGCGTAAGCGCGTCAGCACACGTACACGAATTCATTGGCCCAAAGGCCCCCAGCGTGAGGTGCGTCTATGAGGTTACGCGCACGTGCGTTTTCCATGGCGCGTAGAAAAAATAAGCACGTCAGAGTGTCATAGCGTGTAATTGGTGGAAAGGGCCTCATCGCGTATGTGCGTCTGTGACGTGCGTGCGCGGGTGTTTCCCTGTACACGGGTGCATGTTACACGTCCAATGACTGCATGTCAGAGTGTCAGCTCGTGTGATTGGAGGATGGGGCCTTAGCGTGTACACGTGGAAGTGCCGCTGGACGTGTGGGCATCTTTAAAAGGTACGTGCAGAACGCCATTTCCTTGTACGTGCTTTTCGTGGAGAGCGAGTGGGTGAAATCTGTACTTCTTGTCGGTTCACACGCGATTTACTTCACAGCGTTCCAAGTTCGTACACCCTGTTACCTCTGACAGCTTTTTCTCTTCTTGTCTTTTTCCTGGGCCTGTTTCCTCAAACAGCGTTCACATCTCCTGTTGTCCTGTCTCCTCAGACAGCGTACAATTCTTCTTTTGGCGGGGGTGTTGCCAACGCGCACACGTGCGTATTTTTCACGCGATATTTCCTGGCAGACGGTGTGTCACGCACGTATTTGAAATCTGTGCTTGCCCCGTGTGTAGCCTACCCCTTCAGAGGTCAGTCTAGGCTGCGTGTGACACGCATACGTTCATTTTTGTGTTTCTGGGTGCCACACCGTAGTGCAGGATTTTTTTTCCACACACGTGGTCTAGGAGGGGTTGCGTGCACATTATCTCCCTTTTTCGGGGTGCCTGTGCGTTGCGTGACCCGTCATCTTCCCCCAGGGGTCACATACAGCCTTGCTAGAGCACTTGGGTACGAATTCCATCTAGTACCCTACCCTTTTGACCCCCAATTGCCCAGGACAATAGTTTACTGCAACTCCCATACGCACAACAACATCAGTGCCATGGTTGGGAGGCGAGCACGCGGTAAGGGTGGCAAAGGTGGGCGAGCCACAAGAGGTGGCCATGGTGGATACGGTAGGGGACGTGGCCAGGACTTGCAGGGTGCCCCTAAACCCCCATGTGTGGGTGACCAGTCAGAGACACCCATGCCCCCCCGGTTGAGGGTAACGTGGCTGACACCATCCCTGCTCAGCCCTTGTTGGACCAGCCCACTGTGGCACCAGACCTGGCACTGGGTGACTCCATGGCTGACTTCCAGGTCAGCAGGTCTAGGCCAAGTGTGGCAGTGCACGTTGGTGTCACCAGTCCACGTGGATCAGGGGCAGCCATGTCATCTGCTGCCCCGAGAAGGCAGGGTGGGGAGGCTGCAGGGGCAGCTGCGGCTCCATCCACCCCAGCTCTGAGTGTCCCAGCCAGGACAGTGTCGGTCCTAGTCCATCCTGCTGACATTCCCCCTGACTACATCACACTTCAGCTAATGCCTGCACCAAGTCCCATGGTGAGTGTTCATTCCCACACTCCTAGTCCACAGTCCACCGGGGCTCCTGCCCCTAGTGTCCAGAGTGACGTAGGACACTCAGTATCACCACCACCTTTCAAGCGGAAGATGAAGAGTGCTCGTCCAGTACAGGCTGATGCCCCAGACACGGCTACACAGTCCGGCCCACCAAGGAAGCCCAGCTTCAATCAGGTCGAACTTGATGCACTTGTGGAGTATGTGTCCGCACATGACAGCGAAATGGTGATTACTGCAGGATGCAAGACCACACCTGCACAACGTCAGGCACACTGGCAGACCATTGCAGAACTCATAAGTGCCCTTGGATTCGTGAGGCGCACAGCTAATGATTGCTACAAGCGCTAGAATGACCTTAAGCGCGGGGCAAAGAAAAAGCTGGCCTCAAGTCATGCCGCAACTCTAGTGACTGGAGGTGGGTCTCCGGCAGAGGACATAGAACTCACTCCACATGAGTATGTTGCTGGGACCTACGTCATGGAGGAACAGATCCAAGGCGTGGGAGACCTGCGAGATTACGAGGCGTTGTCCGGTGAGTGCACATGCATGTGTGTGTCATCCATGTGCATGGCGTGTGTGTGAGTGCTTCTGATTGAGTGCCAGGTGAGGGGGTGTGTGCCTGAGTAGTTTGGGTCACCCATGTGCTTCATCCAATACATTCTGCGCACCAGGATTTGGGTGTTGCAGTATCCCTTCTGGCAACAGTAGACATTCAGCCCAACCTCACGTCAGTTGCCCTTGAATTGTCATCTTGCCACAACATAGTTGCATGTTATTCTTTGTTCATTCAGGCTGATTGTCTGCATTCCACCACTTTCACTAGGCATTTCTCAGTCCTATTGTCACATGTGTGACATGGCTAGGGTACATGCCATCTGTGTGATGGCATGTGTCATGTATGTGTATTGGACATGCCAATCACAGGCCAATGTGTGATGGCACTGCTAGGCAGCATGCAGCAAATTTGTTGGTCTTCCATCTTGGTGTCATCAATGTGTGCCATTTGCCTCCCCTTCATACGCAGTGACAGTGCATGCATAGGAGGGTTGTAGTCATGTGGTACATGTGTCAATGAAGTACTGTTTCTGTTGCTTCTCAGCCCGAATTGTGTTCCATGGTGCTAATGCCTGTTCCCATTTCTTTTCTTTCATGTCTTTGCACGGGATGACGCACTTGATACTGCTGGGGTTGTGGAGATGGTGCAGACACAGGAGGGGTCTCAGGCCCGAGCGGGCACCAGTGAGGGATGTGGTGTGGTGGTGGGTGAGAACCCACACTTGCTGCAGGCCGTCATCTCAAGGGGTGTCTCTGGGTGCACCTCCCCCGAGCTCTATTCAGGTGTCGATTCGGATGATGAAACCTATGTGCCGTCGCAGGTAAGTGTTTCTGGGAGGGATTCTGTACTGTCCAACCCACCTGCACCAGGGGTAGAACCCTCAATGGGGATGTCAGTGTTGGTAGGTCCGCCTTTGGTGGTTACGGATGCAAGGTCACACTCCGCTACATCTGATCCTGTTCCTGGGCCAGCAGATCAGAGGGGAACGCAGTCCTGCAGCCTCAGGCAGTGCCGGCACAGCAAGGCGTAGTTCGCCTTGCCCCAGACAGGTGTGGTGCCCGCCGATGAGGTGGCCGTACGCCACCTGGCAATACCGCATGGGAGCAATCCAAATACGGTATGGCAAACCAACAGGCAGCATCAACTGAGATGATGGCTCAGGCCCTGGATAGGGTGGCCACTTCCATTGTCCCCCAAGAAAGGCTAATTGAACAACTACAGCAGGCAACAGACTCCATTAGCCAGTCACACAGGGAGGACATGTTGGCGTCCAACAGGGACAGGCGGGCAGCACTGGAGACTCTGCGGGAAGCCTTTCTATTGAGTCCCAGGGCCACAGGGAAGCCCTGAGGGTGGAACTCCGTCAGCTCAGGGCAACTCTGGTTGAGCTTGAGGCTTCAGCTAACAAAAGGACAGAACAGCAGCTGGAGCAGCTCACACGTATGCTCTTAGCTGAGATGCAGGCAACTAGGGCGGAGGTCCGGGCATCCCGTTAGTTGTTGCATGGGGACCTACGCACAATTATCCTCCAGAACCAGACCTTCCACACCCGCATGCTTGCTGCCATTGAGGACCAGACTAGGGCTTTGCGTGGGCTGCCTCCATTAGTGCCATCACCTCCTGATGCAGCTGCAGAGGGTGAGGAGAGCGACAGCAGCGATTCTCCCTCAATGGGGTAGCCGTGCAGGCCATGAGCCCATGGAGGTGTTTTTTTTCCGCAAGATCCACACAGGTGGGTTTTGGTGTGCACCCTGTCCTCGGACCTCCTGGGTGGCCTCCCCCACCCCCCGGGCCCATTCATGGCCATTTTTTTTTTTTTTTTTTTTTTTTACTTATTTTTTAATCTTGATTTTTTTGACAGTGTGTTGCCTTGTGTGGCTCCCGTGGGCATACGCTGTATTGTGGCTGGGCACATGCAGGCTTGTCCTGAATTTGGGTCAGATGCTTGGGTTTGTGTGACACACCCCTCCTGCTTCCCGTTTCCATGGGCTTGCAAAGGGTGTGCCCAAGTGACATTGACTTACACGGTGACGTTGGACGCCCATATGATGTGTGGCCAGTCTGTAGTCAATACTGTAGTGTTTACATTCCTAGTGCATATTGTGGTTGTATTGTACACTGCATGGTGTATTGATATGTGCCTCTGCATCCTTCTCATCCTCCTAATTTGCAGGTCCATTTCTCATGTCTTCACAAAGCGGTCTACTTTGGAACTGGAGTCCATGTTGTAAGCAGTGCACCTACACTCTTGCGTGGCGCTAACACTGTATAGTTGGAAGTGTTCGAAGTGCTGGCATTATCAGGTAGTGAGGCTACCAATTTTTTAAGTCCGTACTGTCATGTTTATGGTAGGTTGGAGGTTGTGTAGGTGATTGGTATTATTGGTAAGTATTTGCTAATGTGTGTTGTTGGTCCTGCATTACAGTGAGCATTTCATGTGTGGCCAGTTTCCATTAGGGACACTGTAGTTGGTGACACTTGGGTCATGTTGTGGGGATTAATTTGTTTGCTCTCACATTGCATGACATGCCATGGTGTGTTGTGTGGCCGTGCCGGGGAGGGGTTGGGTGACATGGCACTGTTCTCATGTTGTATTTTGCAAGTGGCTATTCATTTTTGCTGCATGGAAGTGTGTCTTTTGATGACACTGCATTGGTGGTGTTTGTGTAGGTAGGGATGCACACATTGTGACACTTCCAGGTGAACAATCTCAGGCTGCTATCGTTCTGACAGTTCACTGTCCTTTGATTCATCAGAATTGTCAGATTGAGTCATCATTGATTGTCAGATGGTATCTACCAGGGCTGTGTGCACTCGACAGGGGTGTGCTTTCTATGTGAAGTAATTAGCCACCAGCTGTGTACGGGCTGCCTCACCCCGTGCGCTTTCCCCTCCCATGCGCAGCGGGCGTGCATGTGGTTGGGGATGTGGGGGCACCACCATGTCCACAGCTAGGCCGCGGCGTGTTGCAACATTGTGCAGGACACATGCTGCCACTATGATCCTGCACACTACTGGGGGAGCGTATAACAGCTGCCCACCAGAACAGTCAAGGGAGCGAAAGTGTGACTTGAGCACTTCGAATGAGCGCTCCACTATGCCCCGGGTTGCAATATGGGCTGTGTTGTATCTTACCTCGGGAGGCGTGATGGGGTTCCGAATTGGGGAAGTGTGTGCTCAGAGGGTAGGCACTGTCCCCTGGGGAGGTGGTGATGGGGATCATTAGTGGGGTATTGGCATTACTCTGTATCTGTCATGCATGCGTGTGCTGTGGCATTTCTACTCACCAAGCAGCCATGCATCGCCATGCTGCCCAGCTTCCATGTCCCGGTTTAGGATTGACATCCTGTAAATGAAGCTGTCGTGGGTGGACCCTGGATAGTTGGCATATACTGAGGTGATGATTCCCTTGGCATCACATACTACCTGGACGTTGATGGAATGCCAGTGCTTGCGGTTTCTATAGATGTGCTCAGATGCCCTGGGGGGACGTAGAGCCACATGGGTGCAATCAATGGCACCTAGCACTTTGGGGAATTGCGCCACCCTGTAGAAATCCTGGCTGACAGCCTGCCTTTCTGCAGGTGTTCTGGGCAGGTATATGTGCCTGCGGACAGATGGGCGTGCAGTGATGATGGCCAACACCTGGTGTAGGCACCGTGACTGCGTGGCATGTGACACTCCCCCCCCACTATGGCACTTGTCCGCTGAAATGATCCGGTAGCCAAGAAGTGCAGTACATTGAGGACCTTCTCCAGGGGGCTGAGTGCTTGGGAGCACAGGGTGGGTGATGTGAGGTCATCCTCCCACTCACTGACCAGTCGAGTATTATGTGTGGTGGAAACCTGTACCTCCCATACACCTGGTCATCAGGCATACCAAATAGCCTGGTTCTGGGTGTGAAGATTTTGGCCCTGACTATCCTTCTCCTCCTCCTGCGGTATCCCACGGCCACTGCTGCTAGGAACGGTATATTCATCCTGGCGTCTGAGCTTGTTTGTTGTTTGAGCACTCTTTTATGCTGCGCGGGACGTGTGCCTGCTTCATGCTGGCGTACGTGTTTCAGGATTGGACCATTTATTTTTTGGCGCGTTGTAGTGGACCATGTGAATCTTCCCGCCCACCCCAGGAATACACGTAACACGCTCTCCCAGGCCCAGTCGCGAGTAAATATTCCCACCCACCCCTGGAATACACGTACCCCACTCTACCAGGCCCAGTCACGTGTGGAACTTCACGCGGACCCATAAAACACGTACCCTGATGGTATTGCGTGTGAGACTACCCGTGCATCCCTGGAATACACGTACCCAGGCAAATCACACGGCTGGGGGGTGGGGGTGCTGGGAGACAGGAGTGGGGGCCTGGTGGAGGGTGCCCTGCACTGCTGGGGGGTGGGGGTGCAGGGAGACAGGAGTGGGGGCCTGCTGGCAGGTGCCCCTGACTGGGGGGGTTCGGGTGCAGGGAGACAGGAGTGGGGGCCTGCTGGCAGGTGCCCCTGACAGCAGGAGGTGGGGGTGCAGGGGGACAGGAGTGGGGGCCTGGTGGAGGGTGCCCTGCACTGCTGGGGGGTGGGGGTGCTGGGAGACAAGAGTGGGTAACCTGGTGGAGAGTGCCCTGCACTGCTGGGGGGTGGGGGTGTAGGGAGCCAGGAGTGGGGGCCTGGTGGAGGGTGCCCTGCACTGCTGGGGGCTGGGGGTGCAGGGAGACAGGAGTGGGGGCCTGCTGGCAGGTGCCCCTGACTGGGGGGGTGGGGGTGCAGGGGGACATGAGTGGGGGCCTGGTGGAGGGTGCCCTTCACTGCTGGGGGGTGGGGGTGCAGGGAGACAGGAGTGGGGGCTTTCTGGCAGGTGCCCCTGACTGCTGGGGGGTGGGGGTGCAGGGAGACAGGAGTGGGGGCCTGCTGGCAGGTGCCCCTGACTGCTGGGGGGTGGGAGTGCAGGGAGACAGGAATGGGGGCCTGCTGGCAGGTGCCCCTGACTGCTGGGTGTTGGGGGTTCCTCTGAGACAGGAGTGGGGGCCTGGTGTAGGGTGCCCTGCACTGCTGGGGGGTGGGGGTGCAGGGAGACAGGGGTGGGGGCCTGGTGGAGGGTGCCCTGCACTGCTGGGGGTGGGGGTGCAGGGAGACAGGAGTTGGGGCCTGGTGACAGGTGCCCCTGACTGCTGGGGGGTGGGGGTGCAGGGAGACAGGAGTGGGGTCCTGCTGGGTGCCCTGACTGGTGGGGGGGTGGGGGTGCAGGGGGACAGGAGTGGGGGCCTGCTGGCAGGTGCCCCTGACTGCTGGGGGGTGGGGGTGCAGGGAGACAGGAGTGGGGGCCTGCTGGCAGGTGCCCCTGACATTCTACAAACGTGGTTAGTAAACTGATTGCCAGCATTACATCAAGGATGGCATTGCATAGATGAAGTGTTTACTGTCTTTTGTTATATAACACGCACAAAAGTTTCATAAATGATGGTTTCGAGCATAGAGAGTTACATTTGTTGTCTGTATACTGTGGAATTTCCATACCAAGATGGTACTCTGACAAGTCTTGTGAACATCTGTGAATCAGCATGATTACTTGGTCTGCCAGTGTGTGATTGTGGTGCAAATGTTCCAATTACCTGTTGTTGAGGGGTGAGAGGCTTCCATGTCACATTTTCATTTTGATCAGCATGGAGATAGTGCCCTCTGATATGGTCCCACAGCCAAGATTCGGCAAGATGTACCTGGCATCTGGGAAGAAAACTTTCTTTGTATATGATGCAGGTCGCAAGATGTGCTTGTTGCTTTTCCAACATAAAAATAAAATAAAATGGCTACACTGAACATTTTGGAAGGATGACGTTATGACGTTAGAACCTAACCTCTCTTCCTTTTTTAGGTCTGCTCAGTGTACTTTACTGTTGATTCTGTGTGGGTGCTACTGATGGTGGCACCAGTGGTGTTGCTAGTGTTAATATGCATGTGCAACATTCTAAACATAAAGGGAAATGCAGACTGTGAGAATACTCAAAATGTGAGGGTTGCATGTTGTTTTAGAGTTTCGGATGCATCAAAGAGAACTTCTAAAGTTGCCAAGTACATGGCTGGATTGCCAGGCAGTGTAAATAATAATCATATTAGTTATTGTCTCAAAGTTCCTGTTAGCCTGTCTCATGAACTTTTTTCCCTGGGAAATTGAACACTCAGAATATGAAAGATTTGTGTTTTTAGCATTAGCTAAAAGGAAATGTGATTGTTGCAAAAGATGTATACTGGTGTGAATTAGGCCTTGTCACTGACAACATACTTAATCAGATTTTGGATCTACTGCCCTCTGGTGAAGTCCTAGGACTTCTGAGTCTGTAACAGAGTGCCTTGGTAGTACAAATAATACAAGAAATTATTTCTCAAACGTGGGACCTCTGTTACAAGTTTTTTTCTATGAGCATCTCTCATTACCAAGCAAGATGATAATCCTGCAAACTAGAAGTTTCTGTCCTTGGCCTAGCTTAGTAGTCGGGACAGGAACATGTATCAATGTGATAGTTGCAAAGATATGTTGCACAGTGAGGAAGCTGCAAGGTCTGGGAATCATCCGGGGTTCCAATATGTCTGGTGTCATGGGAAAGGATGCCGGTGTATCTACTATTTGTTGCCATGAGATGTTGATTCCACTATTCACTAAGTGCCCTATTAGGTCTTCTGTATGTATGTTGATCTTTAGGTTTTGAAATGGCAAGAGCTAGTAGGAGAACAGGGATTGGTATTCACTTAATGTCTGGAATATTATTGTAATTTTCTGGTTCTATCTATAAAAACTGTGGGCCGATGTGGGCGGGTCAATGTTCTCAGCCTTTTGGTCTCTTGAGACTGATTGATCTCCTGGCAGATAATTGCATACATTAAAGAGCTGTCTTTCTGCAATTTGTGCCACTCGTTATTGTTTCTTGGATTTATTTGGAGTCATGCACTAGGACACACTGGACATGTGTTTTGGGAGAACGCTGTAGACTATCACACAAGAGTTTCTGAATTGTGCTTCCTGTGCACAGTGCTTGCATTTCATTTCATTCATTTAATTTATTGAATTTGTATAGAGCTTTTACCAAAGTGGTTTGAACTTCTCCTAGGCTTTGATAAAGGACAAGAGCTTTTCAGTTCTTTGCCCTCCCTCTCCACCTACAAAATACTTGTGGGCATCTCAGTGCTTGGCTTTTCTCATCTGAAAGCAAAATTAACATGGGGCCCCCATGGGGTGTAATCAAAGGCCCCAAACCAACGGAACTGAAGGGCTATGTAAAAAAGGCCTACCTGTCATTATCAGGGTAAAATTAGCAATTTGATTCACAAAGGACGAAGAAATTGAAAGGTTCCTTTCACATGAAAAACAGGATTTGTAAACACAAACTCCAAAACGGCTTTGCATGTGTGTTTGCAAGCCATGAGAACAATGCCCCCTGCCATCATAAAGATGTCAAGGAAAAGACATGGTGTGTGAGTTTCCTAAAAGTAATGTAGATTATGCTTCTCATGTGAAATAAAATAACCCACTTTGTTGCCATGAAAAGTTCATGACTATGTGGGTGCCTTTCTGCAGTGGAAATCCAGAGAAAGCTAAAACAAAAATGTAATCCAAATGCAGACTGGAAAAGCACATCACATTACTGGCTGAGAAATAAATGCCGCATTTTCACTGAAACTGCCACCCATCAAAAGGTGGTGCTCTGGGACAGTTCAGACCTACTTTTCTGCAGGAAAACGAACAGCAGATAATTAAAAGTGTATTTTATTAATGACTTAAAGAAACAGCACTGTACTTTCAGCACAAAAGCAAAGTGAACCCTGATCAGTAAAACACATCATATGTGAAATAATCAAGGCGGATGTTAGAAAATGCAATATGTGAATCCTTTTCAGCCAAGGACAAATGGTGGGGCTCTCAGCAAAATTCACAAACAACTCCCCCACTGAAAGCCTGGCTTGCATCTGAACTGTTTACTACTGCAACAACATGTGTCCTGCCTTAAGTGTGTTGAAAATCAAGTGTTCCCCAGAATTGCTGTCTCTGAAGGAAGTTCTATGCAGAGAATGTATCTATAGCTAGTGCATCCCAGGTATTTATGAGCTGCAACCAACTTCAACAGCTAACTTCAAAGAGGCTGGTCACAGGCTGGCCCAGAGTGGCAAATGGCAAATGGCCTGGATGAAGGCAAGCTCCCATTTACACATATGACATTTCCCTTTGTTTAAATGGATGGTCACACGTGTTGCTTTTCCTCAAACTACAAATCAAACTGTATTCATGTATGTTTTATATTTTACTAATTTCAAGGTGATTTTGGTGATATAAAATGCCTCCATCTCTGACTTAGGGAATTGTAATAAACAGCTAAAAGAGTGTTCATGGCTGCTCTGAAAATGTCCCAATTTTAGAATTTTAGAGTTGGCAGACTGGTGGGGTGTGAAATTTGGTATTTGGAGAATAAATTGCATGTTCCTAACGATTATGCTTTTTGTACCAATGGTGGAAAATCATCAACTGGCCATGCAACATAGTGCAGACCTGGCTGTTGTTTTATTAAATTCCCCCTGATTAGCTGAACTGGAAAATATACCTATTATGTCAGTTACTAGTAAATCACAAAATGTGTGACACATAAGTAGATTTTTGCAAAATGTGACATGAGAACAAATGGGGACTTCCAATGGAAGTTGCTATATGTCTGTTCCAGACTCTTAAACCAATCCTTAGAGAGGGGCTGGGGTTGGGAGGGGAGAGAAGGGTAACTCTCCAATCCTGGGTGTGAGAACTCTTGCAGGGTACTCCCCAAGAATGTAAACGTGATGGTGTCATTGCTGCTATATAAAGTGGATGCACCATGAGGAAGAGGGAGAGCTGCTGAAATATACCATCTGACAGCCTCCAGGAAACACTAAAATGGAGATTGGACTGTAATTGCCTCTGAGTGGAGCTGTCTATTGATGCTGCCTCTTGCTGGGGAGGCCCAAAAAGCTGACTCAGCCTTTTGATGAAGAGCTGGGGGCCAACCTTGAGAGTGCGTTTACCAAAGCTCTACCCTGTTCTCCAAGATGGTCCTGAAATGCAGCTGGATTTCCTGAACTTTAAACAGAGGTTTACAATGAAAGTAGACTAGAGCCTTTTGTAACCAAATGGTGGGGGAATCTGCTGGCCTTAGACATTTCACTTTATAGTGGGCAGGTGGGGGCAAAAGTGTGTAGATGTAGATCCTTAGCCTATTTCACAAAAAAACATTAATTTAATGAATTTGCCTTTGCAGACTACCACAGTGTGAATTCTTTTAAAATTTGAAATTAACAAAGCTCATTCTCAGTGTGCGCTGAAAACTGTAGACTGGATTTTAATTTGATGATCCAATTTGTCCTGTTGACCCCAACATCTTTAGGATAAGGGGAGCCTTTGTCCCTAAGCTGAAAAAATAAACCCTTAACTGCCAGCTTCCCCCAACAGTGGTCTTTAAGTGAAGGGGGTCTGAACTCCAACATTCTTCAATCATCCCAATGTGTATCATCCAGCTTCCCCAACACAAGCCTGTAAGCAGAGGGGGTTCAAAAATCCCAAATTCTTCAATCATCCCAATTTTTCTGTCCAAATTCCCCAACACATATCAAAATACGGGTGGGGGGTGAAAAAAAACAACTGCTAACTAACCCTTTGTTATTTTAAAGAATCAGGTGTGGTTGAAATCATAATGGCCATATGCATTTCACCAATCAGGAAAATCAGAGTTGCACAGCCTTGCATACATAATTGGTTTTGTTTTTTGATCAATTTAATTATTTCTTGAAGTGGAATTTGTAGAAAGTAAAGAATTGTGATTTGTGTTCTTTTTAACTCACTTGTGTGATTTATTTATGTTGAGAGTAGTTAATTGTGTTGTGCCATGGATAAAATGGTGTTTGACATTTTAGTGTGATTTTCTTAACATCTCATTCAAATAAATATACCTGTAAACCAGGCTGGTTCTTGGCTCATTGGTAGCTCAGAGGGAGGGATCCAAGAGGCATGATATGAGGCTGAAATAGGACTGAATAAAGAACTGACATTCACTGTTTATTGTGTGACACTTAGCATGGGGGATGGAACAAACTTCCTGTGTTGAGAGTGGCCTCTCAATAAACTGTTACGAATTGGGGGCTCGTGGCCAGGATTTGACTGGCTATTTCTGACTCATGACAAGTGCGTTATGACAGACTATTAGTTTTGATGAAAGTGCATTAAGGTGAAGGGAAAGTCATCTTTTATTTTGTTGAAGTGCCTTGAGCACTTGAACCCTGAATTCCAGGGATGTGTATAGGTGATAAATTAAGACTGAGTAAGAATGTATTTGGATTTGCCATTGTGAGTGGAAATTAAGTGGGAACTGGATAATCTTTGCCCCTGTGTAAAGGAAATGTATACAGCAAATAGCAAAAAGGCCATTTTTAAAAATGAATACAATTGAATTAGATGATGCCACAAGACAGTTCCCTACTAAGCTGTTAATTTGTGGTGGGTGGACAGAGGTGGGTGAAGGAGGTTGGCAAGCTAAAATGATGCAAGATGTTACATCAGAAGGAGTTGACATCTGGTGTGAAGGTGGTCTATGATACAAAGCATTAGAGGCATTTTATATGACCCAAAATTCTCAAGAAGAACTGTGTCAAATGTCTCAGCTCAACGTTTATCTATACTTCCACTTGCAGTTAGTAGAAGAGTAAGTGCAGACTAGTGAGACCTGTGCGCAGAGCCAGACTGAGATTCTAAATATTGTGCAGGAAGAACTTAAGCAGTTGGAAGATCAAGCACAGCAGAGCCATGAGTTTGAGTTAAAACAAGAAAGTCTCATGTAACAAGTCAAAAATGAGTTAAAAGCCCAGCGGAAAGAGAGTTCAGAGAGTGAAACACTATTTTCTGCACTGCAAGATGCACATAGTGTGTGGATAATTTGAGCACACTACAACATAAGGTCATTGATCAGACTATTTATAATCAAGGGCTATTTGATGATATTATGGCCTTTCAATGACAATTAAAGGATTTGAATAATGAAAACTGTCAGTTAATTATAAAATGGGTTGATTCCCAAAATGACTTTGATGAGATATATAAGCAGGTACATACTTTAAAACAACAGAAAATGTAACTGGTGAAGGAAAAAGGCCTCTTGAACCAGGAGAATAGTGCACTTGCACAGGAGTAGCAACATTTGAAAATGGATACAGAAAAGAGTCAGTCAGGTTCCCAAGAAATGGCTAGAGATTGGCACGAAAATGAAGAACTCATGGAGCATATGCGGCAAGTGGAAGCTGACCTGTTACAGAGGCAGCACAGTGTAGAAATGCGCAAGAGAAAGAGATTGGTATTTTGAAAGCCAGCTGCTTTGCATATACAGGCACATTTCAGGCCACACAAAACGAAAATGTGTCAAGTCAGAATTAAATCAGGGAATTGAAAGATTGATTAATAGCCAAGAGTAAAGTGCCCTGGTCTCAGAGTTAAAAAGCCAGCTCTCTGAACACCATAAGGAAATAAGGACAGAGAGAAGAAGGTTTGAGGGTATGGCAAATTAAATAGAAAATACCAAACAGGCATTTAGGCACCCTGACCAATCCGGGATTGGGAAATGGCCTTCTGATCCATGGATGATGCCCTACCCATGTGGGGAGGATCGGGGCCTATTGAATTGGGACAGGAGCCTAAACACCCATTTGCTCAGACTTCCTGGTGGGTGAACACAAATAGAAGCAAGTTCATAACTTTATATTTCCATGTGCTCCCCAAATACATCCTCACTCAGTTGGTGCGTGATTTTCACAAGTATAGGACCGTGGATTCGGTGATTGAACAGGCCACCAGGGTCTATGAGAGTAACCTCCCCAAAAAGAAAACAAAAAAAAACGTCTAACACCCCTGCTCCTGCAAAGGTGGCAGAGATAAAAACTACCCCTCCATTGGATCTGGAGACAGGGGGGGGGCTAAATGTAACCCTCCTGCCAACAAGCAAACTGCAAGGCATAGGGAACCCCTAACCTGGCTCAATCAAATGGTAGTCAGGCAGGTCTCCAGAACAATGATCCCTCAAACCCTGCCTGTCACTCTCTGAGTCCTCAGACTATTGGCTCACCTGTTTGTTTCTTGATGTTTTGTTTCTTGGGTTTGCAGATTTCTCCTTCTTTCTAGAAGTTCAAGATTTGTTCAAGAAGGGGTGTGTCTCCTCTGTCGCCAGTATGCAGGTAGGTAATGTGTTGATGAAGGTTTGGGCTCCTGCCGAGGAAGGATACGAAGGTCTACAGCATTCAGAGTTCCAGGAAGGATTCCAGGAAAGACCAGGTGACAATCCCGGAGGGAAGGCAACAATCCAGGAAGTTGTGAAAGATACTCGCACGACTCCGAGAAGCAGAGATAGCGAGGAGCGGGACAGATCAATACACCGGGAAGGAAGGGAAGGCTAACCGCAAGGAAGCCAAAGGATTAGGGAAGTGGACAATGGATGGAATCAGAGTAGCAACTTGCTGGCATTAACATTATAAACAAACTTAGCGTTGAGACGCGGCGAGCAACGGGGGCGTGTCTGTTTTCAAGGAAGCAACAGGCATTACTGGGAGACTAGACCGTGTGTTTCCCCTTGGCATCGGCCATGTTGGGAGTACAATGGTTGCAATACTAGGATGTTTGAGGAACCATGTTGTCCAGAAGGTGCGGAATCAGCGATTCATGAAACTGCACCTGTATAAACCCTATGTAGAAGGGTAACAAATCAATCATGGGGTATGTATACAGTCCCCCAGCCCAAGCAGTGTTGACCAATCAGGTAAGTACTTCCCAGTAAAACATTTGCCCAAACTTCCCTTAGTAGAGAAGTATCACTCCACCTCCAAATTTGAACTTTTCCTCCAGATATCCCCTAAACCAAAACCTCCAAAATAATATTACTCTCTCCCCCGGTTCCAGGACAATAGACCCCTAAACCCCGGAGCAGGGAGATTCAGGATGGCAAATTATGGGAACATTTCCAGAACCCGAGCTACTCCAGGAAAAGGGACAGTTATCCCTTTTGGGAGCTGCAGAGGTGCGACTCGAGTCCTCCCTACAACCCTGAAAAGGTCTTGTAGTTGGCAGCGACAGGTCCAACAACTGACCGACGACCTGGGGTGCACGGTGAGGGCTCAGTCCAACCCTCAACCTAACCCTACTTCCCAGTATTCCCTAATGCACAGGACTGATGACCACAGAGTTACCTGAGGGCAACCAGACGTGGACTCCCTGCTCAATGTGCTCAGAGAGGCACAGCTTCACCTCACTGATGAGGCCCAACAAGGCTGAAACACGTGTATGGGGTTGTGTTGGTACTCTTGTTCAGAGAGGAATTGCCATAACATTTTGGTGCTGGACTGCGCATGTGGGCAGGACAAAGACTGATATGCAAATGGATATTTCCCATCTGAGAAAGGTACAGTGAGCAAAAGGTGTGTGCTGCAAACTCTCATCTCAGAACAGGTTATCATGCCATGATCTTTCTGGAGAGGAGCGCCTGCTACCTTTGTTGAAAAAATGATGGGAGGAAATGTCCAAACAACCACAGGAACCTGAGGAGGGGGCCTAGGTGGAGGGTAGATGACAAGCCCTAGAATAAGCTTGCTGTCTCACCCAGATATATCCCCTAAAAACCTCTCAGCCTGATCTTGTCCCTGCTACCCCCGAAATGTTAGAGCCCAAAGAGCAAAGGGTAAATAGGTGAGGCCAAAGAAATACCCACTTTGGGGAGGAACTGCGGATTGACCCCTTTGAAAGAGAATCATTCCTGGAGGATTCAGGTAAGCAGACCTTCTCTTTTAAAAATTGGGGTATCCCTCACAAAGAAAAATGGGTCCTAAAAGGCCCTGAGTGGGAGAGGGTAAGTATGGAGTCCAACCCAAAACAAGATACTAGTTAACCCTCAAAATGTGAGACAGACAGAACTGTGGAGGTGTCCTTCCCCCAAACAGATTCTGAGTACTGCCCCCAGGAAAAAGGGTACAACATTGTGTTCTCCCTGATGTTTTGTTCTCGTGGGATCAATCTTAGACTCGGGGGATTAGACACGATAAAAACAGCAAGATTGATTACCCCTCTCTTAATCCCAAAATTGTCACACAGGACACTGCAAGTTATCCACTGTTTTATAATCCAGTGGAAGACAAAAGCTCTACAAAAGCTAAATATTCAAAATATCTATCAATTTATTAATACATAATAAAATCTAAAAACAATTAATAGAAGCATTCAATAAAACAAAACAAAAGACTGTGGTACAAAGAAAGGAGGTTAGTAAGTGACTTGGAAACATAAATCCAATTGATATGTCAAGAAAATTCACAATGAATTCATATTGGACACTAAACAACATCAAAGAAAACAATTATTATTCTCCATTTTTCTGGTGTATCATGTATCTGTCTTACACCTGACATAAGTCACATGTTATTTTCTAGAACATCCTGCATTGGGTTTTCCCACACGGATACAAGAAGCATGATCTTATCACCTCATAAATAATAGACATATGTTTCGGCCTTCAAAGTCCATACTGCACTAGCCCTAGTGCTGTGGTTTGATGTTTTTAGAGGCCTTCTTCAGGACAGAACATTGCCTTTATTCAGGAATTCAATTATAACCCAAACGGTCTTGTGGTTCTTTCCACACTACAAAAAATACATAAAAACACTTGGGCAAAAACCTACTACATTAAAATTAAAGTCTTTGTGGAGATAGTTGTCTGGGTGTATTATTTCTATTCCATTTTGAGCACTGACCTGTGAAACAACATTCTGTTCAGGGACTTCAGCTTTTTATGACCGATTCATTTATTAGTGTCTGGTCTTCTCAGGGGCCTAACGGCTACCTGTAATAGAAACATCTTATTGTTTTTCTTATTAATTGCTTGGCATATTATTTGGCTGCAAGTGATACATTTGTTTACTCTAACCCACCTTGAATTCATCACAACCTGTGTGGCATTGTGTTTTCTTTCTTTTTCTTCTTTTTGCTGGTCAGGGAAACCATACTTATTTAATTTCTTTTTGGTGCCTCCTTTTTCAGTAGGCTTTATTATTTTTTGTGGAAAATTTATCAGTCTGTGTGTCAGACTCAATGTGTAAATAAGTAAAACTGTATTTTCTATTTAGTTTCTTCTTAATGGCACACAAGAATTTTGTTAAAACTGCAGGTTAAAAATCCCTTAGCAGTTTTCTTATTACTTTCAACTTTCATTAATTTATCATCTTAATTTCAAGATGGGGGTGCCCGTTCTTGCGACTGCATTCCCTCATGGTGGCGCTTAACTATGGGCCTCCTTTTTAACTATATTTCTACACACTGATGTAGGGCTGCTCATTAACCCACTTTATACATATACGGTTCCTTGTGGTTACTTACCATCATACTCAAAGAAATCTCCTTGCTTTTTTGCTATGTGTTGAAAGCGATTTTTCTATGCAAACGACCCTATCTGCAGATAAGGTAAAATACATTCTTTACTGCATTTGTTCTCAGTGACACAAACAAGAAGTGTTCACATTTATTTATACTGCTCTCTCAGATCATGCATCAGTTTTTTGGTATTTGTTTTAGCATGTCTATTCGATGTGATATCCCTAATGTAATTGTCATCTTTATATTATGTGGGGGCATGCTTTTACAAATGCATTTTCACACTGTCACACTCAACTTAATTCCTCCATGACTACATACATGCCTTGCATTGCCCATTTACTCATAGTGAACATATTCCGTATCTTATAGCTACTTACCGACTCATTTGAAAAACAAGGGTCTCCCTGTTCCTCAGCGTCCACTCGCGGATCTACAATAACGACGTGCAAGCATTTCCCTTTTACTTTTGTAAATAAACGTGCAGTCACGTGACACGATACGATGCATGCGTGTCATGTGATCGCTTTACCCGCATTGTGTGTTTACGCTGGTTTCACTTTCGTATGCTGTACTATTTGACTGGACGTGATTGAAAGCATTATGTGTTAATGCTGGTTTCACTTTTGTAAGTTGTATTATTCAACCAAATATGTTTGAAATAGCTGTTTTCTGTAGATTCTGTTACTATATTATATGAGTGGACACTTGATATTATCAATGTGTATTATTGTTATTGTTTTGTCTACCCATGTCAAGGCATATATGCCATGCTAGAAGGACCTATATTGCCTATTGTCTACAGCCTTTCTTTTACAATATCTTACTTAGGGGAACAAAGTCCCCTTTGGTGCTACCAATTCCCAAATGTTAAAATGTTCAATAACTTCTACACTTATTCTGCCTTATTCACTTTTGTTATATCAATAATTACAGGAATCCTCTCAGTGTGGTGGATTGTTTTTTCTGTAGATAGAAAAACATAAAACATAAACACAGAAAGAGGTGTCTTATATAGTATGCTGTAGTATAAGAGTGGAATTACCACCTGTGTTTGTTTTTTCTGTTTGGCCTTATCTGCCACATTTTCATTTATTTGATTGGTGACCCAGTCTAGTATTCTGCGGCCTTACTGATGTATTTCTCATTTACTCTGGTTCCTAATACTTCCTACTCCTGTGTAAACATGGTACTCGATACCCAGACTAACTGGCCTATGAAATTTAAAATGTGTACCAATCATGTAAGCATGAATGGTACCTGTCATTTAATTGATCAGCACTCTGGGAACGTAGATTTCCATTTCAAGAAAAACCAAGTCCTAAAGATCACTGTTGTCTCTCTAGGAGAACAACCTGGTGATGGGAACCATTTTCAATTCTTGAAAATAAACCTTCCTCCCAGTTTTAAGTGGCAATCCACACTGGAAGGGAACACCCTAGAATGTGACACAAGTGCAAAATCAGAAGAAACCTTTAGTCCCGTGAAACCAGATAAGGACATTCAGCAAAAGGGCAAACAGTTGTTTTTTCCCCTTCAGTTAAATGAGAGGCAGGAGCCGGTGCTCACCAGAATATGCCTGAATAATGGAAGGAGCTTCATCAGCAAAGAATTATTCAGGAAACTCCAAAAAGACCAGACTATTCCCATATATATTTTGATTGACAAATTCTGAGGTCGGCCTGGAAACCTCAAATTCAAAACATCTCCTGCCTAGCAGGTGTATGGCAAAATGTCCAACAAAAGTATAGATCAAAGTTTTTGGGTAGTGATAGATGTCCATTCGGACTTATCTGGGGAGTGACATTCTCAAACAATTAATTTGGACATAATTAACAACACCTGGTCCAGACTGGGGGGTAACACCATGAGCTTTGACAACACCAAAAATTAATTCTGGTGAGCTCACTTGCTGCCCTATGGGGTTGAAGTTCAAGTGCGAGAAGATGGTACCATCTCAGGACAGGTGCAACAATTCACTGTTCCCCTGAAATATAAGTGAGGACAGCCTACATATATTTACATTCCCATCTCCACCAAAAAGGTTTCTATTTAAATCCAGCACCTCTATTAGACCTAGAACACAACACCATTTGAATATTGGTGGGAACAGCGACCCTCGAAGTATCACATTGGGCGCAGACACCTTTAAGTTAAAGAAATCATGGGACCAATCCCAAATGACTGTTTTGACATCAGTAATGGTATTCCATATTTTTACTTGCCATGGGGGGAATTTCAAGGTGTACTCTTCCGGCCACTATGAGTTGGAAGAGGTGATGTGTGACATTAGAAGGGAGGGGATAGTGCTCAGAGTCAAGGACCACTAACTAGAATCCATAAAACATACTCTCCAGGTCAATGATCTCCCCACGCAACTAGTGGATACCACTGGAATTGCCTAGTCCGAGGTCTTTCTAGGTTTCAAGCAGATGTTTGAGGAAAGGACCAATCTTGCTGATGCCTGTGAGATCAAGGAGCAAAGGCAAAAGCTGAAGCAGGTCTTCCAGGAACTCCAATATATCTTTACAGTGGACTCATACGACTGTGGATGCACATTCATTCAACCACCATACCCATGGACCCTGAGATGGCTCCAGTATTTGTGAAAAAATACTGGTTACCTCTCTTGTCCATGGAATCACACACAGAGATTATTAAGAACTTAGAATCCCGTAGGGTAAGTTGTCCTATCCACAGTACCATCAACAATCTGGTACTGGGTATACTCAAACTAAACAGCCAATTGAGACTATGTGCAGACCCGAGGGAGTTGAACAAATGGGTCCACATGTCAAGATGGCCCCTTTCCTACATCGATCAGGGACTGGCCCAGATACAAGGTTCACAGGTGTACACTGCCATTGACCATTACAGACGGATACTGGATAGTACCCGTGAGTAGTACACACTTGCCTTTAACTTTAAGGGGCAGCAATATACATGGACCCAAACCCCCTTTGGAGGCATATACTCCTGCAATGAGTTCAACATCTTTTTACATAAGTCCATGCTCGACATGAGCAATAGGGGAAACCTGGCCTATGTAGATGATGTTCTTATCAAGAGCTCAACTGGGGAGGAACATATAGCAGCAATCCACTATTTTCTAACCCAGTTGCAGAAAGTCATAGCAAAACTGTCCTTTAAGAAGCCACAGAAGTGTAAGACCCGAGTGAACTTCTTAGAGCAGCCCTGAGGGTAATAAACCCCAGGCAAAGAAGGTGGAAGCCTTTTTGAAATTAAAAGACCCTACTACTCTGTGAGAATTAAGAAGCCTACTTGGACTAAATAATTATAGTCAGAAGGTCATTGAAGAATACACAGAGGTCACTCGATCCTTGGTCCATTTAATAAAGGCCGGAATCAAGTGGGAGTGGGGTCCAGAACAAGCCAAGGCAGTTAAATAACTGAAAAGAAGCCTTTCACAGGATCCTTGTTTGGCTTATGCCATGAAGAAGTTCTTCTTGGCGACAGGGTTGTCTGATTCTTGACTAACAGCGGTTTTGTATTAAAAGCGCAACAAGATCAACAAAGTAATCTCGTACAAATTCAATGACTGAGAGAAGGCACTCCTGGCAATGGTGTGGGCATTGAACAATTAGTGCCCATTCATCCAAGGGGAGCACATATTGGAGAGACTCCTCACCAACCCTTGCAATATCTGCAAAGTGATAGAATCCAGGCAGGGAACATCAGTAATTCCAGAATTACTTCCAGGATTCTGTCTATGCCAGGCTTTCTTGTGGAGGTCAGCTATTGTGGACTTACATGATTGTGCTCAAGAAAACTGTCTCAAGGATGAAAGTCTAATGACCAACAACAACATGGAGGCATAGTTAACTTCCCCATACAAAGTCTATGAAGAAGATACCTGTCAGGGGATACCCCCAGTTTATGTGAGTGGTTGTTCCTACCATGTTGAAAACAACAGGGAAAAAGAACTGGTGGCTGGCATTGGGAATACCTGGATGAATGATACCCCGGAACACTCTGCTGTTGCAGAGTTGATGGTTGTTCGTCAAGCCATCCTCACTGAAGTGCACCACCAACTCAATGAACTGGTCATAATCATTGACTCTGATTATGTCAGGAATGGGTTTGTGGTACACCTTATTAACAATCAAGGCTTGCTTTGTGCTAGCAACAAACCCCTAAAGCATGCCAAACTGGTCCACTCAATTGATGATCTGGTGACCTTGGAAGAGATGACCATCTATTGGAAAAAGATAAGAGGTCATTCCACAAGAGGGGCCAGATAAAACTGGGAATGACCTGGCTGACCAACTGGCTAAAACCAGAGCTCTGCCGGGGGATTTCATAGAAACAGAATCTCTGCTAGGGGAAATCCAAGTTGCCACCATCACCAGGTCACAGACGTGTGCTAACAGCCAACTCTCGACAGCCCAGTGGAGTGCAGATACCCCAGATTCAGATTTTATCATTGCATCGAAAGAGGACCTGATACTTTTTAACTGTTATCGAACATTGTAGAGCCTGTGAGTTTTCCTCTAACAGAGGATCTCCAGTTGCTGATGAAGATTTACAAGATTTTCCAGATCCAAGACAGTTTGTTGGTAAGGAGAGCCCTATCTGGCTGGAACCAGTGGGTGGTACTTCTGAAGCCTGATGTTGAACCACAACCTTGATCTGGTCACTGCCAGTTATAGGGTATTTCACATGACATTAGAAATCTTGTGTGAGGTTGCCTACTGTCCAGACATGGGCCGGGACCTCTACACTTACCTAAAGGGGTGTCATGTGGGTGCTCAATTTCAACCCAGTCCACTCACATGCAAAGCTCCCCAACAAAAAAGCAGAATGACACTGCCTTGGTCAGATTTGCAAGTTGATTTCATCGGGCCAGTGATTGGCTCCTATAGAGGAAACAAGTACATGTTGACTGGTACATGCTAGTTCACAAAGTTGGTAGAATGTCTTCTAGCCCAAATTGTAAGGCGGGGACAGCTGCTGCACTAATGATCAATCACATCTTCTCTTGTTTCTGCCTTCCGCAAAGGACTGAGTCAGATCAAGGAAGTAATTTTACCAGTGAGGTAAATGTGAAGATGTGGAAGATTCTAAGGGTAAAAAGAAAATTCCACATTGCCTACTGCTGACCTTATGCAGGGGGGTTGAGAAATACAACAAAACAATTGTTAAAGATATTTCTGCCAGACTCTGGACCCAGTTGGGACATCCAGAATAACTTTTCCTGATGGCTACTAGGTCTACACCATCTTCTGTAATAAAGATGTCTCAATTTGAGCTCATGACCGGACAAAAAGTGGTGTTACCTCAGCATCTGCTCTACAGAACTCAGGAGCAGACGCTTATGAATGTGTCCACTACTCTAGAGTGCATTGACAACTTGAGGAAGCACCCCCAGCCTGCTTTTGCTTATGCTCAGTGCAATTTAGAAAAGTCGGCTGAAGGAACGAAGACCTATTATGATCTAAAAACCACCAACAATTAATATGAAGTAGGTGACAAGGTTTACCTGTACAATTTTCAAAGGAGTCAGGCCAAGGAGTGGAAATGTCCTTAAATATCACCTGCTGCCTACAATATTTGCATCCCAAAAGGAGAACAGACAAAAGAAACATTGGTCCACATGAATAAGTTTGAAAGCTGTCACCCCAGACAAGATTTACGATTTATTGAAGAGCCAAATGAAAATCGAGCAGAGGAAGCATTTGAGGAGTGAAAACCATGGATGAATTATAACAGGCGAGACATTTAATTAATATTCTTTTGGAAATTTTAAAGGTGTTGAAGGGATATTCTCAAATATTGGGCCTAATTCCAAGTGTGGCGGTCTGGAAACAAGGGTGCCAGTAAGCTTACCACCACCCTTGTTTCCATACCGTCAAACTATGAGTCTGTCTACAGGGGCCGTATCCTGGTAGGCAGAGTCATCACGCAAGCACTGGCACCATTAGCAATGGTGCTGGTGCTTCGGTATCCACACTCCCATGGAGTCCTATGGGACTTCACGGGAATGGGGAGTTACTAAATCCACTGCCTGACTTCTTGCGCTGCCAGGACTTATAATGCATGGGTGGTCACGGGAAGTCAGGTGCGGATTCATTGTTTCTGTGTCAGTGTCAACCCGCTGGTGGCACCGGCACGTTTCCACCGACCTCAGAATGAGGCGCATTGTGTGTAGTTTTATGTAATATCCTCTTTCAAATGGAAGTCTTGAAATTGATGTCTATTTCTACGTAAATACTTTCTCTTGAATGCAATGTTCATCTTCCGTGTGAAACGTAGTGTGTAAAAGTACTGAACCTCTTTTTCTTTCTATTTTTTAGATAATGTACTTCTTAATTTCCAGTATGGAGGCAAGAGGGGGGACCCTGAAGGAAAGAATAAAGGGGGTACTGTGCTACACTCCCCAACCCAAAGATGGAACGGGAGACTGGAGTGAAGGAAATTGAGCCAGACGGGCTCCAATGAAAGCAAAAATATAAGAAAAAGATAACGGGACTTCAGACGAAACCACACTTTGCCCTTCGCTTCCCCATCAAAGAATTGTAGAAGGATGGAGATGCGTGTGGGGTGTAATCAAAGGCTCCATGAAAGGTTCATGTGAAAAAGGCATACCTGTCATTACCAAAGGAAAAGCAGCATATGTCTTCACAAAGGAAGAAGAAATTCAAAGGTCCATTTAACATGAAAAACAGGATTTCTAGACACTGACACCAAAACAGCTTTGCATGTGTGTTTGCAAGTTAAAGCAAGACATGACAAAAATGTACCCCTGCCAACATAAAGATGTCTGTGAAAAAGACATGGGCCTCAATACAAGTTTGCCGGTCTGGAAACAACAGTACCGGTAAGCCTGGCACCGTTGTTTCCAGACTGGCAAACTACAAGTCTGCCTGCTGGAGCCACTGTGCCCTACAGTTCTGACCCCGCCAGGTGCAGTTGCCATGGTAGGCAGACTTGTTATGGGAGCACCGGCACTGTTGTTAATGGTGCCGGTGCTCCCGTGTCCCCATTCCCATAGAGTCCCATAGGACACTAATCGAATGGGGATTAACGAAATTGCCAGTGCCTGACTTCCCAGCCATCGGACTTGGAATAGCCCTGTGGCACTTGGAAGTTAGGCACTGGTAATTCATTCCGAGTCTGGCGGCAACCCGCTGGTAGAACCGGCATGGTTATCAGCGGACTCGGAATGAGGCCCATGGAGAGTGTGTTGACAAAAAGATATGTAGATTATGCTTCACATGAAAAATACCAGAAAACATTTGAAAAGAAATGCCTACTTTGTTCCCATGACAATATTCTATAGGACCGAGACAGCCTATGTGGGTGCCTTACTGCAGTGGAAATCCAGCGAAAGCTTAAACAAAACACAAATGTAATTCGAGTGGAGATTGGAAAAGCACATCACATTACTAGCTGAGAAATAAATGCAGCAATTTCACTGAAACTGCACCCATCAAAAGGTGGTGCTCTGGGGATATTCAGACCCACTGCTCAGTAGAAAAACAAACAGCAGATAATTCAAAGTGAATTTTATTAATGACTGAAAGAATCAGCTCTGTAGTTTCAGAACAAAAACAAAGTGAACCCTGATCAGTAAAACACAATGTGAATCAAGGCGGATGTTAGAAAATGCAACAAGTGGGTCCATTTAAGCAAAGGATGAATGGTGGCACTCTGGGCAAAATTCACAAAGAACTCCCCCACCGAGAGACTGGCATGCATCCCCCAACTGTTTACACCTGCAATAGAATGTGTCCCCCAGAGTTGCTGTATCTGAAGGCAGTTCTATGCAGAGCTAATGGCCCTTGCTAGTTCATCCCAGCTGCAACCAACTTCAAAGAGGCTAAGAAAAAACTCTGGTCACAGGCTGGCCCAGAGTGGCAAATGGAAAATGGCCTTAAGGAAGGGAGGTTAATATTACCATATATGAAGATTTCCTTTGTTTAAATGGATTGTCACAATTTTTGCTTTTCCTCAGAAAATATAAATCACACTGTGTACATGTATGTTCTGCTCTGAAGATGTCTTGGATTTTAAAGTTTTCAGACTGGTGGGGCATAAAGTTAAGTATTTGGAGAATTAATTGCATGTTCCTAACGATTATGCTTTTCGTAAAAACAGTAGAACATTGCCAAACAGCTGTGCAACATGGTGCGGACCCGGCTGTTTAAGAACAACATCAATTACCCGTGATTAGCGGAATCAGAAAATACACATAATATGGCAGTTATTAGTAAATCACAAAGTTTCTGACACATAACCAGATTTTTGCCAAAATGTGAAATGAGAACAAAAGGGGATTTCAAATGAAGTTGCCATATTTTATTTATTTATTGGTCTTATGTCTGTTGCAGACTCTTAAACCAATGTTCGGATAGTTGGGAGTATGTAAGTATACTTGAGCCCTTTGTAATCCAACATTCTCAAATCATCCCAATGTTTACCATCCACCTTCCCCAGCATAGGCCTTTAAGTGGTGGGGGGTATGAAGGTCAACAAGCTCCAATCATCCCAGTTTTTATCATCCAGCTTCCCCAAAACAGATTTTTAAGTGGCGGGGTGTTTGAAATCCCAAATTCTTCAATCATCCCAATTTTTCTGTCCGACTTCCCCAAGACAGACCAATTTATAGGGGTGTCAGAAAAAAACAACTGTTAAATCACCCTCTGGTATTTTAAAGAAAAAGTTGTGGCTGAAATCATAATGGACATAACCTGAAGTGCTAGCCATTTTAAGCATGTTGAAAAATTGAAATAGGACAGCATTGCATATATAATTGTTTTTGTTTATTGATCAGTTTAATTATTTCTTGAAGTGAAATTTGTAGAAAGTAAAGAATTGGGACATTTGTAATATCCAAGTGACTTGTGTGATTTATTTATATTGAGAGACGTTTATTGTGCTGTGCCATGGATAAAGTGGTGTTTGACATTTTGGTGTGATTTTCTTATCATCTCATTCATATTTCCTGTACACTGGCCTAGTTCTTGGCTCATTGGTAGCTCAGAGAGAGGGATCCAAGTGGCATGATATGAGGCTGAGATAGGGCCGAATAAAAGAGCTGACATTAATCATTTATTGTGTGACACTTAGTTTGTGGAGGAAAGGAACTCCCTGTGTTGAGGGTGGCCTCTCGATAACGGTTACAGCCGTTACTGCTTTGGCCTTCTCCTTCACATAGAAAATGCTTATGGGGCACTATGCGCCTTGGTCTTCTACTATGCCTACAAAATGCACATAGGGTTCTAAATGTATTGGCATTCTACTTTGCATATAAAATGTACATGATGTTCAGTTTTGACCTTCCACTCTACCTACAATATGCATGTTAGGTGCACTGTCCTTCCAAATCATGTGCCACAGCCCACCAAAAAATGAAAACCTAATTCTCTAACTCAACCTACGTCCTTTTTGATTTAATTCTATTCCTCTTAGTTAATTTCTCTTAACTGTAACTCCCATAGTAAACAAACCTGAACCAATAATTTCTGTTCAAATTCGACCATCAGCTAGTCTGCATTTCTTCTCACCTGCCATTATATAGCAACAAGGTCAAACCCAGCAGAGGCTTTTTTCTCAAGCCTTCAGAAAAACCTGTAAGGTTGACGTGGTTGTAGCTATATTAATTCTAAGGTTTCACATTTTTCACAAACAGTCCTGCCTATGCCTACATTTAGACATTTAGGGGCCGATTCATGGAACAAACGAGCGCCGAAAATCTTTGCGCAAGCAGGCGCAAGCGCAAAAAAACAGGCGCACTGCAACATCCCGAAAGGCGTGCGCGACGTGCACAGTGAAAGCGCACAACCTCGGCGCATACACCAGAAAGTGGGCGGGACACGGGGCATAACGCGCGGAATGGGGAACAACGCGCGAAAATAAGGGCGTAACTGGGGATGTACTGCAGGGAAGCAGACGGAACGCCCACACGCACTCGAACCACACGTATTCATGGAATCGAATAGGGCAAAGCCACGCACAGCCAAAGACACGCACAAGCTGAAACACGTCCGCCACACGAAGGCTGGCGGAAGAGTCCCTGCGCATTACAAAAGTGGCAACATACAGCAATTGAGCCTGTGCGAGCAGGGCACGTGTATTTCAGGGGTGCGCGGGAAGTTACACACGCGATTCAGCGGGGTACGTGTATTTCGGGGGCGCGCGGGAAGTTACACATGCGATTGAGCGAGGTACGTGTATTTCGGGGGTGCGCGGGAAGTCACACACACGATTGAGCGGGGTACGTGTATTTCGGGGTTGCGCGGGAAGTTACACACGCGATTGAGCGGGGTACGTGTATTTCAGGGGTGCGCGGGAAGTTACACACGCGATCCCATCAGGGTACGTGTATTACGGGGGTGCGCGGGAAGTTATACACGCGATTGAGCGGGGTACGTGTATTTCGGGGGTGCGGGGAAGTATCACACGCAACATCAGCAGGGTACGTGTATTCCAGGGGTGCGCGGGAAGTTCCACATGCAATTCCATCAGGGTACGTGTATTACAGGCGTGTGCGGGAAGTTCCACATGCAATCTCATCAGGGTACGTGTATTACAGGGGTGCGCAGGGAGCACCACACGTGAATTGTACGTGTGGGTCCTCCCAGGTGTTCCCTCTACACCCTCCACGGCCCAAGCAGGTGGCTCACACCACAGGGGCCTACCCTGCACATGTCCTGCAGGCACCCCATCCACCATGGCCATGCCCCCCAGCCAACCCACATGTCAACTTGCACTACTGCCCACCAACGCATGTCCCCCTGCACCCGCAGCCACCAGGGGCACCCTCCATCAGGCCCCCACCCATGTCTCCTATCCCCCCACCTCCAGCACTGTGGGGCACCTGCCAGCAGGCCCCCACTCATGTCCAACTCATGTTCCCCTGAACCCCCACCCCCCAGCACTGTGGGGAACCTGCCAGCAGGCCCCCACTCATGTCCAACTCATGTTCCCCTGCACCCCCACCCCCCAGCACTGTGGGGCACCTGCCAGCAGGCCCCCACTCATGTCCAACTCATGTTCCCCTGCACCCCCACCCCCCAGCACTGTGGGGCACCTGCCAGCAGGCCACCACCCATGTCCAACTCATGTTCCCCACGACCCCCAACCCCCAGCACTGTGGGGCACCTGCCAGCAGGCCCCCACTCATGTCCAACTCATGTTCCCCTGCACCCCCACCCCCCAGCACTGTGGGGCACCTGCCAGCAGGCCCCCACTCATGTCCAACTCATGTTCCCCTGGACCCCCACCCCCCAGCACTGTGGGGCACCTGCCAGCAGGTCCCCACCCATGTCTCCCACCACCCCCACCCCCCAGCACTGTGGGGCACCTACCAGCAGGCCCCCACCCATGTCTCCCACCACCCCCACCCCCCAGCACTGTGGGGCAGCTGCCAGTAGGCCCCCATCCATGTCTCCCACCACCCCCACCCCCCAGCACTGTGGGGCACCTGCCAGCAGGCCCCCACCCATGTCCAACTCATGTTCCCCACCACCCCCACCCCCCAGCAGTGCGGGTCACCCTCCACAAGGCCCCCACCCATGTCTCCCACCGCCCCCACCCCCAGACACCAGGGGCACCCTCCACCAGGCCCCCACCCATGTCTCCCACCACCCCCACCCACCAGCAGTGCAGGGGCACCCTCCACCAGGCCCCCACCCATGTCTCCCAGCACCCCCACCCCCCCAGCACTGTGGGGCACCTGCCAGCAGGCCCCCACCCATGTCTCCCACCACCCCCACCCCCCAGCACTGTGGGGCACCTGCCAGCAGGCCCCCACCCATGTCCAACTCATGTCTCCCACCACCCCCACCCCCCAGCACTGTGGGTCACCTGCCAGCAGGCCCCCACCCAAACCAACTCATGTTCCCCACCACCCCACCCCCCAGCACTGTGGGGCACCTGCCAGCAGGCCCCCACCCATGTCTCCCACCACCCCCACCCCCCAGCACTGTGGGGCACCTGCCAGCAGGCCCCCACCCATGTCCAACTCATGTCTCCCACCACCCCCACCCCCCAGCACTGTGGGTCACCTGCCAGCAGGCCCCCACCCAAACCAACTCATGTTCCCCACCACCCCACCCCCCAGCACTGTGGGTCACCTGCCAGCAGGCCCCCACCCAAACCAACTCATGTTCCCCACCACCCCCACCCCCCAGCACTGTGGGGCACCTGCAAGCAGGCCCCCACTCATGTCCAACTCATGTTCCCCTGCACCCCCACCCCCCAGCACTGTGGGGCACCTGCCAGCAGGCCCCCACTCATGTCCAACTCATGTTCCCCTGCACCCCCACCCCCCAGCACTGTGGGGCACCTGCCAGCAGGCCCCCACTCATGTCCAACTCATGTTCCCCTGCACCCCCACCCCCCAGCACTGTGGGGCACCTGCCAGCAGGCCCCCACCCATGTCCAACTCATGTTCCCCTGCAACCCCACCCCCCAGCACTGTGGGGCACCTGCCAGCAGGCCCCCACCCATGTCCAACTCATGTTCCCCACCACCCCCACCACCCAGCACTGTGGGGCACCTGCCAGCAAGCCCCCACCCATGTCCAACTCATGTTCCCCACCACCCCCACCCCCCAGCACTGTGGGGCACCTGCCAGCAGGCCCCCACCCATGTCCAACTCATGTCTCCCACCACCCCCACCCCCCAGCAGTGCGGGTCACCCTCCACCAGGCCCCCACCCATGTCTCCCACCACCCCCCAGCAGTGCAGGGGCACCCTCCACCAGGCCCCCACCCATGTCTCCCACCACCCCCATAACCCTAGCAGTGCAGGGGCACCCTCCACCAGGCCCCCACCCATGTCTCACACCACCCCCACCCCCCCAGCAGTGCAGGGGCACCCTCCACCAGGCCCCCACCCATGTCTCCTACCACCCCCACCCCCCAGCACTGTGGGGCACCTGCCAGCAGGCCCCCACTCATGTCCAACTCATGTTCCCCTGAACCCCCACCCCCCAGCACTGTGTGGAACCTGCCAGCAGGCCCCCACTCATGTCCAACTCATGTTCCCCTGCACCCCCACCCCCCGGCACTGTGGGGCACCTGCCAGTAGGCCCCCACTCATGTCCAACTCATGTTCCCCTGCACCCCCACCCCCTAGCACTGTGCGGCACCTGCCAGCAGGCCCCCACCCATGTCCAACTCATGTTCCCCACCACCCCCACCCCCCAGCACTGTGGGGCACCTGCCAGCAGGCCCCCACTCATGTCCAACTCATGTTCCCCTGCACCCCCACCCCCCAGCACTGTGGGGCACCTACCAGCAAGCCCCCACCCATGTTCAACTCATGTTCCCCACCACCCCCACCCCCCAGCACTGTGGGGCACCTGCCAGCAGGCCCCCACTCATGTCCAACTCATGTTCCCCTGAACCCCCACCCCCCAGCACTGTGGGGCACCTGCCAGCAGGCCCCCACTCATGTCCAACTCATGTTCCCCTGCACCCCCACCCCCCAGCACTGTGGGGCACCTGCCAGCAGGCCCCCACTCATGTCCAACTCATGTTCCCCTGCACCCCCACCCCCCAGCACTGTGGGGCACCTGCCAGCAGGCCACCACCCATGGCCAACTCATGTTCCCCACCACCCCCAACCCCCAGCACTGTGGGGCACCTGCCAGCAGGCCCCCACTCATGTCCAACTCATGTTCCCCTGCACCCCCACCCCCCAGCACTGTGGGGCACCTGCCAGCAGGCCCCCACTCATGTCCAACTCATGTTCCCCTGGACCCCCACCCCCCAGCACTGTGGGGCACCTGCCAGCAGGCCCCCACCCATGTCTCCCACCAACCCCACCCCCCAGCACTGTGGGGCACCTGCCAGCAGGCCCCCACCCATGTCTCCCACCACCCCCACCCCCCAGCACTGTGGGGCAGCTGCCAGTAGGCCCCCATCCATGTCTCCCACCACCCCCACCCCCCAGCACTGTGGGGCACCTGCCAGCAGGCCCCCACCCATGTCCAACTCATGTTCCCCACCACCCCCACCCCCCAGCAGTGCGGGTCACCCTCCACAAGGTCCCCACCCATGTCTCCCACCGCCCCCACCCCCCAGACACCAGGGGCACCCTCCACCAGGCCCCCACCCATGTCTCCCACCACCCCCACCCCCCAGCAGTGCAGGGGCACCCTCCACCAGGCCCCCACCCATGTCTCCCAGCACCCCCACCCCCCCAGCACTGTGGGGCACCTGCCAGCAGGCCCCCACCCATGTCTCCCACCACCCCCACCCCCCAGCACTGTGGGGCACCTGCCAGAAGGCCCCCACCCATGTCCAACTCATGTCTCCCACCACCCCCACCCCCCAGCACTGTGGGTCACCTGCCAGCAGGCCCCCACCCAAACCAACTCATGTTCCCCACCACCCCACCCCCCAGCACTGTGGGGCACCTGCCAGCAGGCCCCCATCTATGTCCAACTCATATTCCCCCCCACCACCCCCACCACCCAGCACTGTGGGGCACCTGCAAGCAGGCCCCCACTCATGTCCAACTCATGTTCCCCTGCACCCCCACCCCCCAGCACTGTGGGGCACCTGCCAGCAGGCCCCCACTCATGTCCAACTCATGTTCCCCTGCACCCCCACCCCCCAGCACTGTGGGGCACCTGCCAGCAGGCCCCCACTCATGTCCAACTCATGTTCCCCTGCACCCCCACCCCCCAGCACTGTGGGGCACCTGCCAGCAGGCCCCCACCCATGTCCAACTCATGTTCCCCTGCACCCCCACCCCCCAGCACTGTGGGGCACCTGCCAGCAGGCCCCCACCCATGTCCAACTCATGTTCCCCACCACCCCCACCACCCAGCACTGTGGGGCACCTGCCAGCAAGCCCCCACCCATGTCCAACTCATGTTCCCCACCACCCCCACCCCCCAGCACTGTGGGGCACCTGCCAGCAGGCCCCCACCCATGTCCAACTCATGTCTCCCACCACCCCCACCCCCCAGCAGTGCGGGTCACCCTCCACCAGGCCCCCACCCATGTCTCCCACCACCCCCCAGCAGTGCAGGGGCACCCTCCACCAGGCCCCCACCCATGTCTCCCACCACCCCCATAACCCTAGCAGTGCAGGGGCACCCTCCACCAGGCCCCCACCCATGTCTCACACCACCCCCACCCCCCCAGCAGTGCAGGGGCACCCTCCACCAGGCCCCCACCCATGTCTCCTACCACCCCCACCCCCCAGCACTGTGGGGCACCTGCCAGCAGGCCCCCACTCATGTCCAACTCATGTTCCCCTGAACCCCCACCCCCCAGCACTGTGTGGAACCTGCCAGCAGGCCCCCACTCATGTCCAACTCATGTTCCCCTGCACCCCCACCCCCCGGCACTGTGGGGCACCTGCCAGTAGGCCCCCACTCATGTCCAACTCATGTTCCCCTGCACCCCCACCCCCTAGCACTGTGGGGCACCTGCCAGCAGGCCCCCACCCATGTCCAACTCATGTTCCCCACCACCCCCACCCCCCAGCACTGTGGGGCACCTGCCAGCAGGCCCCCACTCATGTCCAACTCATGTTCCCCTGCACCCCCACCCCCCAGCACTGTGGGGCACCTGCCAGCAGGACCCCACTCATGTTCAACTCATGTTCCCCTGCACCCCCACCCCCCAGCACTGTGGGGCACCTGCCAGCAGGCCCCCACTCATGTCCAACTCATGTTCCCTGCACCCCCACCCCCAGCACTGTGGGGCACCTGCCAGCAGGCCCCCACCCATGTCTCCCACCACCCCCACCCCCCAGCACTGTGGGGCACCTGCCAGCAGGCCCCCATCCATGTCTCCCACCACCCCCACCCCCCAGCACTGTGGGGCACCTGCCAGCAGGCCCCCACCCATGTCCAACTCATGTTCCCCACCACCCCCACCCCCCAGCACTGTGGGGCACCTTCCAGCAGGCCCCCACCCATGTCCAACTCATGTCTCCCACCACCCCCACCCCCCAGCAGTGCGGGTCACCCTCCACCAGGCCCCCACCCATGTCTCCCACCACCCCCCAGCAGTGCAGGGGCACCCTCCACCAGGCCCCCACCCATGTCTCCCACCACCCCCATAACCCTAGCAGTGCAGGGGCACCCTCCACCAGGCCCCCACCCATGTCTCACACCACCCCCACCCCCCCAGCAGTGCAGGGGCACCCTCCACCAGGCCCCCACCCATGTCTCCTACCACCCCCACCCCCCAGCACTGTGGGGCACCTGCCAGCAGGCCCCCACTCATGTCCAACTCATGTTCCCCTGAACCCCCACCCCCCAGCACTGTGTGGAACCTGCCAGCAGGCCCCCACTCATGTCCAACTCATGTTCCCCTGCACCCCCACCCCCGGCACTGTGGGGCACCTGCCAGTAGGCCCCCACTCATGTCCAACTCATGTTCCCCTGCACCACCACCCCCTAGCACTGTGGGGCACCTGCCAGCAGGCCCCCACCCATGTCCAACTCATGTTCCCCACCACCCCCACCCCCCAGCACTGTGGGGCACCTGCCAGCAGGCCCCCACTCATGTCCAACTCATGTTCCCCTGCACCCCCACCCCCCAGCACTGTGGGGCACCTGCCAGCAGGCCCCCACTCATGTTCAACTCATGTTCCCCTGCACCCCCACCCCCCAGCACTGTGGGGCACCTGCCAGCAGGCCCCCACTCATGTCCAACTCATGTTCCCTGCACCCCCACCCCCAGCACTGTGGGGCACCTGCCAGCAGGCCCCCACCCATGTCTCCCACCACCCCCACCCCCCAGCACTGTGGGGCACCTGCCAGCAGGCCCCCATCCATGTCTCCCACCACCCCCACCCCCCAGCACTGTGGGGCACCTGCCAGCAGGCCCCCACCCATGTCCAACTCATGTTCCCCACCACCCCCACCCCCCAGCAGTGCGGGTCACCCTCCACCAGGCCCCCAGCCATGTCTCCCACCGCCCCCACCCACCAGACACCAGGGGCACCCTCCACCATGCCCACACCCATGTCTCCCAGCACCCCCAGCTGTCATGATCTCTGCTTCCAAAAGATCAGGACTTGCCCGACTCCCTTGGAAGCAGACCCATAACCCCGGTTCCGAGTGCCAGCCAGTCCCAATTGGGAATTTTTGGACCCTGTCCTGGCGCCAGTCGCACCAGGCTCATAAAGATGCCCAGTCCCAGCGCTGGAAGCGCCGGGCACATAATGCTTGGGTGGACTTACCTGCAGCAGACCATACTGCTTACTTACCTGCCAGTTGAACCCCTGATCCTCTTCTGTTTGGGACTACTTTTCCTGTTGGGTGGGGCAGGAGCCACTCCCTAGGTTCAGAACACTGGAACTCTTCTGGAAAGCAGGAACTCTTTTCTTAGGCGTGGCTGTGGAAGGAGACACCTAAGCACTACAGGAGGCTATTTAAACCACACCCGATGGATGAATCTTGCTTTGCGTTATTCTGCATTCTCTGCAGCAGAACGCTCATCGTGTCTTCTGCTTCTGATCCTGGGCCTAAGGGAACAAAGGCTTACCATCCTGGAATCCAGTCTTCAGCAGCACCTGTAAAGACAAAGAAAGAACAAGTTACCACTACGGTCTTCAGTGGCAGCGCATCTCTTACCTGGTCCATCGGCTGTCACCCACGCCTCGCGCTGCATTCCGGCATCTGAAAGACAAAAGCTTACCAGCTCTTCGCACGCTCCGGAGGCCTTCGGCGCTGCATCCCGCATCTGAAAGACAAAAGAAGGTGCATTTAAAGACATTGGACAACTTTATTACTCACGTGCCATTACTCCCTCCCACGCCGAATCCAGTGGGTATTCCAGCACCCTTCAGCTTCTCTAAAGCTCCGAACTTGTACCTGCAAGATAAAAGGGACAGTTAGTGCGCATCGTGAAGCAGGCTACAAGCGCTTACTTACGTGCTTCCAGGCGCTTCTATTCCTCACGCGGGTTCGATCCTCAACTCTCATCAGCCCGCCATCCGCCATCGCCGGAATCCTGCAAAACAAGAGATATCATTACAAAAGACTTTTAAGACATTTGAAGTGCCCAGAACTTACCGTTCGTGCAGTTAACGACGGACAGCAGTCCTCTGAGGTCAAGAGGCCTGCACCCTTATCCAGTGAAGAAACTGGTTACGGCACCCTGCCCCGAGGCAGATGGAGAGCTCGGCGTTCACTTACCTAAGGTGAGGGTGTTAACCTTTGGGGTTCTACAGGAGAAGAGAAAGGGAAGAGGAGAGAGGCATCCAATAACCCCAGTTCATTAATCCCATATTTTCTATCTGCAGACATCTTACTCTTCGAGTCAGACATACAGTGCACAGAGGTCCAGCCCAAAGAGCCAACCGTGTGTTACACATCACCTTTGAAGATACGGCATTCACCCAGTCAAGACCGGCGCCTCTGCGGGAATCAGGTGAGCGTTACACCACCCCCCAGCACTGTGGGGCACCTGCCAGCAGGCCCCCACCCATGTCTCCCACCACCCCCACCCCCCAGCACTGTGGGGCACCTGCCAGCAGGCCCCCACCCATGTCCAACTCATGTCTCCCACCACCCCCACCCCCCAGCACTGTGGGGCACCTGCCAGCAAGCCCCCACCCATGTTCAACTCATGTTCCCCACCACCCCCACCCCCCAGCACTGTGGGGCACCTCCCAGCAGGCCCCCACTCATGTCCAACTCATGTTCCCCTGAACCCCCACCCCCCAGCACTGTGTGGAACCTGCCAGCAGGCCCCCACTCATGTCCAACTCATGTTCCCCTGCACCCCCACCCCCCGGCACTGTGGGGCACCTGCCAGTAGGCCCCCACTCATGTCCAACTCATGTTCCCCTGCACCCCCACCCCCTAGCACTGTGGGGCACCTGCCAGCAGGCCCCCACCCATGTCCAACTCATGTTCCCCACCACCCCCACCCCCCAGCACTGTGGGGCACCTGCCAGCAGGCCCCCACTCATGTCCAACTCATGTTCCCCTGCACCCCCACCCCCCAGCACTGTGGGGCACCTGCCAGCAGGCCCCCACTCATGTTCAACTCATGTTCCCCTGCACCCCCACCCCCCAGCACTGTGGGGCACCTGCCAGCAGGCCCCCACTCATGTCCAACTCATGTTCCCTGCACCCCCACCCCCAGCACTGTGGGGCACCTGCCAGCAGGCCCCCACCCATGTCTCCCACCACCCCCACCCCCCAGCACTGTGTGGCACCTGCCAGCAGGCCCCCATCCATGTCTCCCACCACCCCCACCCCCCAGCACTGTGGGGCACCTGCCAGCAGGCCCCCACCCATGTCCAACTCATGTTCCCCACCACCCCCACCCCCCAGCAGTGCGGGTCACCCTCCACCAGGCCCCCAGCCATGTCTCCCACCGCCCCCACCCACCAGACACCAGGGTCACCCTCCACCATGCCCCCACCCATTTCTCCCAGCACCCCCAGCTGTCATGATCTCTGCTTCCAAAAGATCAGGACTTGCCCAACTCCCTTGGAAGCAGACCCATAACCCCGGTTCCGAGTGCCAGCCAGTCCCAATTGGGAATTTTTGGACCCTGTCCTGGCGCCAGTCGCACCAGGCTCATAAAGATGCCCAGTCCCAGCGCTGGAAGCGCCGGGCACATAATGCTTGGGTGGACTTACCTGCAGCAGACCATACTGCTTACTTACCTGCCAGTTGAACCCCTGATCCTCTTCTGTTTGGGACTACTTTTCCTGTTGTGTGGGGCAGGAGCCACTCCCTAGGTTCAGAACACTGGAACTCTTCTGGAAAGCAGGAACTCTTTTCTTAGGCGTGGCTGTGGAAGGAGACACCTAAGCACTACAGGAGGCTATTTAAACCACACCCGATGGATGAATCTTGCTTTGCGTTATTCTGCATTCTCTGCAGCAGAACGCTCATCGTGTCTTCTGCTTCTGATCCTGGGCCTAAGGGAACAAAGGCTTACCATCCTGGAATCCAGTCTTCAGCAGCACCTGTAAAGACAAAGAAAGAACAGGTTACCACTACGGTCTTCAGTGGCAGCGCATCTCTTACCTGGTCCATCGGCTGTCACCCACGCCTCGCGCTGCATTCCGGCATCTGAAAGACAAAAGCTTACCAGCTCTTCGCACGCTCCGGAGGCCTTCGGCGCTGCATCCCGCATCTGAAAGACAAAAGAAGGTGCATTTAAAGACATTGGGCAACTTTATTACTCACGTGCCATTACTCCCTCCCACGCCGAATCCAGTGGGTATTCCAGCACCCTTCAGCTTCTCTAAAGCTCCGAACTTGTACCTGCAAGATAAAAGGGACAGTTAGTGCGCATCGTGAAGCAGGCTACAAGCGCTTACTTACGTGCTTCCAGGCGCTTCTATTCCTCACGCGGGTTCGATCCTCAACTCTCATCAGCCCGCCATCCGCCATCACCGGAATCCTGCAAAACAAGAGATATCATTACAAAAGACTTTTAAGACATTTGAAGTGCCCAGAACTTACCGTTCGTGCAGTTAACGACGGACAGCAGTCCTCTGAGGTCAAGAGGCCTGCACCCTTATCCAGTGAAGAAACTGGTTACAGCACCCTGCCCCGAGGCAGATGGAGAGCTCGGCGTTCACTTACCTAAGGTGAGGGTGTTAACCTTTGGGGTTCTACAGGAGAAGAGAAAGGGAAGAGGAGAGAGGCATCCAATAACCCCAGTTCATTAATCCCATATTTTCTATCTGCAGACATCTTACTCTTCGAGTCAGACATACAGTGCACAGAGGTCCAGCCCAAAGAGCCAACCGTGTGTTACACATCACCTTTGAAGATACGGCATTCACCCAGTCAAGACCAGCGCCTCTGCGGGAATCAGGTGAGCATTACACCACCCCTCAGCACTGTGGGGCACCTGCCAGCAGGCCCCCACCCATGTCTCCCACCACCCCCACCCCCCAGCACTGTGGGGCACCTGCCAGCAGGCCCCCACCCATGTCCAACTCATGTCTCCCACCACCCCCACCCCCCAGCACTGTGGGGCACCTGCCAGCAAGCCCCCACCCATGTTCAACTCATGTTCCCCACCACCCCCACCCCCCAGCACTGTGGGGCACCTGCCAGCAGGCCCCCACTCATGTCCAACTCATGTTCCCCTGAACCCCCACCCCCCAGCACTGTGTGGAACCTGCCAGCAGGCCCCCACTCATGTCCAACTCATGTTCCCCTGCACCCCCACCCCCCGGCACTGTGGGGCACCTGCCAGTAGGCCCCCACTCATGTCCAACTCATGTTCCCCTGCACCCCCACCCCCTAGCACTGTGGGGCACCTGCCAGCAGGCCCCCACCCATGTCCAACTCATGTTCCCCACCACCCCCACCCCCCAGCACTGTGGGGCACCTGCCAGCAGGCCCCCACTCATGTCCAACTCATGTTCCCCTGCACCCCCACGCCCCAGCACTGTTGGGCACCTGCCAGCAGGCCCCCACTCATGTCCAACTCATGTTCCCCTGCACCCCCACCCCCCAGCACTGTGGGGCACCTGCCAGCAGGCCCCCACTCATGTCCAACTCATGTTCCCTGCACCCCCACCCCCAGCACTGTGGGGCACCTGCCAGCAGGCCCCCACCCATGTCTCCCACCACCCCCACCCCCCAGCACTGTGGGGCACCTGCCAGCAGGCCCCCATCCATGTCTCCCACCACCCCCACCCCCCAGCACTGTGGGGCACCTGCCAGCAGGCCCCCACCCATGTCCAACTCATGTTCCCCACCACCCCCACCCCCCAGCAGTGCGGGTCACCCTCCACCAGGTCCCCAGCCATGTCTCCCACCGCCCCCACCCACCAGACACCAGGGGCACCCTCCACCATGCCCCCACCCATGTCTCCCAGCACCCCCAGCTGTCATGATCTCTGCTTCCAAAAGATCAGGACTTGCCCGACTCCCTTGGAAGCAGACCCATAACCCCGGTTCCGAGTGCCAGCCAGTCCCAATTGGGAATTTTTGGACCCTGTCCTGGCGCCAGTCGCACCAGGCTCATAAAGATGCCCAGTCCCAGCGCTGGAAGCGCCGGGCACATAATGCTTGGGTGGACTTACCTGCAGCAGACCATACTGCTTACTTACCTGCCAGTTGAACCCCTGATCCTCTTCTGTTTGGGACTACTTTTCCTGTTGGGTGGGGCAGGAGCCACTCCCTAGGTTCAGAACACTGGAACTCTTCTGGAAAGCAGGAACTCTTTTCTTAGGCGTGGCTGTGGAAGGAGACACCTAAGCACTACAGGAGGCTATTTAAACCACACCTGATGGATGAATCTTGCTTTGCGTTATTCTGCATTCTCTGCAGCAGAACGCTCATCGTGTCTTCTGCTTCTGATCCTGGGCCTAAGGGAACAAAGGCTTACCATCCTGGAATCCAGTCTTCAGCAGCACCTGTAAAGACAAAGAAAGAACAGGTTACCACTACGGTCTTCAGTGGCAGCGCATCTCTTACCTGGTCCATCGGCTGTCACCCACGCCTCGCGCTGCATTCCGGCATCTGAAAGACAAAAGCTTACCAGCTCTTCGCACGCTCCGGAGGCCTTCGGCGCTGCATCCTGCATCTGAAAGACAAAAGAAGGTGCATTTAAAGACATTGGGCAACTTTATTACTCACGTGCCATTACTCCCTCCCACGCCGAATCCAGTGGGTATTCCAGCACCCTTCAGCTTCTCTAAAGCTCCGAACTTGTACCTGCAAGATAAAAGGGACAGTTAGTGCGCATCGTGAAGCAGGCTACAAGCGCTTACTTACGTGCTTCCAGGCGCTTCTATTCCTCACGCGGGTTCGATCCTCAACTCTCATCAGCCCGCCATCCGCCATCGCCGGAATCCTGCAAAACAAGAGATATCATTACAAAAGACTTTTAAGACATTTGAAGTGCCCAGAACTTACCGTTCATGCAGTTAACGACGGACAGCAGTCCTCTGAGGTCAAGAGGCCTGCACCCTTATCCAGTGAAGAAACTGGTTACGGCACCCTGCCCCAAGGCAGATGGAGAGCTCGGCGTTCACTTACCTAAGGTGAGGGTGTTAACCTTTGGGGTTCTACAGGAGAAGAGAAAGGGAAGAGGAGAGAGGCACCCAATAACCCCAGTTCATTAATCCCATATTTTCTATCTGCAGACATCTTACTCTTCGAGTCAGACATACAGTGCACAGAGGTCCAGCCCAAAGAGCCAACCGTGTGTTACACATCACCTTTGAAGATACGGCATTCACCCAGTCAAGACCGGCGCCTCTGCGGGAATCAGGTGAGCGTTACAGAACGCAAAGCCTATCGCAAAACTCCCACCCAGGCGCTATGGAAACCTCGGATACCGACCAGCTAGCCCAGTTACTTGGGGAACTAAGAGCAGAAGTGCATGCAGCCCGTCAGGAAACGAATGCTCTAAGAAGGGAACTGATTATTTCCAAGGAGCGAACAGACGATCTCGCTAGACAATTGCTACAGTCACAAGCCGGACAAACTCCGTTACCCGCATCAGGGGCAAATCTTCCTTCAACATCCTCTACGAACCCAGTGCAGATCAACCTACCTGGGAATGTACCTCTGGCTCCGCCCGAACGATTTTCTGGTGACCCAAAGAGGTTTGCAGTATTTATTAATCAGTGCCGGTTGCACTTCTTATGCCGGCCAGCAGCCTTTCCAACTGATCAAGCTAAGGTAGCTTTCGTGCTTTCGTACCTTAGTGGCAATGCGGCAGACTGGTCGATCCCTCTAGTTAATCAAGATGATCTGGTTCTCCATGATTTTCGAGCTTTTCAGCTCAGTATGGAAAAACTGTTTGCAAGACATTCACAGGGGCAGGCCTTGGACAATGAGCTCCTTTCATTGCGACATGGTAATCAAGACCTTTTGGCTTATATTGCGTCTTTCAACAGACTGATAGTGGAAACTCGATGGCCTGAGGACAAAAGGATTACGCTGTTTTATAGAGGTCTACGTGGAGAGCTCAAAGATGTGTTAGCCCAAGTAGTGAATCCCCCGCAAGACTGTTCGGACTATATTGACTTAGTCGTTCAAATTGACCACAGACTGCAGAACAGGAAGGCCGATAGTTCCAAGTTTGATGCTCGAGTATTTTCCAAACCACCAACTCCTACCAAAGGAGTAGACTCCGGGGAACCCATGCAAATAGGGGGCCTGAAAGGACCACTAACACAAAAGGAGCGGGAAAGGAGAAAACAGCTGCAATTATGCCTCTATTGCAGAAACTCGGGGCACTTTCTTCGAGACTGTCCGGTGAAACCAGCCAAGTAGGCAGTAGGAGCTGCAGTTACCAGGGTCACAAACTCTGAGCAGGGAAACGACCTCGCCCGACAAGAATAGAGGTCCTCTTGCCGAGCGTTAAAACCAGTTCCGTGACCTCGCATTTCGTGATACCTATGGTCCTCATTAGCCCTGAACATCCGGATAGATTACATGCGATTGAAGCTTACGTCGACAGCGGTGCCATCGGCAATTATGTGGATCATGAAATGGTTTTGAGGATGAATCTGACTCTTTGTCCAAAGGCTGTAAAGGGCGTCATTACTACGGTGGATGGTACGGAGATAGCCTCCGGACCAGTAACGCATACCACCCAAGAAGTGACGCTAGTAAGTCAAGATGGACACCATGAGAAGATCGTGTTCGATGTGATCAAGGCCCCCCAGTTCCAGATTATTCTAGGAATTCCTTGGTTAGAGAAGCACAATCCTCAGATCGATTGGCGAGCAAGAACGGTTCAGTTTCCAGAATGTGTCTCCACTTGTCACCTTCGACCTGGTGTTGCACTGGCAGCAATTTCCTCGGAGGCTCCTCAGTTACCTCCTGAATACCTAGAATTCCACGATGTTTTCCGGAAGGATCAGGCTAACTCTTTACCTCCTCATAGGTCTTATAGACCTGATACCTGGATCTACTCCTCCTTGTAGTAGAATTTATGCCCTCATCGAGCCTGAGAATCTTCACCACCGACAATACCTGGATCAATACCTAGCGAATGGGTTTATTCGTCCTTCCAAGTCCCCTGCTTCCTCAGCTTTGTTCTTCGTTCCAAAAAAAGAAGGGGACCTTAGAACTTGTATAGATTATCGCGCCCTGAACCAGATCACTGTTAAGAATAGATATCCGCTACCTTTGATCCCTGAACTCCTGGACCAAGTCAGAAAATCATGCATATATACAAAGCTGGATCTTAGAGGAGCCTACCACTTGGTACGAGTAAAAGAGGGCGATGAATGGAAGACGGCCTTCCGCACCAAGTATGGGCTATTTGAATATCAGGTCATGCCCTTCGGACTTTGCAATGCCCCGGCCGCCTTTCAATATTTTATGAACGATGTCCTCAGAGAGCTCATAGATGTGTGTGTTGTTGTTTACATTGACGACATCCTCGTTTATTCTTCATCGGAAACTGAACATCGGAAACACGTGAAAATGGTCCTCAAGAGATTGCGTCAACACAAACTTTTCGCTAAGTTGGAAAAATGTGTTTTCAACGTGACTGAAGTTGAATTCTTGGGATTCATATTATCACCTAGCGGAGTGCGTATGGATTCAAAGAAGGTCGATGCAATTCTCAAATGGCCATCGCCATCCTCCGTAAAAGGTGTTCAAAGCATGTTAGGCTTCGCTAACTTTTACCGCAGGTTTATCCCCGAATTCTCTCGAATAGTCCAGCCCATCACCGCCTTGTTAAAGAAAAACAAACGTTTTGAATGGTCTACCGAGGCAGAACAAGCTTTCCAGAATTTGAAGACTAGATTTATCTCTGCACCGATCTTAAAACATCCTCGCCCAGAACTCCCCTACATCGTTGAAACTGGTGCTTCGAGCCTTGCAATGGGGGCAGTTCTATCACAAAAGGACCCAGTAACCAATCAGTTGCATCCCGTGGCATTTTGGTCCCGCAAATTCTCGCCTCCTGAATCAATTACACTATTACTGATAAGGAACTTCTAGCTATCAAGTCCGCCTTTAAGGCTTGGCGGCATTATCTTCTGGGGGCCCGACACACCGTTACTGTGATTACAGATCACCGAAACCTGCAATATTTGAAAACCGCAAAAGCTCAATCCTCTAGGCAACTCCGTTGGGCACTATTCTTTGCCGAGTTTGACTTCATAATTACCTATCGACCTGGTACAAAAAACGGTAAAGCTGATGCCCTTTCTCGGATGGGAGAGGAAGAACATTTGATCAATCCTAAGCCTGTACCTATCATTCCCGAACAAAGAACTCTAGGTGTAATCGCCACGCAATCCATAGAGGAAGTTAAGGATAAAGCCAGGCTACTGGTAACTCCAGCAGACATACAGAATTGGCATCTGCAGGGAAAGGACTTTACGGTGAAGGATAACCTATTATATTTCCAAGAACGGTTATACCTGCCCAGCACAGATTTACAGAAAAAGGTAATCTCTTGTTATCACGATTCTTTAATGGAAGGACATCCCGGTATGACCAAGACCTCGGAAAAGATCAAGCGCTACTTCTGGTGGCCGTCTTGGGAAAAAGATATCAGAGACTTTATAATGTCCTGTGGAGTATGCGCCCAAAACAAGAGTCAAAAGGAAAAACCAGCCGGCCTCTTACGCCCTATTGACATCCCGCCTCGCCCTTGGCATACGCTTTCTATGGACTTCATCACCGATCTACCTCCATGCTCCGGATACAATACGATCCTAGTAATCGTGGACCTATTCTCCAAGATGGCGCATTTCATTCCACTCAAAGGCTTACCAACAGCAGCAACTCTGGCCCGAGAATTTCTCGAAAACAACGTCCGATTGCACGGTTTTCCTTCAGTTCTAATTTCGGATCGAGGTAGTCAATTTATTTCTCATTTTTGGCAAAGTTGCTGTCGGTCGGCTCAAATTGATGTGAGACTTTCGACCAGCCACCACCCTCAAACCGACGGACAAACCGAGAGGACCAATCAAACTCTGGAACAGTATTTGCGCTGCATGCTACAACAAACTAAAAAAACTTGGAACAATATCCTTTGGATAGCCGAATATGCCTACAATAACTCTGTCCACTCGGGAACTGGGAAGACCCCGTTTTTTCTTTTATACGGTAGTCACCCTCGAACCTCGGAGTTGGATCCACTCCAAGATCTTGGAACACCAGCAGTAGACCACCTGCATTCTACAATCACCCAAGCCTTTAAGGAAGCCGTTTCTCACCTTCAAAGGGCTAAAGAACAATACAAGAAAGGAGCAGACCAACATCGGAAGGAAGCCCCCCAATATCAAGTAGCAGATCAAGTCTGGTTATCCACCAAATATCTACCTCTAAAAAGACCACGGACATTCAACCCAAGATACCTTGGTCCCTATTCCATCACTACCATAGTAAATCCAGTAGCGGTCAAGTTGGACTTGCCCCCTCACATGAAGATACATCCGGTCTTCCACGTCTCTCTATTAAAACCCGTGCAACCTCAAACCCGACTAATTACATCTCCAAAACCTATTCTAGTTGATGGAGAACTCGAGTTTGAAGTCAAAAGCATCCTGGATTCCAAGATCTCCAAATCTAAACTATTTTACCTGATTGACTGGAAAGGCTACGGTCCCCAAGAAAGATCCTGGGAACCTGCAGAATATGTCCACGTGCCTCGTCTAATCAAAAGATTTCATCGAACATTTCCTAACAAGCCCAAACCCCCGGAGAAGCCCGGTTCGGGAGGGGCCTTGAGGGGGGGTGCTGTCATGATCTCTGCTTCCAAAAGATCAGGACTTGCCCGACTCCCTTGGAAGCAGACCCATAACCCCGGTTCCGAGTGCCAGCCAGTCCCAATTGGGACCTTTTGGACCCTGTCCTGGCGCCAGTGGCACCAGGCTCATAAAGATGCCCAGTCCCAGCGCTGGAAGCGCCGGGCTCATAATGCTTGGGTGGACTTACCTGCAGCAGACCATGCTGCTTACTTACCTGCCAGTTGAGCCCCTGATCCTCTTCTGTTTGGGACTATTTTTCCTGTTGGGTGGGGCAGGAGCCACTCCCTAGGTTCAGAACACTGGAACTCTTCTGGAAAGCAGGAACTCTTTTCTTAGGCGTGGCTGTGGAAGGAGACACCTAAGCACTACAGGAGGCTATTTAAACCACACCCGATGGATGAATCTTGCTTTGCGTTATTCTGCATTCTCTGCAGCAGAATGCTCATCGTGTCTTCTGCTTCTGATCCTGGGCCTAAGGAAACAAAGGCTTACCATCCTGGAATCCAGTCTTCAGCAGCACCTGTAAAGACAAAGAAAGAACAGGTTAGCACTACGGTCTTCAGTGGCAGCGCATCTCTTACCTGGTCCATCGGCTGTCACCCACGCCTCGCGCTGCATTCCGGCATCTGAAAGACAAAGGCTTACCTACTCTTCGCATGCTCCGGAGGTCTTCGCACTGCATTCCGGCATCTGAAAGACAAAAGCTTACCAGCTCTTCGCACGCTCCGGAGGCCTTCGGCGCTGCATCCCGCATCTGAAAGACAAAAGAAGGTGCATTTAAAGACATTGGGCAACTTTATTACTCACGTGCCATTACTCCTTCCCACGCCGAATCCAATGGGATTTCCAGAACCCTTCAGCTTCTCTAAAGCTCCGAACTTGTACCTGCAAGATAAAAGGGACAGTTAGTGCGCATCGTGAAGCAGGCTACAAGCGCTTACTTACGTGCTTCCAGGCGCTTCTATTCCTCACGCGGGTTCAATCCTCAACTCTCATCAGCCCGCCATCCGCCATCGCCGGAATCCTGCAAAACAAGAGATATCATTACAAAAGACTTTTAAGACATTTGAAGTGCCCAGAACTTACCGTTCGTGCAGTGAACGATGGACAGCAGTCCTCTGAGGTCAAGAGGCCTGCACCCTTATCCAGTGAAGAAACTGGTTACGGCACCCTGCCCCGAGGCAGATGGAGAGCTCGGCGTTCACTTACCTAAGGTGAGGGTGTTAACCTTTGGGGTTCTACAGGAGAAGAGAAAGGGAAGAGGAGAGAGGCACCCAATAACCCCAGTTCATTAATCCCATATTTTCTATCTGCAGACATCTTACTCTTCGAGTCAGACATACAGTGCACAGAGGTCCAGCCCAAAGAGCCAACCGTGTGTTACACATCACCTTTGAAGATACGGCATTCACCCAGTCAAGACCGGCGCCTCTGCGGGAATCAGGTGAGCGTTACACCACCCCCCAGCACTGTGGGGCACCTGCCAGCAGGCCCCCACCCATGTCTCCCACCACCCCCACCCCCCAGCACTGTGGGGCACCTGCCAGCAGGCCCCCACCTATGTCCAACTCATGTCTCCCACCACCCCCACCCCCCAGCACTGTGGGGCACCTGCCAGCAGGCCCCCACCCATGTTCAACTCATGTTCCCCACCACCCCCACCCCCCAGCACTGTGGGGCACCTGCCAGCAGGCCCCCATCCATGTCCAACTCATGTTCTCCCCCACCCCCCCGCCCCCCAGCACTGTGGGGCACCTGCCAGCAGGCCCCCACTCATGTCCAACTCATGTTCCCCTGCACCCGCACCCCCACCCCCCAGCACTGTGGGGCACCTGCCAGCAGGCCCCCACTCATGTCCAACTCATGTTCCCCTGCACCCCCACCCCCCAGCACTGTGGGGCACCTGCCAGCAGGCCCCCACCCATGTTCAACTCATGTTCCCCTGCACCCCCACCCCCCAGCACTGTGGGGCACCTGCCAGCAGGCCCCCACCCATGTCTAACTCATGTACCCCACCACCCCCACCCCCAGCACTGTGGGGCACCTCCCAGCAGGCCCCCACCCATGTCCAACTCATGTCTCCCACCACCCCCACCCCCCCAGCAGTGCGGGTCACCCTCCACCAGGCCCCCACCCATGTCTCCCACCGCCCCCAGCAGTGCAGGGGCACCCTCCACCAGGCCCCCACCCATGTCTCCCACCACCCCATCCCCTAGCAGTGCAGGGGCACCCTCCACCAGGCCCCCACCCATGTCTCACACCACCCCCACCCCCCAGCAGTGCAGGGGCACCCTCCACCAGGCCCCCACCCATGTCTCCCAGCACCCCCACCCCCCAGCCACCAGGGGCAGCCTCCACCAGGCCCCCACCCATGTCTCCCACCACCCCCACCCCCCAGCACTGTGGGGCACCTGCCAGCAGGCCCCCACCAATGTGCAACTCATGTCTCCCACCACCCCCACCCCCCAGCAGTGCTGGGGCACCCACCACCAGGCCCCCACCGATGTCTCCCAGCACCCCCACCCCCCAGCCACCAGGGGCAGCCTCCACCAGGCCCCCACCCATGTCTCCCACCACCCCCACCCCCAGCAGTGCAGGGGCACCCACCACCAGGCCCCCACCCATGTCTCCCAGCACCCTCACCCCCCAGCACTGTGGGGCACCTGCCAGCAGGCCCCCACCCATGTCTCCCACCACCCCCACCCCCCAGCAGTGCAGGGGCACCCACCACCAGGCCCCCACCCATGTCTCCCATCACCCCCAACCCCCAGCCACCAGGGGCAGCCTCCACCAGGCCCCCACTCATGTTTCCCACCACCCCCACCCCCAAGCAGTGCAGGGGCACCCTCCACCAGGCCCCCACCCATGTCTCCCACCCCCACCCACCCCCCAGCACTGTGGGGCACCTGCCAGCAAGCCCCCACCCATGTCCAACTCATGTCTCCCACCACCCCCACCCCGCAGCACTGTGGGGCACCTGCCAGCAGGCCCCCACCCATGTCCAACTCATGTTCCCCACCACCCCACCCCCCAGCACTGTGGGGCACCTGCCAGCAGGCCCCCACCCATGTCTCTCACCACCCCCACCCCCCAGCAGTGCAGGGGCACCCTCCACCAGGCCCCCACCCATGATTCACACCACCCCCACCCCCCAGCAGTGCAGGGGCACCCTTCACCAGGCCCCCACCAATGTCTCCCACCACCCCCACCCCCCAGCCACAAGGGGTACCCTCCACCAGGCCCCCACCCATGTCTCCCACCACCCCCAGCCCCCAGCAGTGCAGGGGCACCCTCCACCAGGCCCCCACCCATGTCTCCCAGCACCCCCACCCCCCAGCACTGTGGGGCACCTGCCAGCAGGCCCCCACCCATGTCTCCCACCACCCCCCCCTCAGCACTGTGGGGCACCTGCCAGCAGGCCCCCACCCATGTCCAACTCTGTCTCCCACCACCCCCACCCCCCAGCACTGTGGGGCACCTGCCAGCAGGCCCCCACCCATGTCCAACTCATGTTCCCAACCACCCCCACCCCCCAGCACTGTGGGGCACCTGCCAGCAGGCCCCCACTCATGTCCAACTCATGTTCCCCTGCACCCCCACCCCCCAGCACTGTGGGGCACCTGCCAGCAGGCCCCCACTCATGTTCCCCTGCACCCCCCAGCACTGTGGGGCACCTGCCAGCAGGCCCCCACTCATGTCCAACTCATGTTCCCCTGCACCCCCACCCCCCCAGCACTGTGGGGCACCTGCCAACAGGCCCCCACTCATGTCCAACTCATGTTCCCCAGCCAACATGTCATCACAATCTAGATCCCTGGTCCCTATGGTCAGCCACCAATTGCAAGTTCCGAAACAAACACATTTCCCTCACATACACCCAATGGGTGTCAGTGAATATCAAAACCCATATCATGAAATGCATGAAACCAATGAGATGATACTACACATTGAAGTATGATAAAAAAATATGTATTAAAGCAAACATAAATAGAATCAAAAATAAAGAAACAAAAATGTGAATGTACAAAAATCAAAAGAAGCATGTCCGTGAAAAAAAGCAAAACCAAAAATCATATCCCAAAGTAATGGTGTCCAAAGTCACTGTTCACAAAACAAAATCCAATGGGAAATAAAAAAGAAAGCCATTGCTCCATGGTTAAAATGTGAAAGAAAAAGACAATCCAACAGTGAACTATTTACATGGGAACAAGCCAGGGTCCATTATCCCAACAAAAGAAAGGAAACCTAGCTAACTACACTAACTAATAAAATAAACTATATACAAAAATGTGGCCAATGTCCGAAAGGTCCAAATAAAATCCCAAAAAAAATGAAACCTAACACTACCTACAAAACTATGTACAAGGGCAGCGGGCTAGTTTGACGGCTCACTTGTGGATGTCCCGGGCCAGGGCATCATCGAACTCCTGCTCAATGTCCCGGAGGCGGTCCTCCTCCATGGCCCCGAGGGTCCACAGGGCCGTCGACGTGTCCACCTCCAAACCCCTGCGGATTGCCTCGAGGCACTCGGCCCGCATCAGGGCCCTCCGCATGGAGTTCTCCGCCCTGACCATTGTGAGCCGTGCCTCTTCCGCCCACTGCCACTCCGCATCTATGGCGTGGCCCAACCGCTGCCACACGGAAGACACTCTCTGTCCTGGGTCCTCCTGCCCTCCGGCCGATGCCTGCCCCTCCGATGTTGAAGGCCCCGAGCCTTCATGGCTCCCACCACGTTGCTGCTGCTGCTGTGCCTCTGCCCGTGCACTGCCTCCTGCTGCCTGCACATCCTCCGCCGGCTGGGGTGCAGTCGTTGATGTGGCCACCCCTGCTGGACGTCCGACTCCCGACTGTGGCAGGGATGCCTCCTCCACCAGCCTGGCCGCACCGTCAGAGGCAGCTCCACAGGGCACCCAGGTGACAGATGGGTGGGAAGATGGCACGGAGGACGACTGGTGCGTAGGGGGTCCAGTTGAGGAGGGGGTCGTAGCAAGCCCCATCATACGGAGGAATCCGGCCTGGGTGACCTGTCCCAGCAGGGTGACGTGGTCAACGAGCCATTCGAGATGGCGTGCAGTCTCCTCATGAAAAGACTGCAGGTCACCTCGCATAGCCCGTTGACGCAACGCCACACCACTCAGTACAGTCTCAACCCGGACCCGGATAGCCACGTCCGCAGGCAGAGGAAGGCCAGTTGACGTGAGCTAATCCCTTGCCTGAAAACGGGTCTGGACGTAGGCATCCCTGCTGGTGCAAGATGATGCAGGGACAGGATCAGGGACAGGATTGCACACAGGCACCTCCGCGGCGGCCTGTGCTGCCTCCTGTCCCTGGTCCTGCACTGCACCACTAGCACCAGTGGGATCCCCACCTCCAGACCCCGTCTCTGTTGCTTGCACGGCCTCCTCCTCCACCAAACCCCCCACCAACCTGGATGACTCCGTGGCATCTTCCCCTGTTGGGCCCTGTGGGGTCCCAGCTGCCACTTCTGCAGCCGAGGAGTCCAACTCCAACCTCTGCCTCTTGGACCTCCCCCCGGCAGTTGCGGCCTGGGACGCGGCACCGGACTCCTCACTCCCCAACGAGATCACAACATGGGAGGGGTTTCGGGCCTTGCGTCTCCGGCTGGCGGTGGGATCCCCGCCGCTGTGCTCCACAGTACCTTCTCCGCCCTCTTCATCAGTTGACTCTGCAGACAGGGAGAAATAAAACACAGGCATCAGGGCACTGTACAATGGACACATACACACATGACAGTTGTACATGAGTGGCATTGGCAAACCTTAGACATGTCATCACAATCCCCAACACACATGTCATTTCAACTCGCACACATGAGCCATACCACAACTGCCAGCACCATCCATACAAATACAACAGAATGAGCAGGCAAAGGTGAGCCAGACATCACATGCAACACAGGAAGTGCACCACACATGTACACACACCACCACACTTGCATGCATGTGTACACCTCTGCCAAGTGTCGCAGTGTTCAGACGGGCATCAATGTCACATCTGCTGATCAGGCTTCCACATGCCGCTGTCACATGCATCCATGTTGCATCACTGAAAACAACATACATGCGTGACATCACAGACATGTCTACTTACATACACATTCATCCAAACATGTGTGCCCACACAACTGCATTTGGCATGCAAGCCTACACACAAAAGCACCATCCATGTCTCACACATTCCAGCCCTCGCATGTGTTAGCCCCACGGCCCTGTACACCCCCACCCATACTCAACCCCATACAAACAGATGTGCAACCTGCACACTACTGAAAAATCACCACACGCACTGCTCACAATCAGGATGCAAGTACACTTACCGCTCGACTCCAGACGGGTCTGCCTCTCAAGGACCTGGACGTGGAGCGCTGGGGATATGCATTCCAGGACCCTCATCTGTTCTTCCGACAAGTCGCCCCGGCGCCCCTTGGCATCCGCTGCCTTCAAGAGGCGCCGGGCCTTGTTCAGGGTCCTGGACCTGAAGTCCTCCCAGCACTCCTTGACATGTTTTAAGGCGCGGACTGCCACCCCCTCCGCGTTGATGGCAGTCACGATGTCAGTCCAGATCCGAGTCCGTCCTTCCTTGACGGCGCAGGAACTTCCGAAGAGGGCATCATACTGCCCCAGGACTTGCTCCACCAGGGCACCAACTTCGGTGGCACTGAAGCTGGTGCCCCTCTGCCTCTCTGGCAGGGGGTTGTCAGTGGTCTCAGATGGTGTTTGCCCCGACATGACAACCCCAGAGGCAGGAGTGGGTGGGCAACTGGATCCTGGGGCTGGGCTGTGGAGCGATGGAATCCCAGTCGGGAGTCTTCGGTTCCAGCAGGGGTGGTCACAGCAACAGCACCACTGGCTGATGTGCAGGCAGCAAATGGCAGGGCACGTGGGCAGCAGGCAGTCAGGCAGCAGCAGAGGGCAGGTGGGAGCGTGCTCGGGGCTCTGGGGGGCAGTAGTTCGGCCTTCTGGGCAGGAGCGTGATCTTCCGTGTGCTTACACGTGGCCAGCTTGATACGGAGTGATTTGGCACGTGAAAAATCTGCACGTCAGCGTGTAATTCGTGGAAAGGCCCTTAGCGCGTATGCACGGCGGCACGCATATGCGATATCATTGGACCAAAGGCCCTTAGCGCGTGAGCGCGTCTGTGACGTGACGCGCGCGGGTGTTTCCCTCATTGCACGTGATGACAGAACACACGTGGATTTCCACCAATCGCGTGTGAAAGTTCCTGCGCACCCCGGAACACACGTACCCAGGCTAATCGCGTGTGGAACTTCCCGCGCACCCCGAAACACACGTACCCAGGCCAATTGCGTGTACGCTCACTCCCCTCCGATCACACGCAATGACATTTGGACGTACAGTCTTACCATGTATCCGAATACGGGAAACCTGTGCACAGCAAAAGACGTGCACAGGCGTCAACACGTCCGCCCACATGAAGGCAGGCGGAAGCGTCTCCGCGCACAGCATAAAAGTGCACGCAAACAACAAACGCGTATATACAGCTACGATGAATGCCCCATTTGTCGCTGCACTGATCGTGGGACACCGCAGGAGGAGGAGAATAGCCAGGGCACGCATTTTCGCACCACGGACAAGCCTTTTTGGGATGCCTGACGACCAGGTCTACGGCACATATAGGTTTCCACCCCATATCATCCTAGACCTGGTCAAGGAGTGGGACGATGACCTTACATCCCCCACCCTTTGCTCCCAAGCATTGAGCCCCTTGGAGAAGCTGCTCAATGTCCTGCATTTTTTGGCCACTGGGTCATTTCAGCAGACCACTGCCATAGTGGGGGGGTGTCTCACAGGCCACGCAGTCACGCTGCCTACACCAGGTACTGGCAATCATGACAGCGTGCCCCTCAGTCCGCAGGCACATGTACATGCCCAGATCACCCGCAGAAAGGCAGGCAGTTCTCCTGGATTTTTTCAGGGTGGCACACTTCCCCAAAGGGCTCGGTGCCATAGATTGCACCCATGTGGCCCTACGTCCACCTAGGGCCACTGAGCACATCTACCGAAACCGCAAGCACTGGCATTCCATCAATGTACAGGTGGTATGCGATGCAAAGGGAATCATCACCTCTGTCTATGAAAACTACCCTGGCTCCACCCATGACAGTTTCATATACAGAATGTCTGCCCTGAGCCGGGCCCTGGAAGCTGGGCAGCATGGCGACACATGGCTTCTAGGTCAGTACAAATGCCCTTGCACATGCATGCAAGTCACACACAGACAAATACCCAAACCCTGATAATCTCAACTATTATCACCTCCCCAGGGGACACTGCCTACCCTCTGAGCAACCACATGATGACGCCAATCCGGAACCCCACCACACCACCCCAGGTAAGATACAACGCCGCCCATATTGCAACCAGGGGCATAGTGGAGCGCACATTCGGAGTGCTCAAGTCACGTTTCCGCTCCCTTGACCGCTCTGGTGGGCAACTACTCTCTGCACCACCAGTAGTGTGCAGGATCATTGTGGCAGCATGTGTCCTGCACAATGTTGCAACACGGTAGGGCGTCCCGGTGGACATGGTGGTGCCCCCACATCCCCAACCACAGGCACAGGTGCTGCCCATGGGAGGGGACAGGGCATGTGGCGAGGAAGCCCGGACCCAGTTTATGGCCACATTTTTCACCTAAACTCCCACCCCTGCGGAGTGCACACAGGCCTGGCACATACCAGGTGACAAACGATGATGACAAAGAGACAGTCAACTGTCACAACCCTACCACCCTGAGATAGTTGCCATGGAAGTGCCACATCGTCTGCATCCCTAGCTACTTAAACACAAGCTATCCTCTGTGACCAAAAGGCACACATATGACATGTGACATGATATGGCCCATACACAAGTATTTCAAGGCGCGATGAGGCAGGGAGGGGGGAACAAGGGAAGACAGACAACGGTACTACTAGGCCAGGTGTCATTGAGATTGTGCAAGTGCAGGGGTAGGGAGAAGGGAAAAGTGCAAGGGGAAGGGTGGGGGGGAGCCAGTACAGGGGAAGTAGCCCAAAATAATAATACATAGGTCGGCTAGTGGCAACTGCAAAGGTAAGTGCAGACAAGTGCTGGGAAGGGAGGGCTGTAGGGATGGAGAGACAGTACTGCAGTGCAGGGGTTGCCAGGGAGGCAGTGCAAGTGGAGAGTGGCTGGGCCAGGGACCGAGGTCGGTGAGAGTGGCCCAGTTGCAGCTCCAGTGCAGTTCCAGTGAAGAATTCTGCAAGGGAGAGGCAGAGAGTAAGCAGAAGCAAAGAGGAAGGTCTTGAGGTGCTTCCAGAACTGGAGATGGTTCCCCTCAAGTTCAAGTCAGGCAGGAAGTCTGTTCCAGGGGGAGGGGCCTGCCGCGGAAAGAAATCTACCCCCAGCTAGTTGCTCTGAGAAGCGGATGACCCTGACATGCAAGGTGTGCATCACACACACCTGCAAAACAGGCCATGGCCATCACTGTCATTCATGTCACTCAAACCCTCCCAAACCACAACATGACATGGCAAGCAATACCCATACACCAACACAGTAATGATAAGGTACACATTGCCATGTCCTAAATGTACAGTGGCATCAGACAATGATGCCTGACCCAGAATCAGATGAAATGACAGACCAACAAAATCTCCCACCCAAAATAAGTCATTTCATAATGCATTACAAGAGTCGTAGACGTAACATAACAATGAATGCCTGTCTACATGCACATTATGCATTACAAAATCAACACTGCAGCTCATGTGTGCAGTGTCCTACTCCTGAAACACACTGCTCAGCGCACAGCACAGTGAACAGCCATTGTGTGTGATGCACACCCTGAGCATCACATCTAAGTGACAGACCACATCAAACAGCAAATTAGGCATGTACTGGGTCCATAATCGGTCACAGAACATGTGCTGCAGGGACACAGTGGGCACCAGAAGGCAAACAGTGTAAACGTGGATATGCAAGGGTGGGAGTACATGTAGTGCATCAGAGTGCAAGTGTGTGGTTCTGCAAGGACATGCACTCCACAAATGCATGTGCACTCAAGTGACCATCAGTGTTCTCTACACATCACATGTGAACATTCACCATGTGTACACCCCAGCATGTCAAACCACAACTATTCCCTCGCACCTGAAAGGAAAACACATGAACAGGCATTGATCAGCAGAACACAACATGTACATAGGATACCACCATTACAATGTCAGAGTTCCCATCACACTGCAGGGCAAGGCAACTATCAACAACAACCCCCCCTCCCTCACAAATGACCATGACCCACTGAACAACTGCACCTGGGTCATGGATCCTTCAAACCTCAATTCCACCTGGCCACAGGATCACCTTTACCCTTCGTCACCATCTCCCACCTTGTGTGTAAAAAGGTGCCTGCACCCTCATAATCAATGTCCAAAATCACAAAATCCAAGCCAGGAAAACGAACCAGAACACCCTCCAGTAGATGACTTGACGTAGCAGTACCACACAAAGGCCAAGTACTACCACAATGGTGCAACAACCAAGGTAGCACAGCAAAACAATGTCACGACAGGATGTCAGACATGTGTGGTACATGACATAGGATGATGCACCATGAACGGATGTGTACTGTCACAGGTCCCCTGTACAGGCGCAGGAGTGTCACGAAACAACCACCCCCACCATGTCCTGGGTGCCTGCAAGGTCAAACTCACACAGGCCCCTGAGACCCTGGTGGGGAAGGAGGTTCAGGGATATGCAGTCGGGACAGGTGTTGACACACTGGATGACTGGAATGAGTGGCAGGAGAGGGGAGGAGGAATGACACATGAAACTAGGGAATGCACGGAAATGTACAACCTGCATGAACACATACACAATCCATACAAACTTGGACATCATTGTCATGGCCTTCTGTAGTCCAGGCTCAGGAGTGGTACGAACCAACCACCCCCTCTAGGGTTTTGGCGCCTGCAAGTTCGGGGCTTACACAGGCATCCGCAACCCCAGCGGGGAAAGAGGGTCAGGGAACGTTGCTTGTATGGGTACGGGAAGCAGGAACACTGGGTAGAGGGTACAGGTTTCAAAATTGCATAGGATCACGGGTGATTAGGGAGAAAAAACATACCAAATTGAACCACACATACATCCATGCATTAGTACACTCCCCAGCAAGCCTATGCAGAGCAGTTCGAAATAAAAACAACAAGACACTTAGCTCTGGTTTTGAGTGCTGGCCTCCTGCCTGCGCACTCTCAGGTCCGGTTACAGGAGCACTGCAATGCTGCAAAGAGAGCCACAGTCAACAACCTGTACGTGCCAATTACACAAAAACACAACACCAAACATGCCCCATAGCAACAAACTACTCTACAAACAGACAATCTGGGGTTGATGCTTCGTACCCATTTATAACATCACCCCTGTGACGGGTCATACACAGTCAATGCAGTGAGTCAGCTGCTGGTGGGTGCGTGGCAAATGGAACACCAATGTGTCACAATTCACACAACATGCAATGTTCCCTGGGTAAGCAGCAGACCCATATAGCAAGCCATGACTACAGAGCAAGTTGCGTACCACCATGACCGAAACAAAGTTGGCAGTGCATTTATCATAAAGTACATGGAAAAGACATGTACTGCACCCGAGTATGTCCCTTGCTGTATGTCCCTGTGAGCTGCCCCTTTCCATGTCTCGGAAGGCTACATGGTTGATACAAGTGCCTCAATGGACCTTGGTGTACCGGAGGGTATGTGCCACTGCCCCTGCATGTGTCCCAGACAACCCTACTATCAACAGCCATCAGTCCACAAACACATCTGAGCTGCATTGTGTGCTTTAACACCAATATTCGTCTAAGCTCACCCTCAGTGCTGTGACTAAGCCTGCATGTGCAACTCGCCTGGTGCAAGCGTTGCTGTGTCATGGCCCCCCTGTGATGCTCACCTTGCCTGGAGTTCCTTGGAACATGTCAGCAGTTCTAGGATGTGGGTCTGCAATCACTGTGTCTCTGCTTGTGCACACATGTGCATGTGGGCAGCAACAAACGGGTCCAGAATTCCGTTGTCCAATGGGCCATGTCTGCTGGCAAAGGTGCTCTGGAGGCTCATCCCCCTGAAGAAAGGGCATGAAACACATGATTAATGCTTCAAAGTCATCTGTGTGTGTCTCATCAGGCATCTCATTACTTGACCATGTCAGAGAGTCACATCACAAATCACACCATCAGTCCGTCTTTCACATCCAAAGTGTGGAACACTATCTACAGCATGAATTGCAACAAGCACGTGTACAGGAAAGATATGAAACATACTACACAATGCATAGCAATCAATGTACACATTAATCATGACACACCCCATCTAGCAAAAGCTGAACAGTGGACAATAACACCAAAATCATCCCCACTAGGGGTGTCAACACAAGTCACACAGCACCAGACATGCCACAGATATGACAGTCCAAAGCCCTTGTGTAATATTCTGTAACACCGAACCATCCTTGCGAGCCCATGGATAAGGGAGGCAGGAGTGGCATATGTGAGTCAAGGACCCCAAGCAGCAAACACATACACAAGACAACCATGAAGGGCCCAGCTGGAACAGACAGTGGATGCCTTCAAAAGCCACAAAGCACCGCACCATCACATGAAAGCACAATAGACTAGCAATTTTAAACTAAATCAACTATTAACTAATTACACTAACAATGGAAAACCTACTTTACCTATTTAAACTAACTATCAAACAGAAACTTAACTAACTAAACTAAAAGAAAAATCAAAAATGGCCACATACGGCCCGGGGGGGAGGGGAGGCACCCAGGAGGGGGGAGGTACAGGGTGCTGCTCAACATCCACATGAGATGATGCTGAGCCAAAAAAAAAACCTCCATGGGCTCAATGCCTGCACAGCCCGACCTATGTGGGAGATAGATAGTCGTCCGAGTCTGGCTCATCCTGGAAAGGAGGACGTGGCACAGTAGCCTGGCCACGCCTAGCCGCAGCTTGCCCCTCGTCGGCAGCAAGTCTGCCGGACGGGTGAGCCTGGTTCTGTGTGGCGATGTGACATAGGTCCGCATGCAGAACCTCACGTGGTACACGTGCTTCCTCTTGCAAGGTAGCACGTGTAACACAGAGTTCCTCCTGCAAGGCCTGGCTGGACAACCGCTGCACCTCCCGGCAAGCCTGTAGCTCAGCCGAGATGGTACGCTCAAGCTGTGCAAACCTCTCCTCTGCCTGCTGCCTCTGGGACATCATAAGGACACCCAGAGTGGATCTGAGGGAACCATACTCCTCCCTCAGGGCATCCATGTGCGCCTCTGTATGAGCAGTAATTGCTTGACGCAGAGACGACATTTCAGCCTGGCGTGCCCTGTCTGAGGCCGTCATGCCCAGCCTGAGCGAGCGGGCCGTGGACCGTGCCGCCTGCTGCTGGAGAAGCACCTGCCTAGCGGGGGGAGCACAGATCGGGCCACACGCTCCATGCTCTCAGCGATGTTCTCCATTGCTGCCCCCTGCCGTTCGGAATTGGCAGTCATGTCTTGCTCCCACTCAGTATACAGCGGTTGCGCGCGGCGACCTCGTTGCCGGACTTGACCCCTGCTGGTCCCCGGGGGTCCTCGCTGTGTTGGCACCGCCTGCGGCTGCACGACTACATGCCCCCGTCGACGTGATGTCCCAGGCACATCAGTGACTGGTGTGGAGGGTGACCCTGCGTCCCGATCCACCACGGGCGGAGGAACCAAGACTGTCTGATCCCTCAGTGCAGGTGTCGCAGACAGAGGAGTGTCCACATCAGAATCACTCACCCCTGACACATGGACTTGATGCTCATCCAACTCAACATGGACGTCAGAGTCGTCATCAAGGCTGGACTCATAGGCAGCCAGAGACAAGATGGACTGCAGCACTTGGGGGTTTTCGTGGCCTACCACCCCACGACCCCCACTAGTGCTGGGTTGATGTGGTGTTACCAACCCTGTGTCTGGCATGACAACACCATCCTCCACCTCCATTACGTCATCACCTGAAAAATAGAGAGAAAAAAGGTCACTACACATGTCAGAAGCACACGACACACACCGACAGCAAAGGCATCCGGCAGACATGTGACACACAACATATAACCTGGCATGCATGCTGGGTCTACTTTGAATAGCTTCTGTGATCAGACCTGTTGAAAGGTGGCAGTTTCCATGGAAGTGGGTCTATGCAGTGCAGAAAATGTGTATGCCACTCACTACCTACATGTACAAGCACTCCATGGTGTGTGCCAGGAAATGTGAAGGCAGTGCAATGTCAAATTCACACATCACGTGCATTGTGCATTCAATGTGTACCATGTCTAGGAGCCAAGCACCCATCCACCCCAGTACCAAAGCAGGGATGCCTAGCATGGTATCAAAAGGCTGACCATACACCTGTGTATTGACAGGCAGTGTTGACTGGCATCAACAGCTTAATGTGATTCAAATTACAACACTGCAAATGATGCTGGGACAGTAGGCAGGACACATGATGAAAACTCCGGAGGCCGCCCACGTGTGAAGAAGACACAACAAGAGTTGGACAGAGTCATTGGCCATTGAACAGGCTGAGGCCTGTGAGCCACACAGATTGTCAGAGCCTAAACATGTGTGCAACGCAGGACTGAGCCACAGTTGACATGGGGAATCTGATGAGATGGCAGGCAATGTATGTAACCAAGGACTCATATTACAGTGATCATCCAGTCAAGGACACATAGGGGCATGCGTGCAATGCACATGGAGCATGAATGGGCACTCATGTCCCTGCGGTACATCTGACCCATGCACAGTACAAGTGAGATACCCTGCATCGAGTACTAAGGCTGTACCACACGGCATATGTCTGGCAGTTTAAACGCTGGAAGTTAGCATCTACACAGGACACATGAACAAGAAACTACACATTGGCAAGATTGAAGCAAACCAGTGCAAAGGTGTAACTGGGGTGCAGAGTGGCGGAGAAGGGGCAAGGGAGCATGCCCACATGGAGTCCCGCATGCAGGCAGAGGAGACATGCATGAAGGAAGCATTGCATTACTTACACATCAGAACCATGTACACGTCACATGTAGCAGCAATCATGCACAACACATCCCACAAGTGAAACACACACGTCCTCAACAAACACGCATCAACACTCACTGGACTGGGCATCAAAGTCCAGCATCTCTCCTACTCCTTCGACCAATTCAGGTGGTATGAACTCCGCAACGAGAGCCTCATGCGGAGTGAGTTCTTCCTCCTCTGGTGCAGGCCCACCGCCAGTCACCAGAGTCAAGTTGTAACTAGAGGCACGCTTAGCCTTAGTGCTGCGCTTGATGTCATTCCAACGCTTTTTGCACTCCTGCGCCGTGCGCACCTCATGGCCGAATGAACTGACATGTTCCGCAACATCCTTCCAGTGGGTGTCACGTTGGGCAGCCGTAGTCTGACTATTGGCACCCACTAGCATGTCACGGCTGTGGCCCCGCACATAGTCCACGAGGAAGTCCAGTTCCTGTTTACAGAAAGGCTTCTTCCTCGACGTGCAGGAGGTCGTGGCTGTGTGTGGGGTCCCAGCCTGTGCTGCAGGTGCAACCTTCCTCCTCTTGGACTGTGGCGCAGACCCTGGCTGGCTAATGCCGCCATGACCAGTATGGCCAGTGGGTTCGGTGGATTGAGCCAAGGGAGTGGCAGGTGGAGGGATGACCAAAGGCTTAACTTGTGTCAGTGGCAGCTGGGTGCCCACTAATGGACCCTGCGCAGCAACATCAGCTGTGGCAGGGTCATTGACCGCAACGGTCCTGGTTGGCAGACTCACAACCGGGGTGCTGTTGGGTGCATCTGCCCCTGCACTTGCCAACACCCGGCTGTTCGGGGCAGCAGATGACATGACTGCCCCAGGGACACGTGTCTTGGTCTGAGCAGCCCGGCGTGCCCCTATGGTTTCCCCGCCTGCCCTGTTGGAGATCTAACAAGGGCTCTTCAAGTGCCAACGCAGCCTGCGCTGGCAGACCCTGAGCCTGGGTGTTCGGTGTCCACAGCTGCACCTGCAGCTACCACTACCCTTGGGCCTGTGGCAGTCAATGGAACTGACTGCCGGGTCGTACGGGTGCCAGTGCCAGATGCAGGAGCTGCATCCCCCGGAACCACAGGGGGTGGTGGCATGGCTGCACCGACACATGGCACAACATTGTGCTCAAGTGGCGCACCCCTGCCTCTTCCCCCTCTGTGGCTGCCCTGGACACCCTGGAGTCCCCCTACTCCCTGGTCACCACGGCCACGTCCCCGACCACGCCCGCCACGAGGAGGATGCCCAGCTGAGGCGCCCCTCACCTTTGGTGCCCTCCCAACCATGGCACAGATGTAGTAGTGCTGGCACAGATGGAGTGGTGCCAATGGGAGGTGTACACCACAATTGACCTGGGTAATTGGGGTGAAGTGGGTGGGAAGCAAGATGTTAACAGCCCCCCTGCACCTACAAGGCTGTATGTGACCCCGGTGATGTGGTGACGGGTCACGCAACGCTCAGGCACCCCAAAACTGCAGTAAAACCGTGCACGCAACCCTGCAGCCTACGTGCGTGGATTCAACCTCCCGCAGTACGCGGTGGCACCCAGTAACATGAATAACGCGTACGCGTGGGACACGCAGGCTACTATGACATCGAAAATGGGTGCGATACACAGGGGCACCCGCAGTGGGAAAAAGAGCGTGTGCGACTCACCGTCTGACTAGCGCGATGCAGAAAAACACGCGTAGCCAATACCCCCGCCAAAAGAAGAGATACGTCCTTGATAGCTGTGAAGTTGTGATGGCGCGCAAAACAACAGGAAGCAGCAACACACGTCGGTCTCCACGAAAGGCACGTACAGCGAACTGCTGGGCCCGCTCACCTTTAACCCGTGCTGAGGGAAACGCACATGCGTGTCACGTCACTTACGCGCATGGGCCCTTTCCTCGTATTAGACACGGACGTGCAGTTTTTCACGTGCGCAGAAATGCCCATGCACGCCTGTACGCGTCAAGTCACAGGGCCGCTTGCGCTTGAGGGGCCTTCTGTCCAATGAAAATGCGTATGCGTGCAGACGCGCTTACGTGCTAAGGGCCTTTCCTCGAATTACTCGCTGACGTGCAGATTTTTCACATGCCAAATCACTCCGTATCAAGCTGGCCACGCTTAAGCACACGGAAGACCACGCTCCTGCCCAGAAGGCCGAACTACTGCCCTTCAGAGCCCCGAGCACGCTCCCACCTGCCATCTGCTGCTGCCTGACTGCCTGCTGCCCACGTGCCCTGCCATTTGCTGCCTGCACATCAGCCAGGGGTGCTGTTGCTGTGACCACCCCTGCTGGAACCGGAGACTCCCGACTGGGATTCCATCGCTCCACAGCCCAGCCCCAGTACTCAGTTGCCCACCCACTCCTGCCTCTGGGGTTGTCATGTCGGGGCAAACACCATCTGAGACCACTGACAACCCCCGGCCAGAGAGGCAGAGGGGCACCAGCTTCAGTGCCGCTGAAGTTGGTGTCCTGGTGGAGCAAGTCCTGGGGCAGTATGATGCCCTCTTCGGAAGTTCCCGCGCCGACAAGGAAGGACAGACTCGGATCGGGACTGACATCGTGACTGCCATCAAAGCGGAGGGGGTGGCAGTCTGCGACTTACAACATGTCAAGAAGCGCTGGGAGGACTTCAGGTCCAGGTCCCTGAACAAGGCCCGGCGCCTCTTGAAGGCAGCGGATGCCAAGGGGTACCGGGGCGACTTGTCGGAAGAACAGATGAGGGTCCTGGAACGCATATCCCCAGCGCTCCACGTCCAGGTCCTTGAGAGGCAGACCCGTCTGGAGTCGAGCGGTAAGTTTACATCCTGATTGTGAGCAGTGCGTGTGGTGATTTTTCAGTAGTGTGCAGGTTGCACATCTGTTTGTATGGGGTCGAGTATGTGTGGGGGTGTACAGGGCCGTGGGGCTAACACATGCGAGGGCTGGAATGTGTGAGACATGGATGGTGCTTGTGTGTGTAGGCTTGCATGCCAAATGCAGTTGTGTGGGCACACATGTTTGGATGAATGTGTATGTAAGTAGACATGTCTGTGATGTCACGCATGTATGTTGTTTTCATCTGCATGTATCAGCACTGTGTACATGTGCATGTGTGTGTATTTGACAAGGGTGCAACAGTGATGCAACATGGATTCATGTGACAGCGGCATGTGGAAGCCTGATCGGCAGATGTGACATGGATGCCCGTCTGAACACTGTGACACTTGGCAGAGGTGTACACATGCATGCAAGTGTGGTGGTGTGTGTACATGTGTGGTGCACTTCCTGTGTTGCATGTGATGTCTGGCTCACCTTTGCCTGCTCATGCTGTTGTATGTGTATGGATGGTGCTGGCAGTTGTGGTATGGCTCATGTGTGCGAGTTGAAATGACATGTGTGTTGGGGTTTGTGATGACATGTCTGAGGTTTGCCAATGCCACTCATGTACAACTGTCATGTGTGTATGTGTACATTGTACAGTGCCCTGATGCCTGTGTTTTATTTCTCCCTGTCTGCAGCGTCAACTGATGAAGAGGGCGGAGAAGGTGCTGTGGAGCACAGCGGCGGGGATCCCACCGCCAGCCGGAGACGCAAGGCCCGGCTCCCCTCCCATGTTGTGATCTCGTCGGGGAGTGAGGAGTCCGGTGCCGTGTCCCAGGCCACAGCTGCCGGGGGGAGGTCCAAGAGGCGGAGGTTGGAGTTGGACTCCTCGGCAGCAGAAGGGGCAGCTGGGACCCCACAGGGCCCAACAGGGGAAGATGCCACGGAGTCATCCAGGTTGGTGGGGGGTTTGGTGGAGGAGGAGGCCGTGCAAGCACCAGAGACGGGGTCTGGAGGTGGGGATCCCTCTGGTGCTAGTGGTGCAGTGCAGGACCAGGGACAGGAGGCAGCACAGGCCGCCGCGGAGGTGCCTGTGTGCAATCCTGTCCCTGATCCTGTCCCTGCATCATCTTGCACCAGCAGGGATGCCTACGTCCAGACCCGTTTTCAGGCAGGGGATGAGCTCACGTCAACTGGCCTTCCTCTGCCTGCAGATGTGGCTATCCGGGTCTGGGTTGAGCCTGTTCTGAGTGGTGTGGTGTTGCGTCAACGGGCCATGCGAGGTGACCTGCAGTCTTTTCATGAGGAGACTGCACGTCATCTCGAATGGCTCGTTGACCACGTCAGCCTGCTGGGACAGGTCACCCAGGCCGGATTCCTCCGTATGATGGGGCTTGCTACGACCCCCTCCCCAACTGGACCCCCTAAGCGCCAGTCATCCTCCGTGTATCTTCCGACCCATCAGTCACCTGGGTGCCCTGTGGAGCTGCCTCTGACAGTGCGGCCAGGCTGGTGGAGGAGGCATCCCTGCCACAGTCGGGAGTCGGACGTCCAGCAGGGGTGGCCACATCAACGACTGCACCCCAGCCGGCGGAGGATGTGCAGGCAGCAGGAGGCAGTGCACGAGCAGAGGCATAGCAGCAGCAGCAACGTGGTGGGAGCCATGAAGGCTCGGGGCCTTCAACATCGGAGGGGCAGGCATCAGCCGGAGGGCAGGAGGACCCAGGACAGAGAGTGTCTTCCGTGTGGCAGCGGTTGGGCCACGCCATAGATGCGGAGCGGCAGCAGGCGGAAGAGGCACGGCTCACAATGGTCAGGGCGGAGAACTCCATGCGGAGGGCCCTGATGCGGGCCGAGTGCCTCGAAGCAATCCACAGGGGTTTGGAGGTGGACACGTCGACGGCCCTGTGGACCCTCGGGGCCATGGAGGAGGACCGCCTCCGGGACATTGAGCAGGAGTTCGATGACGCCCTGGCCTGGGACATCCACAAGTGAGCCGTCAAACTAGCTTGCTGCCCTTGTACATAGTTTTGTAGGTAGTGTTACGTTTCATTTTTTTTGGGATTTTATTTGGACCTTTCGGACATTGGCCACATTTTTTTATATAGTTTATTTTATTAGTTAGTGCAGTTAGATAGGTTTCCTTTCTTTTGTTGGGATAATGGACCCTGGCTTGTTCCCATGTACATAGTTCACTGTTGGATTGTATTTTTCTTTCACATTTTAACCATGGAGCAATGGCTTTCTTTTTTATTTCCCATTGGATTTTGTTTTGTGGACAGTGACTTTGGACACCATTACTTTGGGATATGATTTTTGGTTTTGCTTTTTTTCACGGACATGCTTCTTTTGATTTTTGTACATTCACATTTTTATTTCTTTATTTTTGATTCTATTTATGTTTGCTTTAATACATATTTTTTTATCATACTTCAATGTGTAGTATGATAGGGAGAATTCTCTGATTAGGCTGAATTTCCTAACCTAGTGAGTCCCCCAGCAGCTTTGCTGGATTTCTGGAGTTTGTTTTTTTCCATCCTGCCAAGAGTGAGACTCTTTTCTCCCACTCTTGGACATGTATGTGTGTAATTCCTTTGAAATGTCAATGTGTTTGATGGGCTATGGGGTCTTTTACTCCATAGGGTCTCATATGTTTTCTATGTGTGTTACACCGCACCCTACGTGTCGTAACACGGGGGCGCCCTAGCGGGTCCCCCACCACAGACTCCATACCCGGGGACTGACTACTGTCTCCCCGGGCATGTAAAGTCACCATTGGCTTTACTAGACCTAAATTTACTAACAGAACTAGTACCAACCATCTTATTGTGGACTTACTAGTAGGGGTAATTCGATTACTCCTGGATCTGTTACTCGAGGGGGCACTGTCCCGTCCCCCCTCGTCGAGTTTTGGCTGGTGGCAGTGGAAACTACTTGTTATGTTCGACCCCGAACATAAGCCTATGGGATTCGTCCCATTGTTGGAGATTGATCCTTTTTCTCATTAATCTCTGACGTACCACCGATCTACTTATCTTAAATAAGTTTATCAAGTGGTATTTTCTGCCAGAACTCGGTTTTAAAATGGCGTCTGTGTTTGTCTCTGTGACTCCTAAACCAAAGGTCGAGCCCTTTTTTCCACTTTTGGCGGGCTCTGTACAGAGACCCTCCAAAGTGGTGCCATTCTGTCTGGGTTACCACAGGGGTGTGGGAGGGGGTTTGGGCACCCTGGACCGAGTTGCCTTGCCAACTCTGGTCGCACTCTGGAGTGATTGGCCCAGGTGTTGAGCCTTCCCGCTCACCACTTAGCATGTGTTGATTGACTGCTAGGCTGAATGAATGGGGGTCTTCTGCATAAAAGCAGGGCTTTTGGGACTGGATCTTTAGGAGTCGCCACAGGACCTAAGAATCCGACGAGGCTAATGCTGAGCCGACTCACCACTTCCAGACGACAGAAGAGATCTCCCGGCCGGAGAGTCTCTTCCCCTGACTGGTGGGAACAACCAGTCCCCTTTGCTTTTTATTCGCCTCAGGACGCAGTGGTCGAATTGCCCGTGCAGAGCACCTCGGCAACCAGATAGCCACTACCCCTGCACCGCGACCAAAAGGTGGTGCCTTGTGACGGAGCACTCCGCGGCTGATCTCTTCCCTGGTGGTGCACCGGACTTCGCTTTCCTTCGACGACGAGATCATCTCTATTCTTGGCCAAGACCCGACGTGCATCCACCACCAGGAACAACTGCCCCCGCCGGAGCTGCCCTCCACAACAAGGTACCGTGTCCGCCTGGCTTCCCTTTCGTTCGGTTCGAGTGATGTGTCTTAATCCTCTCCGTTCCGCTGGGTCGCCTCCAAGCTTTGCTCATTCTTTGTTCTGAACTGGTTCAATCTGCCGATAGCAATTTGCTATAAAGACTTAAAAGCATCTCCACTAGAGACTTTTTGGGACATCGCGCCTTGCCTCTCTCCGAGTGGGCCTGGCCTCTGAACTTTATGATCTATTGTGATTCTTGCCTTCCTGCCTTGCATTTTATCCACGTAGGATTGAACTGTGTTGATTTCATAACCTGCCTATCTTTTTCTCTCCCGTCCTAACTAATATTCGAGTGTCATCTGGGTTGAGGTATACACCTCTGTCTGAAAATAAGTGGTACCGGTAGAACCTAGAGTTGTCGATATTGCTAGGGGGATTGATCGTCTACTTCGTAGAGTAATTGTGTTTGATTTGTTTGCCGTGATTTGCCTTAGTGTTTTTCATAGACATTGGGCCTCATTACACGGACGGCGGTAAGGGTTAACGGTCACCGTTAATGGCAACGGTGACCGTTAACCCTTACCGCCGTACTACGAGGTCCCTTTGCGGGTTGGAGGATTTAACGCCTGCTTCTTGCAGGCGTTAAAATCCAACCCGCTAAGGGACCTCGGAGCTAATTACGGCACCGCAAAATTGCGGTGGCGTAATTAGCGCCTTCCCCAGTCCCATAGAGCCCTATGGGGCAGAAATGGGAATGGGGAAGGGCAATGGCGGAAAGGGGATTTACCGCCCCTCCAACCTTGGAATGGGGCGGTAAATCCCCTTTCCACCAAGGCGGTGCCGGTATTTTACCGGCATGAGCCATGGCGCTAATAACGCCATGGCTCACCGCCTACCGTGTAATGAGGCCCATTTTGTTATAAATAAATACCTTAATATCTTTACACTAAGCCTCGTTGCGTGTTTGCTTGTCTTGCTGTGAAGAATTGCCCTATTTTGTATACTCCACATACTGCTCAACTTTTCTTGAGAGAAGTCTGACTGCTCAGCCACAGCTACCAAGTGAATCTGTGTGGTACAGATTGCTACCAAGTGGGTTCACCGCCAACGCATGTAGTCCTAAATCTTTTGCAGTGGTCCCAGAGGGAACTGCACAGGTTTCCGCCTAACATAGTATCATCTCATTGGTTTCATGCATTTCATGATATGGGTTTTGAGATTCACTGACACCCATTGGGTGTATGTGAGGGAAATGTGTTTGTTTCGGAACTTGCAATTGGTGTTCTGTGATGTAATTGCCAATTATGAGTGGGTGGATGCAATACTCGGGTGGGTGTTTCGCATTTGGAGGCTGACCATAGGGACCAGGGATCTAGATTGTGATGAAATGTTGGCTGGGGAACATGAGTTGGACATGAGTGGGGGCCTGCTGGCAGGTGCCCCACAGTGCTGGGGGGTGGGGGTGCAGGGGAACATGAGTTGGACATGAGTGGGGGCCTGCTGGCAGGTGCCCCACAGTGCTGGGGGGTGGGAGTGCAGGGGAACATGAGTTGGACATGAGTGGGGGCCTGCTGGCAGGTGCCCCACAGTGCTGGGGGGTGGGGGTGGTGGGAGACATGGGTGGGGGCCTGGTGGAGGGTGACACGCACTGCTAGGGGGTGGGGTGGTGGGAGACATGAGTTGGACATGGGTGGGGGTCTGCTGGCAGGTGCCCCACAGTGCTGGGGGGTGGGGGTGGTGGGAGACATGGGTGGGGGCCTGCTGGCAGGTGCCCCACAGTGCTGGGGGGTGGGGTGGTGGGGAACATGAGTTGGACATGGGTTGGGGCCTGTTGGCAGGTGCCCCACAGTGCTGGGGGGTGGGGGTGGTGGGAGACATGAGTTGAACATGGGTGGGGGTCTGCTGGCAGGTGCCCCACAGTGCTGGGGGGTGGGGGTGGTGGGAGACATGGGTGGGGGCCTGCTGGCAGGTGCCCCACCGTGCTGGGGGGTGGGGGGTGCTGGGACACATGGGTGGGGGCCTGGTGGAGGGTGCCCCTGCACTGCTGGGGGTGGGGGTGGTGGGAGACATGGGTGGGGGCCTGGATGAGGGTGCCCCTGGTGGCTGGGGGGTGGGGGTGGTGGGAGATATGGGTGGGGGCCTGGTGGAGGGTGACCCACACTGCTGGGGGGTGGGGGTGGTGGGGAACATGAGTTGGACATGGGTGGGTGTCTGCTGGCAGGTGCCCCACAGTGCTGGGGGGTGGGGGTGGTGGGAGACATGGGTGGGGGCCTGCTGGCAGGTGCCCCACAGTGCTGGGGGGTGGGGGGTGCTGGGAGACATGGGTGGGGGCCTGGTGGGGGGTGCCCCTGCACTGCTGGGGGGTGGGGTGGTGGGTGGGTGGGAGCCTGGATGAGGGTGCCACTGGTGGCTGGGGGGTGGGGGTGGTGGGAGACATGGGTGGGGGCCTGGTGGAGGGTGATCCGCACTGCTGGGGGGTGGGGGTGGTGGGGAACATGAGTTGGACATGGGTGGGTGTCTGCTGGCAGGTGCCCCACAGTGCTGGGGGGTGGGGGTGGTGGGAGACATGGGTGGGGGCCTGCTGGCAGGTGCCCCACAGTGCTGGGGGGTGGGGGTGCTGGGAGACATGGGTGGGGGCCTGGTGGAGGGTGCCCCTGCACTGCTGGGGGGTGGGGGTGGTGGGAGACATGGGTGGGGGCCTGGTGGAGGGTGCCCCTGCACTGCTGGGGGGTGGGGCTGGTGGGAGACATGGGTGGGGGCCTGGTGGAGGGTGACCCGCACTGCTGGGGGGTGGTGGGAGACATGAGTTGGACATGGGTGGGGGCCTGCTGGCAGGTTCCCCACAGTGCTGGGGGGTGGGGGTGGTGGGGAACATGGGTTGGACATGGGTGAGGGCCTGGTGGCAGGTGCCCCACAGTGCTGGGGGGTGGGGGTGGTGGGAGACATGAGTTGGACATGGGTGGAGGCCTGCTGGCAGGTGCCCCACAGTGCTGGGGGGTGGGGGTGCTGGGAGACATGGGTGGGGGCCTGGTGGAGGGTGCCCCTGCACTGCTGGGAGGTGGGGGTGGTGGGAGACATGAGTTGGACATGGGTGGGGGCCTGCTGGCAGGTGCCCCACAGTGCTAGGGGGTGGGGGGTGGGAGACATGGGTGGGGGCCTGGTGGAGGGTGACCCACAGTTCTGGGGGGTGGGGGTGGTGGGGACATGAGTTGGACATGGGTGAGGGCCTGCTGGCAGGTGCCCCACAGTGCTGGGGGGTGGGGGTGGTGGGAGACATGAGTTGGACATGGGCGGGGGCCTGCTGGCAGGTGCCCCACAGTGCTGGGGGGTGGGGGTGCTGGGAGACATGGGTGGGGGCCTGGTGGAGGGTGCCCCTGCACTGCTGGGGGGTGGGGGTGGTGGGAGACATGAGTTGGACATGGGTGGGGGCCTGCTGGCAGGTGCCCCACAGTGCTAGGGGCTGGGGGGTGGGAGACATGGGTGGGGGCCTGGTGGAGGGTGCCCCTGCACTGCTGGGGGGTGGGGGGTGGGAGACATGGGTGGGGGCCTGCTGGCAGATGCCCCACAGTGCTGGGGGGTGGGGGTGGTGGGAGACATGGGTGGGGGCGTGGTGGAGTGTGAACCGCACTGCTGGGGGGTGGGGGGGTGGGAGACATGAGTTGGACATGGGTGGGGGCCTGCTGGCAGGTGCCCCACAGTGCTGGGGGGTGGGGGTGGTGGGGAACATGAGTTGGACATGGGTGGGGGCCTGCTGGCAGGTGCCCCACAGTGCTGGGGGTGGGGGTGGTGGGAACATGAGTTGGACATGGGTGGGGGCCTGCTGGCAGGTGCCCCACAGTGCTGGGGGTTGGGCTGGTGGGAGACATGAGTTGGACATGGGTGGGGGCCTGCTGGCAGGTGCCCCACAGTGCTGGGGGTTGGGCTGGTGGGAGACATGAGTTGGACATGGGTGGGGGCCTGCTGGCAGGTGCCCCACAGTGCTGGAGGGTGGGGCTGCTGGGAGACATGGGTGGGGGCCAGCTGGCAGGTGCCCCACAGTGCTGGGGGTGGGGGTGCTGGGAGACATGGGTGGGGGCCTGGTGGAGGGTGCCCCTGCACTGCTGGGGGGTGGAGGTGGTGGGAGACATGGGTGGGGGCCTGGTGGAGGGTGCCCCTGGGGGGTGGGGGTGGTGGGAGACATGGGTGGGGGCCTGGTGGAGGGTGACCCGCACTGCTGGGGGGTGGGGGTGGTGGGGAACATGAGTTGGACATGGGTGGGGGCCTGCTGGCAGGTGCCCCACAGTGCTGGGGGGTGGGGGTGGTGGGAGACATGACTTGGACATGGGTGGGGGCCTGCTGGCAGGTGCCCCACAGTGCTGGGGGGTGGGGGCGGTGGGAGACATGGGTGGGGGTCTGCTGGCAGGTGCCCCACAGTGCTGGGGGGTGGGGGTGCTGGGAGACATGGGTGGGGGCCTGGTGGAGGGTGCCCCTGCACTGCTGGGGGGTGGGGGTGGTGGGAGACATGGGTGGGGGCCTGGTGGAGGGTGCCCCTGCACTGCTGGGGGGTGGGGGTGGTGGGAGACATGGGTGGGGGCCTGGTGGAGGGTGACCCGCACTGCTGGGGGGTGGGGGTGGTGGGAGACATGAGTTGGACATGGGTGGGGGTCTGCTGGCAGGTGCCCCACAGTGCTGGGCGGTGGGGGTGGTGGGAGACATGAGTTGGACATGGGTGGGGGCCTGCTGGCAGGTGCCCCACAGTGCTGGGGGGTGGGGGTGCTGGGAGACATGGGTGGGGGCCTGGTGGAGGGTGCCCCTGCACTGCTGGGTGGTGGGGGTGGTGGGAGACATGAGTTGGACATGGGTGGGGGCCTGCTGGCAGGTGCCCCACAGTGCTGGGGAGTGAGGGGGTGGGAGACATGGGTGGGGGCCTGGTGGAGGGTGCCCCTGGTGGCTGGGGGTGCAGGGGGACATGCGTTGGTGGGCAGTAGTTCAAGTTGACATGTGGGTTGGCTGGGGGGCATGGCCATGGTGGATGGGGTGCCTGCAGGACATGTGCAGGGTAGGCCCCTGTAGTGTGAGCCACCTGCAGGGGCCGTGGAGGACCCACACGTGCAATTCACGTGTGGTGCTCCCCGCGCACCCCTGTAATACACGTACCCTGATGGAATCGCGTGTGGAACTTCCCGCGCACCCCTGAAATACACGTACCCTGCTGATGTTGCGTGTGAAACTTCCCCCGCACCCTGAAATACACTACCCTGCTGAAATCGCATGTGAAACTTCCCCCGCACCCCGAAATACACGTACCCTGCTGAAATCGCATGTGGAACTCCCTGCGCACCCCTGAAATACACGTACCCTGCGGAAATCGCGTGTGGAACTTCCTGCGCACCCCTGAAATACGCGTACCCTGCTCGCACAGGGCCAATCGCGTGAGGTACTTCCCGCGCACCCCAGTGATACACGTAGCGCGCTTGCCGTGCTGGTACAGGGTTAGCGCAGCCCTTTGCGCTGGATTGGGTATATTGATGGCTTTTCCCTGCTTGAGAGGCGTTCTTGGGGGCGTAACTGGCGCTGCTGCAGGGTCGGTGCGCCACTGTGCGCCACGGCTGGTTTTGGTGGCTGGAATCCATGAATACGCTGTGCGCGGAAATGGATTTTAGCGCACGCGGCTGGCGCAGGGATTCGCACGCGCACACTGTGAGCCAGCCGTGTGCGCCACTTATGCGCTGAATTCTATGAATTACCCCCTAAATCTTCAACTATAAAAGTCAAGTTAAAGAACATTCATAGGTTGTACTGCAGCAGGGAAAGTCCCTGATGCACAGTTTGTTTTTATTAGTCCTTAAGTGTTATCAGTGGTTTGTTTGCATTTCTGTAACTATATAAAACCAACAGCTGATTATGACCTCACCTCACACTCTGTTGCTTTTTTAAAGATGCTTCACGTTGATGCAATAAGCATAGCAGAACATTCTGACACAAATGGCTTAAAATAGAGTGAAAAAGAGAGAGTGGTATTAATAATTCTGTGCAAATAGAGCTTGAGTTCATTAATCAAAACCCTCAGGTTAGGGATAACAGAATTGGTTGAATTAATGACAAAAACATATGAAAAGAGCCTCAGAAAACTGCACCATATTCTCAACTGGTAATTATAACACTTTGAGTACCACAAGATTTACATTAAATCAGACACAAGTCACTATGAATGTATTTGAATTCATTACAATTGGATTTACAACATGTAATAGAAATGTGCATCACAATGTTCATGTGGTAAAACAAGAGAGCCTCCTCATTACGAGTTGGGCAGCATTCCGACAGTACATTCGGCGGAATAGTGACCAATGGAATGACCGTTACTGCCACCTTGCCCAGCGAATATACCACAGAATTACAAGTGGTGGTGGTAGTGTTAGTCCCCATTAATGTGGCGTCCATAGGACTCCATGGGGATATTAAGTAGAATTACCACTGCATAATTCCACCAGCAGTAATTCCACTGATTCTGCTAATTTCTCAGCTGAACGTGGGAAGATTTACTTCCAGCATGATGCTAGAGGCAAATCTCCCTACTCCAGGGCCAAACTTGTAGTACGACGGAGGGCGAAAAGTTGAAGTAATTTTGTTACTGACACTTTTTTCCCTGCACCGCAATACTCGTAATGACTAAAATATGTGTGATGTAAAAGAGTTTGATGCACGATTCTACTCAAGGGAAAGCTTCAAATATTGAAAAGGAAGAATTGACGACTATCACATGCATGATTGTGAGGCTAATTGAGCAATAGTTAATTAACAGTGTAATGACTATGGATATCTTTGCATTGGTACTGGGCATGTACACTGCCCCTTACACATAGACATTCTCCCTCTGAGATCTAGGATCCCCTCTCAGTCCCTCATTTTATACATTTCCACAAGGATCCCAAACACATTAAGCCATTTATTTGCATGTCCAAATCCTCAGGATACTTGAATAAGTAAATATGGTTAATGGTTACAGACACTTTCATTTTAGGGAGAGTTTTATGAAAAATAACATGAGCACCATATCCTGTGTTCATTATGTAATATAGGATTCAACCATATAACCCTTGTATTACAGACATCGTTGTCAGATATAAAGCTCTGTGGTCATTCCTTATGTTCCCCAAATATTCTTTGATTGTATACAAAGTAGCCAGGAAACCGCAATGCTGGTATTTGTTTCCCTTGCCTTTCTGGTAGTATTTTGAAACAGTACAATATGTGTCTAGCAGACTGTCAAGCTTGGAATGATAAACCTCTAGCAGAAAATAATGTATATTTAGTATAGGTTTTAATTATTTGGTTTTCTCAGTAATATATGACTTCAATTATTTACAAGTATAATCTTTTCAATAGAGCCAATTTATTATGCTAGCAGAATTAATTCATTTTCTATTTTAATTCCTTCTGTGGCACGGCATTCACATAATTGGATCTTTCAAAATGGCCATTCTTCTTTAAAGGGTTAATGATCAGATGAAACCCAGAGGTCTGTTCCTTTTGTGAGCGCAATGACAATGATTGGTTTGTACTACTGCTGAACTCTCACATTTGTTATTAAAGTATGTACAACAACTAATAATTAAAAAATAAAAAGCATAGTTGTAGAACCGGCAACATAGTCCTCAGCTGAATCTATCTGCATCCCTGTATAGTGTGATGCTGACAATCCTGACGGATAGATACAATGACAATGTATGTCTGCAATATCGCCTGTCCCCACCTCAGGGATTCCTCAGATGCTGCAGCTCCCATCCTACTTTTAACCATTAGAAACATAAGAACACCCCTCCATTGCGATATATGTGTTTTCCTCTGTTGTGCTGCTCTCAGCAATGTCTTGGGGGCTCTTGGAAACACACACCTGAAAACACAGGACTCCTGCCCACAGAGAGAGAGAGATAGACATCAAGTGAGAAAGAAAGAGACAGAGGCATGAAGTGATTGCAGAGAAATTGAAACAGAGAGAAAGAAAAAGAGAGATAGAGTGGAGGAGATTGAGCTATATCCGTGTATGAAACGCCGGCTGCGGCTAATTCTGATTCTCCTAACAATTTGGTTCTCTTTATTGTACCCAAGATCAGCTCTTCAGTGATCCATCCCTATCTGCCCTCTCTGCGGAGGTTATTCTCATTAATGTCAAATATAAGATATGTGCAACAATTTACAAACCTACGGGAGTACGTGGGCCTGGGTAGCCTTTGCTGAGTCTCCAGGACTGAAGGGCAGAGCTCTGGAGATTGTTCCTGACCAATTGGGATAGATGTATTGGTATTTCCCATGGGTGATATGGTCAAGATCCTCTTAAAACAAAAATCAGAAGAGATACCCTGGTGGATAAGGCATGGAAGGAAAACATTTTACAGCCCTTGATCTCTAATTACAGAAGGCAGCTCCCAGAGAAGGTCATGTCATTGGGCCTGGAGGAAAGTCTAGACCTGGACTATTGTCAACTGGTAATGCAAGTGCCCTAGTACGACAACTGAAAGTGGAAGAAAAAGAACATGGTAGCTAAATGCTAGAAAGCAATTAGGTTGACTTAAATTACATAGTCTAGCCTGATTTGTACATCCACAGCCACAATATTGACACGCCCTCATGAGAGAAGGGTCTTTGCACTTGCGAGAACAAATGGATTAGCAGTGGGAAGAACCCAGAACAAATGTAACTTTTCCAACAATACAGCATGTACCATCTGTAGACAAATAAACCCTCATTTTCTTCGTAGTGTTCCAGGCTATAACTGATTCAGAAGCAAGCATATTGACCCTCGCCTGTGGCGAGAAGGTTTATTAGAGAATCACACGGCTGTAGAGATCCTCCATTGAATGTAGTAGTTGCACGTTCCAGCCCACTTGTGAAACCAATTGCACTTTGAGTTCTAGTCAATCCAAGTTTCAATTAATGCTAATGTCAGCATCTTTTCACTTGAAGTGGCATCCCACCCCATAGCTGCACTGAACTTACACATTTGGACCCAAAGCATTTTCATATTTTCTCACTTCTTTATCTGCAACTTCTTTCCTGATCCTCAAAAGAATTAATTGTTCATTTTCAATCTATAATGTATGAAGAAAGGTTACTATCACAAATAGCTATAATGAGTTTTCAGGCATTAGACAGTCACATTCACCAGTACATTTATTTACCATATTTTAACAGATTGTTGCTAGAATCCGTGTTTTATGACAAAAAAACGACTTTCTTGTATAATTGATGAAGAGAAGAAATTGCAGATGTTCAGATCAGATTCGCAAAAAGAACTACAAAGCTTCTGTGTCGATGAATTCCATTCTGCAACTGGATTACTAATCCAACGAGAGAACATTGAAACACTCCTTTTAGGACCCAATATTTGCCACCTTGGAATGTCCCTCAGCTAAATCATAGAGCATGGAACAGGTGTTGAATCATTCAATAAATGCCCACTTTCACTGAACTGCTGCATTCTCTGCTGGCTTCCATCATTCCTCGTCACCCTGCCTCCCTTGCCTGCCCTCCCCCCTCTTTCACTAGTCCCTCACATGTGGCTTCTGCAGGCGTATCCTCTTCTCATGATGCCTTGGCATCCTCTATCTTCTGTGCTTCTCCTTGCCACATTCCCACTGACTCTCTCTGTGACTTTGCTCCATGCCTCTGTCGCAAACATCTGACCTATCACAATGCCTTCATTATTCTGGCTGTCACAGTTTTTTCTCTAACTGGCCAAATACATGTACCTTGTGACAGCCATATCATAGTTGTTGTGTTCCTTTAAACATTTATAATGAATCCCATATCTTCAAATAACAACAGGATGCCTTCTGTGCATCTACATTTCTTTATTGCCAAACCTCAAACGAACTCTCACCATTCCATTCCTTTCCATGTTCCACTGCCCAAACATTCCATGTTCTATTCAGCCACAACAATAGTGACATCAATGGCCGCAGCCACTCACAGACATGGCTGATATTGGCCTTTGGCACTTGCTGAACATATCGTCCACCCCAACATTTTAGAGACTCTTCAAAAGAATATATGAATATATGGCTAACACCTCTGAGAAAAGAAAGTAAATGCGACGAGATAAGAAATACTTTGGGATTATTCAGAAAAACCTTTCAAGGAGTAAGTACGACTTACAGCGGGAAAACGCAGTAACCTTTGCCAAAAAATAAATTGTGGTTATTTTCAAAGTACTTTCTCACCATTAACAAAGAAATGCAATACTCTAGAGGTGTGGTGTGAGGTTATGCACCTGTGCGTAATCAGCCATAGTCTCAGGTTTTCTGCAGACCAGCAAAGGTCTGAGATGTGAAGGTTTATCAAAGGCGGTGTATGCTTAACATCTATTCACAAAAACTATACCGCTCTCCATAAAAAGCTTTCTGTATACCCTGGACATTGATTAGTGGTTAGTCTTGGGTTATCCTAGGCACGGCATAGCGCAAGGATCAATATATCAGAATGAATTCAAGAAATCGTTAAATAGCGTTGTTGGCAGCTTATTTTAAAGAAATGCATTTCTCATACAATGTAAAAAAAGTGATCTAGCGATAGGTTTACAATTGACTATTGAAAGATCAAACTGTTGGGACAGTTTAATATCAATTTATGCTGGACAATTACAGGGATTTTGCAGATGTGTTTGATAACGATAAGGCTGTTACTTTCCCACCACACCGAAATGATTACTGTCCGTTCAACTTGACGACAGCAACAAGGATATTACTTATTCTCATAGCCACCCATATGAATGCAGAATAAAACAACTATGTAAATCATTTAGGAAGGTCTCATACCATCGTTAAATTACACATGCTTTCTGCTCCGTTATTTGTTGTAGCAGGAATTAGGTAATGGAACTGTTAACAAGTCAGGCAGCGCCTTCACCAGCTTAACACCCCGACCAGAACCTGAAGAACTGGGACATGCAGGCCAACATCCATTTCTTAACATCTGCTCTAAGACACATTCAACTGCTACACTAACTCTGCATCGCAATTAATAAGCACCGCTATAGGCACTCGTTTGTCATGGATAAACCCTTCAGTAAAAATTGATTAATTTTCCTGGCAACTTGTCAGTCATGTCAGCTCGCGTTCATTTCCTATTAAAAATGCCTTTTCAATATGGCAAAATCTCTCTACGATTTTACCTTTCTACACAAAAGGAAACATTGCCCAATTCGCATGCAGGAACAGCCAAGCAGTGACGCATCCTTGTTGAAAAGCATTAGTTTTAGGATGTGTACAGTGCTTATTCTGGAAATTGTGAACTGTTCTGTGTCTTGCTCCAGAGCACGTGCATAATGTCTCCACCATGAATAAAAAAAATGGTGACCTTAAATGGCTGCATGAAGCTTAGAGCCATTTTGCTTTGACACCACATTACCCGTTACGTTACAGGGGAGAACGCGTTGTTAATTTGGTGGGAGTTCAAAAGGGGCACAAATGGAAGACTGCTTTCTAAAGAAAGGTAGGTCTTTCCATGATAGGTGATGCCATTCCGTTAATCAAAAAAGTCTTCAAAACTTTAGTAGTTTATAAAAACACCTCCCAAATGCCATGTTTTAATGAGATTGAGGTCCTATGGGATCTTCACATTGTAGTAATTTTCCATCATTTCCATCAACAAAATTATCCTCCTCTCCAAATTTCAGGACGAGCCCGGCAATCACAGAAATGCCTTTTATCCAAAATTTAACTTAATACCAAATATACAAAACAATGTAAGACAGCTCAATTTTTCCACAACTGAATTTCCAGGATTAATATTTACAAATAAAACATTCAAAATAATCAAGGAAAGTTGAAGGCAGTCTTCAATTGTGCCTTATTTGATGTGTGTGCAGTGCTTTCTGCCCTTTGTCCTTTTCTATTGCAGATTTATACAAGACATTCCAAAATAATAGCCCCAATTCCTGGATGCCTACAGAAAGAAGCAATTTCCACTGGAATTAGGATTATGAAAAGGCTCTTGAGAGAGTTTGTACTGCAGCTGCAAACCTACTGCAGCCAGCCTCAGAGCAACCATTTTCAGTTTTGCCCAGCATTAACAAAGATATTTTCTGAAAAGCGGGGGGGGGGGGGGGGCGGGTGAAATTAAATTCACACTGTATATGTGTGAGAGAAGTACACAGCGGAGGTGAAGAACCAAGGTGGGTCTGTGAGGATACCTGTGGTACCTTGCATGCATGTGAGCTAGGTGCTGCTGTGAGATTGATGAATGAGCATGATGAATGGAATGTAGAACGTGTGTAGCTGGAGGATCTCAGACTGGGGAAAGATATGTTCTCCTTGTGCTCTGATCTGAGTCCATCTGTAACTGAAGAAATAAAGTACAAACCTTTCTGTTTGTACTTACTGTCTCCTGTGTGGTTCCTGCATTGTGTCCCCATGCTGAATACTACATTTTTGGTGAAAAGTTAAAAGGTGAACCCAAGATGAAATTCGGAGCCATGAGAGGACCAACTGCAGAGTGAAGGAAGGGAGCAGGAGGTGTATGATGGTCCATGGAGAGAATTCCCTGGAGAAATGGCTGGAGTGCCGGAAGGAGTCATAGGTCTGTGGCGCTGGAGAAGCAAAGGTGTTTGCATGGAGCATCAACAGAGTGCCTGCTGTCACGGAGAAGCATTGGTGTCTGCAGTTGTCATCCATTCAAAGGTGACAATTAGGACTTCGGGCGCCAAATTAGATCACTCAATGAACGAGTGCAGCACTGTGGGGAATGTCTTTTCCTTTTCGCAGCCACACTCAGATAAACACAGTGGGCTTCATTCCGAGTATGGCGCTAACCCTGCCAGTGCTACGTGCAGGTTGCTGCCAGACTCAGAATAATTTACCAGCAACCGACCTCGCTGTGCCACCGGCTCATTCTGAGTAAGGCGGCCGGGAAGTCAGGCGCCGGTATATTTGTAAATCTCCATTCCCAGAGTGGGGACACAGGAAAACCGGAACCGTTAGACCTGTCGAGCGGTCCTGGTAGGCAGACTTGTAGTTTGATCAGCATGTAAAGACGTTTGAAAAAGGGTTTGGGGTTTAATTTCTGAGATTAAGATGTTTGAATTTACTAATGCTGCGAAGTATGTATTGTTTATGTTCTAAAAACTGAAACGCACGCGCCATATCAGAAGATTTAGAATGTGAAGTTTGGGTATAATCGAAGTGAAATAGAGATGTTTAGCGCTGCATGATTTAGGCGAGTAGATGTATGATTGTATTTGTGTATTTGTGTTTGCATGTTTAATGTTGACATGTTTTATGCTGCGTAGTTTAAGGAGAATTAACATTTAAAAGTAGGGGTTTAAAGTTGTTCATGCATCACACGAGGAATGGTGCATTTGTAATAAGTAAGTTGATGTTGATATTGAAGTGGAATTGAGTGGCGAGTAAGAGTGGGTTTTAAGCGAATGTTGTGTTTTGATCTCAAGCCAGTGGAAGTAGTGCCTGATCACCACTACTTCAATTCAGCTTAATGTACATTCACATGCAGAGTACATGTTTAATTTATAGAAGTACTATACATGTGAGAGGTGGATTTCAGGAGGGATAGGAGTGGATGTAGATTGGTTTGGATTTTGCGGATATGTGGCGTTGGCTTCTCGTGGGAGAGAGAGTTGTTATAGTGAGTGTTAATTTAATATGATATGATAGTTTATTTATATAGCGCCTATACACAATGGGCCTCATTACACGGTAGGCGGTAAGGGATTACCGGCACCAGTAAGGGCACCGGCGCTGGTAGTCCCTTACCGCCCTACTACGAGGTCCCTTAGCGGGTCCCTCCACTAACGCCTGGTTTTACCAGGCGTTATGGAAGGGACCCACTAAGGGACTTCAGAGCTAATAACGGTACCGCAAATTGCGGTACCATTATTAGCTCCTTCCCCATTCCCATTGAGCCCTGTGGGGTTCTCAAATGGGAATGGGGAATGGTTTGTGGAATGGGAACTTACCGGGTCCTCCAGGGTCGGAATGACCCGGTAAGTCCCTATTCCAGGAACACAGACCCGGAATGCGGTAAGGGGGTAGCCAAGGCGCTAATAGCACCATGGCTACTGCCTACCGTGTAATGAGGCCCAATGTGTTTCAAAAGCCCTTCAAGGCAAGGGAGGGAACAAGGGAAAATACAATGACATTCTTATAGGCAATGAACAGTAAGGATGTGAAATTTACTATCGTACTTGGCCTGACAACATTTCAGATAGTGCAAGAGCTAAGACATAGATAAGGAAGGGAGGGGGAGAGTGGGAAGGAAATGGAGACAGGCGACTACCTTACTAGGCCTGACAACATTTCTGGTAGAGCAGGAGAAAAACAAAAGTTGAGGGAGAGGGATGCAGAAAGGGAGGGGAGGAACATAACAAGTGGCTATGATACTAGGCGATGACATTTCAGCTAGTGCTGGAGAGGGTGTGGGGAGGAAAAAAACAGTAATGGGAGGGTGGAGGAAACAGACGAGGTTGCTATCATATTAGGCCCAGGGACAATTCTGATAGAGTAAGTGCATAGAAGAAAGTAAGGGGAGGAGATAGGAAAAGGGAGAAGGGAAAGGAGGAGAGAACAGAGAGTAAGCAGTCAAAAAGAGTGGAGAAGCAAGAGTGGAGAGCGAATACAATTGCAGAAGTCAGTAGTAACACATAATGTTGCAAGCCAGGATACAAGATGAAGATGGGAACAGCATGATTCAGGGCCACCATGAGTAAAAGATTCAAAGGAAATCCAGAATGAGAGTTGAGAAAGAGTGACGCACCGTGAATGAATGAAGTCCATAAAAGTCAAATCCAGCATTGACCACAAGACGGTGATGGTGAAAACAGAATTTAACAGGGCAGACTCCTGCAGAAGTAGGCTGGAGGAGATTGAGGGGGAGAGTTGGTTCAGATGATGCCAGAAATACTAGGAGTGTTGGAGATGTTGTTCAGACACCAGATATTTAGTAGGTGTTTTGGAGTAGTTGTACTGGGAGTGCGCACTGACACCAGGAATGAGTAGGTGTTTTGTAGTTGTTGTACTTGGAGGGTGCATTGACACCAGGAATGAGTAGGTGTCTTGGAGTTATTGTAGTTGTAGGACATTGGCGTTCTAACACGTATTGTGTTGGTGCTTGTGCCTACGAGCAAATAAATGTCTTGTAGTTGACAATATTGCATTTCTTGTGCTGGAGGGTATGTTAGGAGTGGCAGTTGTAAAGTAGTAGTGGCAGTTGCAGTTTGTTGTCATGGAGTTGTGTAGGTATTAGTGCACTGTAGTAGAGCCATCTAATAGTAAGAATCTTTATATATTTACTTCAAGTATTTTGGAGTTTTACCTGAACGTGGGAGTGACCAACCTGTGTTCGGGTGTTAGGTGCAGTTACATGTGAACATGGAATTGATCTCCTGTGTTTGTGTGTTATAACATGCTGCTCTCTTGCAGTAGCATTTGTTTTAGTGTGATCTTTGTCTAGTGAGTTACTTTTCTTTGTTCTTCTTTGTATTGTTTCTTAGGGAGACATGGGTCTCTTGGTGATATGGTCTGTGCTTGTAGGTATGGCCTGTGCTTGTGATTTGTTTGGTTGTTAGTGGTGTTCTCAGGACTGGCTTTGGAGGATAGGCGGGACAGGATTTTGGTTTGTGTGGCTGGTTGTTCTGTGAAGTTGAGCAGGGTTGTGCTCAGGGTTGGCAGTCCTGGGGTCCTGGTGTGGCAGGCCAGAGCATAAGGAGGTTAGGTTTTGTTTGGATGTCTGCGAGTGTAGTTAGGTTGCTGCTTGTGTGTAGTAGTTATACTTGTGGGCAGTTTGCTTGGGTGTGGTAGACCCAAGGCCCTGGTGTGGCAGGCCAGGGCATAAGGGAATATGTGTTTGTAGTGGAATGTACGTTATCCTGTAAGTTATACTGTTGTTCATTGTGTCAACAAGTTTTGGTTCTGAGTGGTTGTTTAAGTTTGAGTGCTGGTTGGTTCATGTATTATATTGGGGAAGGTGGTATCTTACACACATAAGGTGCTGTTGTGAGAATTCATAATTAAATGTAGAACGTGTGTAGCTGGAGGTTCTCAGAGTGAGAGATGGGGACTTCAGCATGGGACTGTGAGCTGGAAAAATGTGGTCTATCCGTGTTTTGATCTAAGTTTATCTGTAGCTGAATAAATAAAGCACACACCTTTCTGTTTGCACTTAGCGTCTTCTGTGTGGTTCCTGTGTTGTGTCCCCATGCTGCATACTACAAAACCCTAACGAAGGATAATGGGGAGGCAGAACATAAAATACACCTTTCCTGAAAAGGGGGTTGTGAAAAGAGGCTGTCTTTGCTCCCTTAGTGAAATGTTTCTTAGTAGCAGTTGGTGTTTCCAACAATGGTTCTGGAGTATTGCCGTTTTAGCGTCCTCATGACACTGGGCCATTGCATTGTTTAGCATATTGCACACATAAACCGCTGCCTGCCGAGATGAAATATACAATATTAGATGCAGAACTATTAGCGGTAAATGCGGCTTTGAAAGAGTGAATGCATTATTTATCATATCAAAAACACATGATCCCTCATTATGAATGTGACTGAAAGGGTAACAACAGGCATTATTTGCAAATACCTAATGGTCTGACTGCCTACCTCATTATGGCCTTTGCAATATTAGTACTTTCAGTAATTGCTTTCATATTATGAGATGAAATGCCTCGCATTTTAGCTGCTACTTTGAAAAAAGAAGCCATTGTAAACATTTTAAACATGTACAAGACATATTTTTAACTGTTTTTTTCCTGCATTGAAGGGAAGCATACATGCTCCCTTTCAATGTAGCAAATACATATTTAGCAGGGGGGGCCATCCACGTGGGAGAAAAAGTGGAAATCTTTGATGCTCTCCTTCTCAACACCTTTGCCGAGTAATGTTCAAAGGGTCAGCTTTGAACAAGGAACAGATGCAGGATGAGTGGCTTCTGTTCAGAATCCGTTTCCAACCTGGAAATGAGACGAGAAAACAACATCTGAACAAGTATGCATTCGTAGCTGCCAACCTAGTGGTTGTTTCATAATTAAATGGTTTCTTTTTTTTTTCAGAAATACCACATGTGTTAATTACCACGAGTGGAAATCCTCCCAACTCATAATGAAGCCCTCTGCAGCAGGAGAAACTGATCATCGCTTTGTGAGTTTCTGAAATCTGCCCGGTCTCTTACTGCTCGTCAGCTGTGATGAACTCGATGCTTTTGTTTGCAAACTATCACTTTGTTATAATATTTCATCTGGTGGAGACAATGCAATTGCGGCTGCTTTATCAAGTCTGATTCAAATTAGCTCGATTCTCTCATAACAATAGACTCCATTCTGCTCACCAGTTTCCACTTATTTTTTTATAATTACAGTTTTCATTCTGCCAATTCAAATGTAATTTCCCAATGCAATTTTAGATGAGGAAGACAGACATCCGATTTGTCATGTACACTTAAAGGTTGATAAGGGAAACCTGCATACAAAATAGTGCAGATTACTGCAGATCTGCTGATTCCCATTCTGGTCTGAGAGATTGGGTATAAACTCAAAGCACGTTATTTTTTGTTGAAGTGGTAATTGCACGGAGGGCCCTAGTAAAGTATCCACTTACTTGCACTTGGATCACCTCCATACATACATAGCCAAAAAACTGTATATACCGCCAGGACTTTACGCATGGCTGACCATATCTACAATTAATTTCTATGGTATTCACTTGCTTTTACTACATGCAAAGACAGATGGATTCCATTGGATTTACGAATACATGCACATTCTATGCTGAAATAAAGCCAGGGGGCAGTGGAAAAGAAAGGTTATCTTGTCCCATGTTCATATTTCTCCTGAAAAACATTGCAAAATCCCCACATTTTGGAAAAAAGAGGTACATCTAGCATAACCCTTCTGAACCTGGTGTTTATAAATATTCTATCACCCATGAGACTCAAACATATACCTCAAAATATCAGGTCTATGGAAGTTACAATTCAACTTTATAGGTCAGTTTACCATTACCAGGGTCTGCAACTACATCCCCCTGGATATTTAATTGAACTTTCCCTGAAAATGCATCCTATCTCCTATCAATCAAACCTTTGAAAAACCATACCTAACACAACCATCACCAGACACAACTATCTCTTGCTGAAATAGTTGATGATGAGTATGAATGCGAGGTAACATCAGTATTGGATGTTAAATAAATGTTAAATATATGTGTTGTACCTGGCTTCCTTGGTATTTTGGAAGTGTTTGGAAGAGGAATTAAATCTTCACTTTATGGAGGCACACCCAAATTGGCCAAACAATTTGCCATTCACCAAACCGATCGGCTGAGACCAAGATGAGGCCTTGAAGGGGGAATACTCCTAGGTTCCCCCCCAAAGGTTCCTAGGTGGTGGACCAGATCTTCTGCCGCCTTGGACACCTCTTTGCTAGTGGACAAGACTGGGCTTGAGTCTTGTAAAAATGTAAATCCTCTTAAACTACACTTACGATTCCTAATCATGTGGGACGTTTTTAGGCTGGAGAAATATGTGTTGGATTCACACAGTTAGTACAATGAAATAGGTGTCGTTATAATCTTCCACGGCAGGTGCGCAAACATGACAATGTTGCAGGGGTAATAATGCCACTGAGATCGCTGTATCTGCGACACTATTGCAGGACTGATGGAAAATCTGTAAGGCAACTCCTAAGAGTTGGTTCCATTGGGGTACTGGATTCGCTGATAGCCTGCTTGGCAAGGGTGCAATATGCCAGTGATGAGTGTTTCCCATGGGTTGTTGGGTACTACTTATCTGGTATTCTGTGCTTTGTGTGTTGAACTGGGTATTGGGGAAGGCTTAGTCTCTTTTTCTCTGGGGCTATTTGGTGCATGTGCTAGCAGCCACATAGATACTATGCTATCCTGGTGGCTGATTGGCAAGTGGGAAAACACGTGCGGACTGTCCATGTGCACCAGGGCACAGGCTCAGTCTCATCGGAGGTTTTAGTGAATGTTGTCCACCCACACCATTGAAGGTTAGAAACAATGAGTCCCTGAGAGGGACTGGGTTGCTGTGTTCACTGGACAGGTTGAAACTGGGAACAGTTTCTTTTCTATCTTAATGGGTGTACTTGAAAAAGTCCGGTTGGTGGATGCTGTCGTTTTTCTTTTACAGTGGTCTGGATCACTAGATCATTTTGTGAAGGGACGATTCTGTCAAGTTTAAAGAAGGGTTTAAATGGCTAGGTGTAATATTTTATAGCTCTCTCCTGAAAAGATCAGAATAGTGGGGAACCTAAAATGGCCAGGAGAATAAGTACTTGAATGTTGCGAATAAGGAAGATGGATAGTGGACCATGGGGTCTGAAAAAAGGGGAAGTCTGGCCTGCAAAAAAAAGTTGTCTTGGTGGCATGATGACTGAGAGGGTAGGGGAGACGGCCATTAGGTGCTGCAGGCAGGTTGATTTGTTTGGGTGTTTTGGGAGATGTAAGGCGTGTATTATTCCACTGTTTATGTACATGTTAGTGCACATGGTAACATAGCGCAGAATTTGGCATTTTCTGTTTGGACCTGCCAAACTAAGCATGTTCTCCACATTATTGCATCTGTTAATCAACTTAAACAGAGATTCAGCAGCTCGCTTCACTGCCCCAACTGTTGATGCTGGGTGCTTTCCAGGATGATATCTGGGTGAGATAGGATGTGATAAGTTGCTTCTCATGGTGCCCCTAATTATCCAGCAATAAAATCCAGAATGGTGGCTGCTGGATTAATAATCAATGAACTGAGTTAGACATGTGCTGGCACATTTCTTTTCTTCAGACAAGATGCGTGTATTTGTGTGAAATAGTGTAGGTGACTTCCAGAGCATTCGCAGTTCGGGAACTACTGTTAATTTGTATTTATTATTTTAAATAAAGTAGAATATTCATATTAAAAACAACCTGATTATTGTCCCAAAATGTTGAGGTGGTATTGTGGTTATGTTATGTTCTGCATTTTTATAAAGAGCGCATATGCCAGAGGCATCTTGATGCTGGAGAATGCAAAAGGGGTAGTAGGCAGCCTAAAACAAGTACGTTTTCAGGGCATGCCAAAAGGTAAGATGGTCTTGCATGGCACAGAGAGTGACAGGGAGAGTGTTTCATAACTTAGCCGCAACGATGGAGAAGGAACGACCAGCAGTCCTCTCAAGACAGTGAACTAGACTGTCCAGCCCCTTTGATGAGCAGCAATTACCCTCGAGATGGATGGGGATGCAGATCTTACTCATACACTAAATAATAGAGCTGACTCAGGAAGTTGACAAAAGGAAGACTGTTGTAATATCAAGTATCTAAAACAGGGAGCATAACGAACATCAATGTGAACGCTCAATCTTCAACTCTTAACATATTTAAGAAAAAATTGTATTTTTATAAGCATAATGTGTCATCACTGACATCTAACCTACGTGTTACCAACATCATCCTACGTGGCAACCTACAGAAACCTAACAGACAGAGTGATTGGTACTTTGTGAACATCTAAGTAAATGATCCATACTAGTCTAAAAAAGTGTAACTATGTAAATGGTTATTTAACATCATGTGGACAACCAAGCCCTCCTCTAAAAATTACCACTATGAACATCACTATATACACAACATTCCATTGTTTTCATATTATAGGACCCCTAAATATGCGGTCCTCTACAATTGATTGGCACTCTGTCTATCTTCAGTATTTTTCCACCTATGTTATCAGCTTGCTGGCTGGCCATCCAGAGGCTGGTGAGGTTGCCTTAACTTAGCTTCCCACCAATTAGCATATCAATACATCATCACCTCAGTGGTCTACTGTCAATTAGGCTTTTGAACTTCATCCTTGAGAGTGTTCTTAGCTCTGAGAAAATTAGGGAGTGAGCAGCACAGTCTTTCTGCATGCGTAGGTGTAATTATCTTGTACGTCTACTTCATGCTTCCATGTGACTAGAGACCATAAAATAAAGCCTTTTCGTGTATTTAATATTTTATTCCAATAGTCCTCTGACGTCTTCCTTGTTATGTTCACTCTTTCTGAACAGGAGGTTTGTTCTTTCACACAATTTGTATCCAAAGTCAGTTTACTCCAGTTTGATAACATCTTGGCTTCCTGGGCTCATCCAACCTCGCCTTTCTGAGTTCTGCTTCTGTAATTCAATGTCTGCTTTTAAAACTTCAACACACTGAATTGAGGCCTTTTTAATAATGTCTAACCTGCTTTAATACGTTTAGTGGAAACATCCATAATGTTCTTATTCCTATCAATGTATATGTTGGCTCTTGCCGCAATCTCCTTTACTATAATCTTAGGGCTAGCTTCATGATTACTTTGCTTCTTGCATTTCTTCTGCATCTTTACATCTGTAAAATGATTTTATATCTTCATCTGTTTCTCTGGCATATGTTTCTACACCTTGAGCCCAAGATGTCACTTATCCTTATTGCTTTCTTGATGCCTTATAGAATATCCGCCTTCTCTGACAACTGCATCTTTTTATGTACTTCCTCTTCAGCTTCATACAACATATATTTTGGCAGTGGCTGGTACCCCTACCATTCATCCTTGCCGTTTATTGGTTTTGCTTCTTCAGGGATCTCATTCAAATTGCCGACATAATTCTTGGTATGCAAATATGGTTTTCTCAATGGTAACTTGGCTCTCAGATTCTCTTAGGTATTGGTCCTTTCACTGGGACTGGACTGAGTCCATATTCTGCTCTTTGTCGATTCAGCTGTTCTGTATACGTCTCATACTTTGGTTTCCAGCATACAGGTAAAAGAGATGGCTCGATTGAGGTGGGGATATTTGGCTCCTTCTCTACAACAGAAGTGAGGAACAGGCAGTAGACAGGCATCTTGGAAATGAAGAGCCCACTCTGGCACATAAGGTTGAAATGTCGCCTGCAGTTACCCAGCCCCTTGGCCATAAAAAGCCTGATGAACGATACAAAGGGATTTGAATCTGATGTGTTTCTGGTCCGGCAACCAGTGGAGCAAAAAAAGTACTGGTGAGATGTAAGACCCATAAGGGGTATTCATATCACTGTGGGCCACTAGATTCTGAAGCAACTGCAAACGATAGAAAAGATAGAGGGGCTGATTGAGAAATATAGAATAACAATAGTCGAGGCAGCTTAAGATGAGGGACACGACCACAGGTGAACGCAGATGAATAGGGAGAAAAGACAGAACCTTTAGAAGAATCCTAAGATGGAAAAATCCAGTTTTACAGATGGCACTGACCTGGGTTGCAGCAGATAGAGACGCTGAGAATTTAAAACCTCTGTTTTCTACCTCAGATGGAAGTGTGGTAAAGGGCCCAAGCTTGGTGGGCCAAAATGCTGAGGACCAGGCTGAGGAGGGGGAGGGAAGTTGAGTATGTGGACAGTAAGAGCGGTCAACCACCAGTAGCTCTGTATTGTCTCCATTTAACTTGAGCCAATTTCTACTCATCCAACTACCCACCACCACCAGGCAACCCCTAAACCTAAACTGAGATGCTGAGTCCTGCTTAGCCAAGTCAAGCCGCACAATGATATGCGAGTCATCAGCATAAGAGTAGCACAAGAAGCCACGTGAGTGAAAGAGCAAAGCAAGTGGCTGTATGTAGATATTAAATAAGGAGGGAGACAAGGCGGTACCCTGAGGAATGGTGTCTAGGGGAGAAGCAGATTTCAGGCGCTTAGTGGCTCTTAAGATAAAATCACATTAAAAAAAAGGTAAAAGTGGACCACAACTTGGCCGGGGTCTCAGCAGAGGCAGAGGATTGTCATGGTGGAAGGTAGAGTGTGTTTGAGATTTCACAATAACACACATCTTTAAAGAGGACATATAATAATAGATTACAATCATTACAACAGAAATCTTATATCAGGCATAATTTTCCAGTAAACAAAACAGCAACCAAACATAAATGAAACCAAGACGGCATTTACAGATTAGTCACTAACACCTATCTTTGCTCTGGTTAAGGCATGGCCAGCCCCAATCTTGCTTTTCACAGAGACACCATAATAGCTGAAGTACTTGTTTCCAGTCCCAACACTTCTTACAAAGCCAACACAACCATATATAGGGTCCTCAGTCTGACTTTAATAAAACCCACATACCTACATAAATGGTTTACCATCAGCTGTAACAAGAACAGGCTTCTGATTGTCCATGTTAAGAGAAAATCCCTCCACTTCTTTGCTGAAGGTTTCTATGGTATTAAATCATGCCTCTCCGGATCTGGATCTGAATGCCACAAAGGTTCTCCTCCCAGTTGTCCTGCTTAAAACAGCTGCCCAGCCGTAAATCAAACAAAGCAGAGAGCCAAACATCCCAGGCTCTGAGCCGTATGCCCCTTAAAACCATTGCTACCATAGTATGAGTAGACATTTCAACTGGTTACTCTTGATAAACCACTCCTCACTGTTCTGCTCTAAAGCACAACTACAAAAGAAATATAACCCAACCAGCAGTTCGCTTTACACTCACTGTAAGTAGTCCCCAGATCCAGCCAACCACAGGAACTCTAACACCTCACCCTCAATCCTTAACAAGCATGACTTGCTATGACTCACTAGCCTTAGGCCAAAAGATAAAAGAGAAACAACTCCTGACTGGGCCAGGAGAGAAAGAATAATTCTTGGGTATGATAAACAGCAGGACAGCCATAAAAACAACAGCCTATCTAGCAACGCTAATCAATGGAAACAGGTGCATATTGGTCATCCACTTCATTCACCCAGGTCCCACCCCAAGGGTTTACCCACAACATACAGTCACTGGGAAGGCTCCAGACAGTCTGGACTTCCCCACAAAAACATATATGGAACTTCCACCCAACAGCCAGTCAGGCGGAAGGGACAGAGGCAGGGCTTCCCAGGACTTTGGGAAAAACAAGGTAAATGGCAATAGAAAGCAAGAGGCCACAGGGGCCATCTTGTTTCCTATCAGGAATCAAGTGATTCCAATTGCAGGGCCAGGGTATCCCCAAAATGGAGTAAAATGGAGGATACTCAGAGCACCTATCAAATTCCACATGGAGCTGCCACCAGTCCATACCCAGCTCTGTGGGCCACACACAGGTGCCCAAAAACAAACACTAGGGCACACGGTTGTACCCCCAACCATGGGTGCCATAAGGGTATCCCAAAGGTCTATACACCAAACCAAAAATAGGAAGAGCTGCATTGCCAGGAGTCCCACATGGACTCCTGGGCAGAAAACAATACAGAACACATATGAAAAAGGACTACAGGACAAGGACAAGTAGGACCTGTCCCTCCATGCATTTCCAGCATCACAGTCCTGCCTTCACTCTGTCTTCCATCCCTTGTCTTCTTCCGCCTTGAAACACTTGTGTATTGGCACAATATGAATTCAATGTCATATCATATCATTGCAATGATGGCAATAATTTGTGAATCTAGGAAATTCAGGATTTTAACAGCCATACTCATCTGTAGTGACAAGATCAAACCAAAGAACACACATTCTCTTGTTTAAATTTGATCGAAATCTTTTGTGTAAAGCTTGAGTAGAAGCATTTCTTGAAAAGAAGATTTTTCTTTTCTGTTATATATAGGAAAGACTGAACGGATGATAAAAACAAGGACCATTGAGCATAGGAGCTGTTTAAAAATTAATCTATAGACTGCCCTCCTTGTGAAACATTTTGTAGAAAAGAAACACAACTCAGAATATTTGTAATGGGTTGCCCTACAACACACAAACAATTGCTCATTAGGAAGGGGAAGACAATTGTTCACCAGAGTGGAACACAAAATGATTCTCCTAACTGGAGAATTGAGAGAATTTTCCCCTTCACCCTAAGGGGGAGCTCTGCTGTGAGACTAGGGAGGGAGGTGTGCCCACTCTGAAACACCCTCTCTAGGGGTCGTGACAAGGCGTACCTCACCGCGAGAGAATCTCCCTTGGGGGCAAGGACTCATATTTCATTCCCTTTAAGCCGAGGTATCCAATCCACTGAGAAAAGTATATTGAACTATGAAGACTCACCAGACATGGAGCGAGAAGAGGTACAAGAAGCGAGAGAAGAAGCTGTTGCCAAGCAGGGGAAGTACCCTGGTTATGTGACATCGAGAGGAGGCAGATCCACAATGGGAAGCAGAGCCCGCAAGCTTCAAACTAGCTGGGAAGCATCAAGGAGGATGCTGAGAAACCAGCGTAGCCGCGAGCCTGAGAAGGAACAAACCGAGTGGGGCTTACGAAGCTGAAAGCTGGGAAGATGCAAGCCGATGGGGGCTTGAGGGGTTGTGGTGGTGTGACCACAGGAGAATCATGGTGGGCAGCAGAGCCGATACCATCACTGGGCAGCCGCAGCAAGCTGCGTGGCTCCCTGTTACCATATCGAGTTGCCAAGCAAATGATCAAACGTTATATGTGAGGGACGCCGAGGAAAGTGGAACGGGTGTTTGGTGGAGAAGCATAGCCAACATAAAACCTGCAAGAAGCCCAGAAAGGTTTTCCGCCAAAGAGGAAGGTAGCGGGAAACCGGGGAGGTTTGGGAAGATGCCGAACAAACATTATTTAAACTGGCTCAGTGATATCGAGAAAGTCCTCAGAGGAAGTTTGTTCAAATTGAACTTTAACAGTCTGAGAAAGAAAAAGATGCAAATCCCTGAAGGGGGGTGTTTCGAAGGTGAACTCTCTCTGGAGGCCTTGGGCAAGTTCTTTAAGCTTCTTTATTCTGTTACCTCGTAGATCAGGTATGTAAGCTCAATAGGAGTTACAAGGAAGCACAGAGAGCCCACTGGCTCCCACCACCCAGGTTACATACTACAAACTGCCTGAATTGGAACACTCAATCATCCACAATCATTTAAGACACTCACAGAATATTCCACTCATGACCATACAGGGAACAAACAGGAAAACCAGTCATAACACACCTCCCTTCCTTCCTATACAACAAGACACATTCACACAACAGAAAAGTGTGGCACACACATCAACACATGAAAACCGGATAAAGAACCAATGAATCCAGTTAACCAAAGAGGCATAACTCACAATCTGACAGCAGATCCACACCAACATTGCAACATTCATAACCACCAAAACTACACATAACGCACTGCACAAACTGCACATAATGCAGAAGATCACTGTCTCCAGAGCCCTGGTTCTCTCTAAACTGGACTACTGTAACAGCCTCTATCTAAATCTGCCTGCCTCTACTCTCTGCCCTCTGCAACTCATCCAGAACAGGACTGCGAGACTTGTCCTTGCCCCCAAGCCCAGGAACCGTATCTCTCCAGGACTGAAATCTCTACACTGGCTCCCAGTGGCTGCGAGGATTGAGTTCAAAACCCTCTGCATTGTCCACAAGGCCCTCTGTGGCCTGGGGCCAAAATACCTTCAACTCTCTCTTCCTAAATATCTTCTTTCTCAAACTCTTCGCTCATCCTCCTCCAACTCCCTCGGGGTCAGCCGCTTCTCCAAGCAACGAGTTGGGGGTAGATCTCTCTCCTCGGCAGGGGCCTCCCTCTGTAGCAGCCTTCTTGCCTCCCTGAAACTTGAGGAGAACCATCTCGGGTTCCGGAAGCACCTCAAAACCTTCATCTTTGCTTCTGCTTTCTCTCCCCCTCTCCGCTGCTAAATTCCTGAATGAAACTGCACTGAATCTGCAACTGGGCTACTCTCACCGATCTCGGTCCTTGGCCCGGCCACTCTCCCCTTGCACTGCCTCCCTGGCAACCCCTGAACTGCGGGACTGTCTCTGTATCCCTACAGCCCCCCTTCCCAGCACTTGTCTGCACTTACCTTGCACTTGCCACCAGCTGGCCCTTATTATTTATCTTGTTATTCTGCTACCCCTGTACTGCACTTTCCCCTCTCCCTTTCCCCTTGCACTTTTCCCTTCCCCTCTACCCATGCACTTGCGCGATCTGAATGACACCTGGCCTAGTAGAATCGTTGTCTGTCTTCCCTTTGTCCCCCCTCCCTGCCTCGTCGCGCTTGAAACACTTGTGTATAGGCACGTTACAAATGCCATATCATATCATATCATACCCATCACTGCCACCAGTGGGCCTCAAGTCTGCCCCGCTTGAGCACTGCCTGCCCAACTTTGGGCCTACGACCTACTCTCCTGACCATCAATACAAAACCACACACCTCCTATCCATTACTGCCACTAATGGATCTAAGGTCTGCCACCACCAAATAATGACTGCCCCTACAAAGGCAAGCAGGCCTGCTGCAACCTGAAGGTACTAATCTAGCCAACTACATAGACCATTCCAAGCCAAGGATGGCAACATTTGTGAGATGCCAACATACAAACCACAATCATGGCACCAGCACCACTCTAATAAGCTGCTCAGTCACTAGTGCTTTTCAAATCAACATAGCAATGCTGCTAGAATTCCATGCTGCTTCCAGCAGCCCAAATATGCAAATCATCAAACATTTTAAAACGAATACCGAGCATCAGCCTTAATTTTGCACACCATAATTTTAAATCGCTCTCATGCATTACCACTTAATGCAAAGGAAAAGAAACATATTCAGGTTCGCTTTCAATATTAAACAAACGCACAGCGCTGTACTTACCTAAACAGATTCCTGGGGCCTGTTTTTCATCATGCTCTCATTCACTCGCAGCACCACAGCAGCCTGTGAGAAGAAGAAGAAAACACAGGTTAGCTTTAAAAGACAATAAAGGCGCTGCGCTTCGCGCTTTCTCTTACCTAGAAAATGTGCCTCTCCATCCGGCACACCAGCATCAAGACCTTCGCACCTGAAAAGAAGGAGATAAAGACATTAATGAATTCCCACCATAAACAGAACAAAGACTTACAATTAACAAACCTACCTGCCTACCAGCAGATTCGGGGTCACAGCAGGCCTGGGCCCAAGAAAGGGGAACTGCACAAGTGAAGCAACTCGGGCAGTTCGCCAACAAATGTCAAGCACCCCTGAACAAGAAACGCAGGACGGATAGCTCACCCTACAAATAACTAAGATTCATTATTCAGCACTGGGCAACTATGCATCCAGGGTTCCAGATCTCAGAGCCTTCCAGACACCCCTGGGGGTATCAGGTGAGCATAACAGAACACAAAGCCTTTAAACCTTATCCACCTGGGCGTCATGGTGACATCTGAAACTGATCAGTTAGGCCAGCTTTTGGGACAATTACGCGCAGCCCGGCAGGAAACCAATCCCTTAAGACGAGAGTTAATAGTCACAAAACACTGTACTGATGAACTAAGCAAACAGCCACTACAAACAAAGGTGGGGCAGGCTCCATTGCCCGGATTCTCCCCATCCATCGCTACACCATCATCAGTCAATCCGGTGCAGATAACGTTGCCGGGAGCAGTACCCCTGGCACCACCAGAAAGGTTTAATGGAGACCCCAGAAAATACACAACATTCATGAGCCAATTGCCGCCTCCATTTTCTTTGTAGGCCTGGGGCTTCCCAAAACTACCAGGCGAGGGTGGCCTTCGTGTTATCATATTTGAGTGGAAGTGCCGTAGATGGGTCGGTACCTTTAGTGAGCCGGGTGACCCATTACTGCAGAACTTCAGTGGTTTTCAACAGGAGATGGAAAAGTTATTTGCTCGACACTTGCATGGACAAGCTCTTGATAACAAACTCCTGTCCCTCCACCAAGGGAATCAAGATTTGCTGACTAATATTGCCACCTTTATTAGACTGGTTGTTGAAGGGGGTGGCCAGAAGATAAAAGAACCACGTTGTTTCATCGGGGCCTACGAGGAGATCTGAAGGATTTCCTTGCTCAAGTGGTAGACCCACCTAAAGACTGTGCTGAGTTTTTCAACATGGTAGTTCAGTTGGATCACAGATTGCAGGATCGAAGAACAGACCGAAGCAGACTCGAAAATCATGCCATGTACGTATGTTCAAAAGATAATGTTCAATGTCCATCAGAAAATACCACAGAACCCATGCAGATTGGAGGAGTACGACCCCCTTTAACCAAGGGTGAAAGAGACAAGAGGAGACAGCTACAGTTATGCTTCTACTGCGGTAAATCGGGTCACTACCGCAAAGAATGCCCAGTGAAACCTCCAAGGAAGGTGGTAGGCGCTACAGAGAAAGAAGATGATGGAAAGGAATCGGAAAACTACCAGGCCCGGCAAGCGTAGAGGTCCGCTTGTCGAGCAAAAAGGATGAGTCACAGACTGCACATTTCGCCCTACCAGTAACCTTGATCAATCACCAAGTACCGTCACGGATGCATGCCATAGAGGCATATATAGACAGCTGAGCTGTTGGTAATTACATAGATTGAGATCTGGCAACAGAAATGGGACTTCCCTTATGCACAAAACCAACAACTGAAAAGGTAACTACTGTTGACGGTACAGAAATTGCTTTGGGACCAGTAACCCAATGAACAACAGAATTAACTCTTCTTTGTCAAAATGGACATCAAGAAGCAATCACGTTTGACCTCATCAAAGCTCCTCAGTTCCGGTTGATCTTAGGGGTGCCATGGTTAGTAACTCACAATCCCCACATAGACTGGCGTGCAAAGAGACTGACCTTTTCCGACGAATGTGCCCACACTTTCTACCCGAAATATATACCACAGCCAAACCTGAAATCTGTTCAAGGAATAGCATAGGGGATCGTGGAAACAATGGACACCTTACCAAAAGAATATCAGGATTATCAAGATGTTTTTGAGAAGGAACAGGATAACACATTACCGCCACATAGGCCCTATGACTGTCAGATCGACCTGATACCTGCCGCACAGGTTCCTTGTGGTCGAATTTATGCACTTAAGGAAACCGAAAATCTTCACTTGAAGTCCTATCTGGATCAATACCTGGCTAATGGGTTTATCCACCTGTCAAAGTCACCGACAGCCTCTCCCTTATTCTTCGTACCCAAGAAGGAAGGAGATTTGAGGACTTGCATTGATTACTGTGCACTTAATCAAATCACAGTAATAAAACGGCATTCCTTTGCCCCTTATCCCGGAACTGTTGGACCAAGTCAAGAATGCCCGGATCTACACCAAACTAGACCTCAGAGGAGCATACCACCTTGTATGTGGTAAGAAAGGGGATGAATGGAAAACCACGTTCGCACCAAGTATGGCCCGTACTAATATCCGGTAATGCCTTTCGCACTGTGCAACGGCCCCGCAGCGTTCCAATACTTCATGATTGATGTATTACAGGAGTTAATAGATGTCTGTGCCCTGGTCTATATTGACAACATCCTGGTGTATTGCATCTCTGAAAAAGATCATGTGGAACATGTTTGCTCAGTTCTTGCAAAACTTCACCAGCACAAACTGTACGCTCAACTCGAGAAAGGCTCCTTCCATGTCACTGAAGTTGAGTTCCTCGGTTTTGTTCTCTTGCCAAAGGGAGTCAAGATGGATTTACACAAAGTAGATGCCATCCTTAATTGGCCGTCACCTTCTTCACTTAAAGGAACTCTAAGCATGCTCGGCTTTGCAAATTTTTATTGCCGATTTATTCCAAATTTCCCACAGATAGTCCACCCAATCACATCATTACTGAGAAAAAACAACAAAAAAACTCCAATGGACTGAAGAGGCGGAACAGGCCTTTCAAGAACTCAAGAAAAGATTCACCTCTGCACCAATTTTAGGGCATCCTCGCCCTGATCTCCCCCATGTAGTGGAAACTGATGTTTCCAGTGTAGCTATTGGAGCAGTTCTTTCTCAAAGAGATCCAGAGACAAGCCTATCACACCTCGTGGCCTTTTGGTCAAGTAAATTCTCACCACCAGAACTTAACTATGCAATTACAGACAAAGAATTGTTGGCAATGAAATCAGCCTTCAAAGCCTGGCGGCAGTATCTATTAGGTGCCAGACATACCATCACAGTAATCACAGATCACTGAAACCTTCAATACCTAAAGTCAGCAAAAGCCCAATCGTCATAACAGTTGCAGTGGGCTCAACTCTTTGCAGAATACGATTACATAATAACATACCGACCGGGAGTTCGGAATGGGAAGGCCGATGCCTTGTCTCGTATGGGTGTTGAAGAGAAAACAAACAGTACCCTGTACCCTGTTGCCATCATCCCAAGTGATAAACTATTGGGACTCACCACCACATTGACTCTGAGTGAACTTCAAGATAAGATTCGAACCTTAATGAACCCCGAGATCTTGCAGAAATGGAATTCCCAAAATGAACATCACACGGTTCTGGATGGATTACCCTACTTCAGGAAACGACTATATCTACCAAGTAAAGATCTGAAAGAATTGGTCATGTCTGGGTATCACGATTCCCTAATCGAAGGCCATCCCGGAATTGCTAAGACTCTAGCCAAGGTTAAACAGAATTATTGGTGGCCAACCTGGCATAAGGACGTTGCTTTATTTGTTCTATCCTGTGGGATATGTGCACAGAATAAATCACAAAAACAGAAACCAGCTGGCCTCCTAAAACCACTGGATATTCCACCCGCTCCCTGGCATACTCTTTCTCTTGATTTTATTACAGACTTACCTCCCTGTCAAGGTTTTAATACCATTCTGGTGGTTGTAGACCTGTTATCTAAAATGGCACATTTAATTCCATTCACAGGACTTCCTAACGCTACCGATCTGGCAAAAGCATTTCTTGAACAGATTTTAAAACTGCATGGTTTCCCCTCAGTCCTAATCTCAGATCGTGGAAGCCAATTTGTATCCATCTTCTGGAGGAAATCTTGTACTATGGCACACATCGATGTTCGATTATCCACTAGCCATCACCCCCAAACGAATGGACAAACAGAAAGAACAAACCGGATATTAGAACAGTATCTACGTTGCATGCTGCATCAAGTGGAAGAGAATTGGAAAGACTTGTTATGGATAGCGGAATACGCATACAATAACTTGGGACTTGGGAACCAAGTGAACATATTCACGCACCACATCTGATTAAGAGGTTTCACCTGGATAACCCCACCAAACCCGGACCGGACAGGAAAGATACCATGAGAGGGGTCTTGGGGGGGAGTGCTGTCATGACCACTGTGAGGGGGTACAAGTTGTGCCACAAGCAGGCTCCCACCAGAACCCTGAGGGCTTTAAAACCACTGCAAAAGGGCTCCTGGAGCAAGTCCTGGTGCATTTGGCACCAGGCTCATATGTAGGAAGGGAGGGCTGTTCAAACTAGGTCCCATTTATGTACATGGGCCTTTAAATTCAACATGGAAGCACCCACACAGTCTAGTTCTAAGAACCAAGCCATGTCTAGTGTTTTGGGTGTGGCAGGCCTGGAACTACTTTCCCTGGTACTACTTTACGTGGGCTACATAAACCACACCCTGACTGCAGAACACGCTTCGAGTTATATGCAACCCACAGCGTGACGCTCACTGTGTCCAGCTCCTGGTCTTCAGCATCTTCATGTAATCCTGCAAGAACAGAACAAGATTATTCTGTTTTACCTGAGAAAACACCATCCAGCACTCAGCATCTCAACTGGGCTGCAATCTGTGGAAACCGAGAGAAGAAGAAACATCACTCACCTGTGAGTACTAGTTTAAGGACGTCCGACGAATCGCTACCACAGCTGCTGTTCGAACATTGCGACCTGCAATAACGAGAAAGGGAAAAACAATATTAGAACAAGCACTTCCAAAACATCGAATTCCAACAGTCTTACCTGAATTCCATCACGCTACACCACGCTTCCATACGGAGCACCACAGCAACATCTGCAAAGGGAAAGAAACATATTCAGGTTCGCTTTCAATATTAAACAACCGCACAGCGCTCTACTTACCTTAACATTATCCGGGGGCTTGTTTTTCATCGCACTCTCATCCACTCGCAGCACCAGAGTGGCCTGTGAGGAGAAGAAGAAGAAGAAAACACAGTTTAGCTTTAAAAGACAATGAAGGCGCTGCGCTTCATGCTTTCTCTTACCTAGAAAACGTGCTTCTCCATCCGACACCCTAGCATCAAGACCTTCCTACCTGAAAAGAAGGAGATAAAGACATTAACAAACGGTCACCAGCCTTCCCAGGATGTACAGCCGGAAGTGCCTGCACCCCCAGAGAATGGCCAGCACCTATTGCTCTATTTGAGAGTACCGCTGCTCCGTCTCAGACAGAGCCTTGCTGGCATAGGCCACGGGGCGAATGCTGGAGTCTGGCCCCACCTGTGTTAATACTGCTCCCAGGCCAAACGGGCTGGCATCCACAATGATTTCAGACTGCAGGGTCGAAGAAGGCCATTGTGTCCTCCTCTGTGAGGGCGCTTTTTATGTCCTGGAAAGCAGCCTGTTCCAACGGTCCCCACTGCCACACTGTCTCTTTCTTTATGAGGGCCTGTAAAGGCTCGGACCTGGATGCCAGATTTTTGATAAAGCGACCACAATAGGTGACCATTGTTAGGGAGAAT